>NC_134484.1:347641631-347982881 GCF_040206685.1 Ascaphus truei
CTTTGCACTCCTACGCTCAGGGTGCACTGTCGCCTTCGAAGTCGTGACTTATAAAGTATTCAGCTCCCGCTCGCCCTTGGGGTTTGGGTCTCCACGGCAGCAGTCACAGCTGAAGCATCACAATGGAGTGCCCCCCTTCACTTTCTTCCGACATAGCGTTGGATACGCCCCCTGGGGAAGAGGACTGGGACACCTCGCTATCACTGGCTGTGGCTTGCAGGCAACAGTCCCGCTCCTGCACCACCAGTGGACATGCCTCAGCCTCCTCCCGGGCGGTCATCTCACCTGGTAATTCTCTTGAATAGTGAGGGCAGAGACACACGGTTCTCTTGGAGCGTCCACTCCCGATTCCGCAGTCATGCCTCGTGCGGGTGTAGGTAGGCCCGCACCATCTCTGTGGGGCTCAGTGCGAGTGGTAGCCCCACCTTGGGCTTAAGATGGGGAGTCCCGCACCTCTTACACCTTGACTCCAGGATCACCACTCCCCCAGGAAAGTCACAGATGGAACAGATGTACTGTAGGAAGTCTTCCCCCTTTAGTCTCACGAGCAAGAAGCCTCCTGGAAGGATATATTGTGAGATCATACATTCAGCCATGGTAGAGACGTTGAGCGGGATAGGGTTAGATAGCACCTGCTCCTTGCCTCACCATGCGCACCTGAGTGTACGGTAGCTCACGTCAGGCCGCCTGCGGATCAAGCACCCCTCCTCGGACACTACCCGGCACACTGTGAATACCCTCCATTTGGACCGTGATGCTGTAGTCCCCTTCCGACGTCTCTGGGTCCCCAGGATCCCAAAACACCCAAACTAGGCGCCCTACAAATCAGTCCTTAGGATGACATGAACTAGAACATATTAGGGAGCAGTTCATCTGGCGGGGAAGTTGGTCCCTTGCTGGGCAAGAGTCCCATGGACACTACACCTGGACCCCCCCTTTCATACATAACAGATGCATACCACCTTTATCTTACTGCAAACAAACTGTCCTGATTATAATCTCAGCAGCGCCTCCAAATGAAACAGGTGTTCCCCAACCCTCTGGGAGATTTCACTGTTACCTGTACTCTCGCTGGGCTGTACCTGTGAGGCTTACAGAATTGCTGAGTGTCCGCTGATGGTAGTGGAGAAGACAGGACAGGCTTCCAGGAAATAGAGCTCTCATCTCGTACATGGCTGCAGCGCCTCCATTCCCCGCAGACCCCATCAGTCCTGGGTGCAGTCCCTGCTGGAAAAACCATCTTGCACTCCCCCTGATTAACTGCACCCAAAGGCAGGAGTATAAAAGAAGCAACTGGTCTTTATTCTTGTACATCCATACACAGCGTACAACAGGTACACTCTTCTTAGGGTCCCTGGACTCAACCCCCAGGACTTGAGGCCCCAAAGGTCTTTCCTTTGCTCCCCTACTCCCCAGTGGAGTAAGAGGTAGTAGTCCCTTGCAGGAGGGGAAGGAAGGAGCCAGAGCCCTTCCAACAACCAGTAAATGTAGCTCTGCAGACCCTTTTGTTCCCAGGGGAAGGGTCAGAGGTCTGAGCCCCTGATAGGGCAGTACACACGCCTTAGGCCCTCTCTCCTGTCACTCCAGGGAATTGTTTACTGCAGTGGAACCCAGATTAACCCTAACACTGCCTGCACTGGTATCAGGGCTTATGTGTTAAAATGGGCAGATTACTAGCCAAGAGATACATGGCTACACAGGTAAAACACAAGTAGCTGCTAGAAATCATAATAATAAATTGGCATATTAATAATAATAATAATAATACTAACACAATACCTGTATTGTACCATTAGTGGTTAATAATTATACTAAAAAGGCAGGAGTATCGGATGTTATTGCACCTATCAGTGAAATGTAATGCTACCAAAAATTTTATTGCAAGAAATTTCGCAGCTCCATTGAAAACAGTGGGATTTTATGAATTAGCTCATCTTAATGCACTAGTTATTTTTCAGATTATTTCTTGCGTTAAACAGCGCTAATTGGGTTAATAAAGTAAGTTAGCCACATCCTGGCTGACATCTTAATTGGGTGTTCTAATTTTAGAATTGGACTCGACATTGTCACTTTGGGTTGACATTCAACCAGCATTTCTTGCCCTTGAATTGCCAATCTCCACAGAAACTGAAAAAGTGCGCCCCTGAATGCCTTTAAAGCAGCCTTGACAGTAATTTGTTCCTCATCCCCTTTCTCGTCCAGTCTTGCTTCTTAATTCTGTTTCAATGAATTCAGTATAGAGGAAGGAGGAATAAACTCAGTACTATCTCAGTTTGTAAATTAGGGAGAGATGCCTGTACTGAAAAATGAACATACCTGAGGTACCCTGGGAGATTTTTTAATGTCTATACAAAGTATATTTAAATCGGTCACACATCCTAAAATATATCCTTAAGAAGGCAGACCCGAGAATTAGAACCCAAAACCCTACCATTCAGACCCAGGGCAGGATTGAACTAACCCAGATGTCTCAGGTGCACTAATTATTTGGCACAAGGAACATTGAACTGGCAACCAATGTATTCTTATATTACTAAGGTATCATTATCTATTGTTACACTTTACAGTTCAAACTGCTGGGAACATTGGCAACAATTTATCCCAAACAGGAAAGTGTTGCAAATATCTTATACTGCTTGGAAACATCTGAGCAACATCAGGAGGAAGATTGCCACACAATTTATCTAAACACTCTCTAGTATACCATCAGGCAGACCCAAATGGTCTGATGTACACAAAAATGGAACATATTCTACTGTACTACATTGGAGGAGGGGATACAGAAATATCGAACTAACTACAAGAAACATTCTGGATCCACAAACTCAAGTCCCTTGTCCCAACCGGGTTAAATGTGGACATTGAATTATGAGTGTTCTTACCATAAAACATAGTGAGGTTGGTAATCTGGACTAATGTACCAGTGTCTCGTTCCCCCTAGATCAAATTTTTGTACATTATTGAGAATCAGGCTGAACACCTTTGGATGACAATTTCTCGGACTGTCCTAATTTTTAATATTAATTTTTAATCTTTTTTCCTACGTTTTTATTTAGCTTATTATACATCTGGTATGGTTTGGCCTTTACAGAACTTTAAATATCCTGATTGCATTTCCAGTCCCCTGGGTTGAGCTTGATAATTGTCAATACCACTGGATTATATAGTAGTGAAATGTAATTTATAATGATCTATATTGTGTCACACCTCTTATAGTATGTTATTTGAATAGTCAACTTTGGCTTTTAGTTTAGGTATTAGTTTAACTACCACAATATATAATTCCTACTATAGGTCAATTATGTGACAAAGTAAGGTTGGGATAAGTGTAGGGTCCTTTCCCTTTCTCCATAACCTTGTAAATCAGGAGTACCTTCTGTTTTATATAGTTAAAGACACCCCAGTTACATTATGAGATTATCAGAATTTCGTTTTTTCCCACTCATAGTTATGTACAGGTCTGTATACTTTTACAATAATAATACGGGTCAGTGGACTATTGGTGCATTTTCATCTTGACTATATTTTCGGGTTTTGTATGGAAGAAACACAGGGATATTTCTCGTTTTTTCTCTCTCAGAAGTCACAAGACAGGACAGTACTATCACTATAAAGAAATAATTCTCTTTGTGGCTAGGATTGTATATGCCTGCCCCTTTGTTAAATGTTTGGCACAGGTGGTGGAGATTGTACCTTCTATGTGCTGCTTTAAAATATTCTGAATGCCCCATTGATATACTTTCTCGATTTTTGTATATCCTTTGTCAACACGGAGAAACAAGAAAGATGAAGATCTCTATTCTACTGTATAACATGCAAATTCATGTGATTTTATATTCCCCTGTTTAATTCTGTGAGCCAAAACCATATTCAGATATGAATTCATAACAGTACAGTGATATATACATCCACCTATCACATTACTGTAAATGTTAATGTTTTTCCCATCTATTTTTAGAAAGTTGCATTATAGATATACAAATGAGTTTTTTATTAAAAATGTCCGGCGGATAGTAATTGTATAAAGATTTGTATTTTAATATGTACTACATTTTGTATGTATTTTCATATTGCTTATGATAATGTCTGAGTAGTTTTTCTATATTCCCACTTCCCGATCAGACGCTTAACATATGATGGTTATTGAGACAATAGTCTGCCCAATCCCCATGGATCACTGTCTACAGTATGAGAGTGGGAAGGTTTTAATTCGTTATGGGGTATATATAGATCCTTAGATGTGTGTTGGGCCTATTTTCCTGACGAAGCTGCAAGCCCAGTGAAACGCGTAGCAGTCGTGAAACAGAGGAAAGGGAGAGAATAGGTGGTGAGATAATGGAGCAAGCGAGAGAATACAAGACGTTCAAGGAGTGTACGTCCTGCAAAAGGCAGGAAGGTGACAGGTCGATAGTTAGAAATATGACAAAAATACACAGTAAAATATCTATTAGTGTTAGGACCTATGAACTCGGTCTGCCTTGTCGTGGCTCACAGGCTTACAATGCTTTGGCCAAACGGTTAAACTAAATGAGCCCTATTCAAGAGAATATATAAGTATTTTACTGTGTATTTTTGTCATATTGGCTTCTCTGTCGCTTGTTGTATACATGTACCACACTCAATAGCTCTCCTTTTTGACACATATACATATATATTTTGTGGGGGCTCGGGGGTTCCAAAAATGAGCTTGCTGTGGTTCTTTGTGTTGTTTAACTTATTTTCAGCTGTCTCAGCTGTTGGAAGTTAGTGACCCCCCCCCTTCTGCTTCCCTTGAAAGTGAAGGAAGGTAGGTGGTGACTCATGGCTTGTGTACAACCCCCTTTTAGGTGGGTACAGTCCATGAGCCCGCCCCTTCCAGAGTTTTCTAGAGGAGCAACTAAACGTTAGTGGTCCTTGTCCTTTGCTTCTCAAGAAGAGAGGACGGAGCTGTCAGACTTCCCCATTGTGGGGAAAGCATGATCACTCTAGGCTGGCTGGCCTAGAGACCACCAAGATCAGAGCCCTACTAATGACATGCACCCTCCAGAATTCATGGAACTTTTGGAGATCATGATATGCTGGAATGAAGAGCTGCTAAAGTAAGTACTACAATAAAACCCGTTCGAAGATACCTCTGCCTTTGGTGCCAGTTCCTGGGCAGGAGAGGTATGAGAATGCCGTGATGAGGGCTGACACCCACAACCCATGGGTTCCATCACAGTTGGAGGCACTGAGACCAACCCAGAAGAAGTACCCAGAGATCTGTCCAAACCTGTCCTGTTCCTATCTCATTACCAACCAGCAGACCACTCAGTACTCCTGCAGCCTACAGGTATAGCACCACACAGACCTGGTAATACGGCTATTCCCCAGTCCGGGTCCCTAAGTGAGATTGTGGGGGGTGGGGGAACCATGTTCCATTTGGAGGTGCTGCTGAAATGACAGGACAGGATTTTAAAAGCAGAAAGGAGCAAGCAGCATGTAGCAGCAAGAGATAGGGGCCAGTCCCCTGAGGCTACACCAGGGACCTTGGGCACCCAGCCGAGTTAAGGAAGGGGGAGTCTCTCTCTGAAGCAGCACCAGGGAGGGGATCAGCCTAGACCCTTACCTAAGAAGAGACTATGTTGGGGCGTACCCTTTAAGGCATGATACCAGGGAGCGTGAATACCTTTCTCCAAGCAGTTAAAAGAATTCTCGGAACAGGTGCTGGGGGACCCTGTGTATCTGTGATTGTGGAACAGTGTGTTAGCCTGCAGTTTAATGCATGTTCCAGGGGCAGAGTTCTAGTCTGAAGTTTAGAGCCTGTTCAAGATTCTCAAAATGGCATCCACCGTGCAGTGGATATATGTGTGTGTACTGAGGTCCAACATGGCACTCCTGCCAAGAAAACGGGACCGCCTGGGCTGCAGTGCAAAATTTTCAGAAAGTTGCAGAATCAGTTGCAAGCATTTGGCGCCAAGTGTAGGGTGCCACCCATTAAGCTGATTGGCTTAGGACAAAATCAAGTCATACTACTGATCCTAATACAAGTAGAAAAAAGGAGCAAACAGCGCACTGCCAGGGAGTTAGGTGGTGAGAAGATAAAAATCCATTTATTTCAGAACATGACTGATAAAAAACATCACCCCAGGGGGGGTAACCAGTAGCCTTCCAGTCTTTGATTGGCTGAGGAGCGGCACCTCTACACCTATGGGTAGCCTGTAGGGGCGTGTTTTGGGGACGGAGAAGTGCTACGTCACTTCAGACACAGGAATACACTCATCGGGTGCCCTTCCCTTTTGTGCACATGCGCGTGGCGAGCGAGGGGCGTGTCTACCTGTCGATGCTTGGTCGGCGACGGTGGCGCCTCGCATGACGTCACGCGCATGCGCAGTGGGGAGCGGGCCAAGTTTTTCATGTGATTGATATTTTCTAATTATCAAGTAAGGGGTATATAAGACACCCTGGTTGCTTTATTTTCCACACTCCTTGATAAAGGACCTACTTGTCCGAAATGCGTAGGAGGCTACTGGTTACCCCCCTGGGGTGATGTTTTTTATCAGTCAAGTTCTGAAATAAATGGATTTTTATCTTCTCACCACCTGACTCCCTAGCAGTGCGCTGTTTGCTCCTTTTTTCTACTTGTATCTGGATTATCTCCATGGCTGGCACGCCACAGTGGACCCCCAGAGACTGCAGAAGTGGGTAATGATTATATATCTTTATGTCTGACCATTATAGTTGAGTACTCTAACTTGGACTGTGTAAGCTACCATGAGGCAAGATTTTTACATGTGGTTATGAGTGACTCACAGGCCATTCTATTTACCAAACTCACTCTGCTATATTGGGGCCCTTGAAGATTTATGCTTTATGGATTAGTCTTTTGTAGTGGAGCACCCCTTGACCTCCTACTCCATACTACTGATCCTAGCCCCACCTCTGAGATTCACCCAGGGTAGGAGCTATAGAGGAACAGCCAATCGGAGCTGTTGTGCAGGATGGGAGAAGTCTACAGAGCAGACCCCAGAGCCCATTCTTCTGTGAGCGAAGCAAGAGAGAGTAGCTGTTACCGACTAGTGAGGCTTCACTACACTATGGCTGCCTCTAACGATGTTGTTGATTTCGAGGTATCCAACTATTCCCTCCCAGGTGGCTGCTTGGTGGTGAGGGATGGAGGAAGATACCATTTAAGATGCCTGTGCACACACTGTCACCTGCCTGGTGGGCTTTTTGGCCTGGAAGCGTGATGCCAGCACTGTGGCACCTATTAGCTGTGGCCTGACAGCCCAATGCCTGCAGAGCTTTGTATGCTCCCATCGCGAGCTGTTACCCAGACATGTGTGGCCTCGTTCCAGTTTCCAGCCGTCACGAATGCTGCGGGCCCTTGCGCCCTTATGAATGTGGCTGAAGTCTCCAGTGGTCCGGTGCCACCTTATACAACAGCCACTACCTTAGCAACGGATCTTGCTGTGGGCCCGTGGGCCCTACAATGGCAGTTGCGGCCTACAACGCTGGTATTGTCGGTCCCAGGCTTGGGACCAGTACCTGCCGACGATAGGGGTGATTGGACTGCCCCAGGGGTGTCGGGAATGGGTCCCTTAGTGACCGCAGAGCATGGTGGCTCCTTGAGTATGGTCGCCCGGGTGAATGGCTTGCCCTGTCACCGAGTCCTGCAGAGGTGTCCCTCCTAGATGACAATTTCTACTTTGTGGGACCTGCGGAGGAAAGACCATCACTTACCTGCCCAATCCAGATGAGTTCAAGTCCAGAGGCGTCCGTCCCAGAGGCTGCCATGGTTCTGGAGTGTCCGACCAGATCTACTAGCCCAGATGATGTCAGAGGTGTCCGTCTACCACCTGCGGTGGCAATGCTGGACGTCTCCTACCTTTTGTGGGAGAGCCGGCCAAGTCTTACCTTGCAGCAGATCCATACGCGGCCTACTCGCTGGAGGCGCCGGTTGCGGCCTCGTCCGGTGCGCAGCACGGTGACGAGCTTCCGGTCTCACTGGAAGTGACATCACCAATTGCACCAGGCGGTGGTTGCACAGCGGTCTAATGAGACTGTCGTTCCACCGTGACGTCACCAAGATGGCGTTCCGCGGAGCCAGTCACACCACCACTGAGCTCAGAAGCGGTGCGTGTGGGACTGGTCTCGTCAGATATCGCCAGCCGGACGGTGTGAAAGATGAAGAGAAGTGCATCCCCGCACCGGTGCAACCCTCTGCTGGCCTGGGTAGGGGACATCGAGCAGCAGCTAAGTTAACACCCCCTGCTGGAATTGGAATGGAAGGGAAGCCCCTTTCTGTATCAAAGGATGTGGTTGATCCCCAGTCCCTGGCCTTAGTACTAAATACCCAACTTGTCACTGCCCCGGTACTGGACTTTCAGGACTTTGCCAAGGCTCACTCTGCCCCTGCCACTGCCCCTTCATCCAAGTGCAGTTCACAGAGGGTAAAATGTATTGATCCCATTGTGCAGGGATTTGTGTTAACTAAATTTCCTGAGGATGTAGATACTGGGAGATGGCTAAGTGAAAGTTCTGAATCAGAAGGGGAAGTACCTATGGCTAGGTGTGTAAAAAGGCCAGGAAGTAGAGGCTCCTTTCAATCATTTAGGATGTCCTCAGGGTCACCATCAGAGGTGTCCCTAGTGTCTTCACCATTGGGATCATCTAATGTATTGTCCCCTGTACCGGCCAGATCTGATACTACTGGATCTGAATCTGTATCGCCCGAACATGTCCCTGGTGGTACCCCCTGTTCCAGGGTTATGCCTCTGAACTTAAATACACCCGGTTCATTTTGCGCAGTGGTCCCAATCGTAGATCATTGGTGGGAGGAAGAAGTTTTCACCACTGAGGAGAAGGCAGAAACTCTCTTTAAGAGAGAGTGAGATAAAGAGGGGAGTTCGCATCCCCAAAGGTTCTCCTAGTTTTTTGACAGGCTAATCCAATGGACCATTTATTGGATTTGGTTGTTAAGCTTAGGCCCAGCTACTGATGTGTATGCACCCTTGATTTTTTTTTATATATCAGTGTGAAGTTATATCACTAGTTCCTCTATTTTGTTCCTGTGAATAATTTAATAAGCCCCTTAAGCTCAATAATGCAGGACGTCCATCAACTATCCTTCATAGACACATCGGCCGGTAACCTCCAGTGAATTTATTTTAAAGCTACTGTAAATCTACTTTTATCCTTGTGAGTACATCTCTGACCATTCGTTATCATTACATATTGTGTTACTATTTTACACTATGGAGCGTGAGCTTCTGCTAATTGTTTTATACATACATGCAGTATATATACATATATACATACTGTATATACTGTATATACTGTATATAATTTTAGCACTGCACTTTCTTAATGTGATAGAAACCTTCTTTTAAAAAGAAGATTATGGCACACTACATGTTTGGAGAATATGTAGATTCAAAAGTAGAAAGGCAGCGACAGGCACTCATAAGATGAAGAGAAAAATAGCTTTGTTGCTTTTACATTATCCTATGCATTTTGGTGCCAGCTGGGACCATCGTCAGGTCTTGTTCCAGTACAGTGAGTACCAGGAGTGCAAGCTCATACAAATCCTTTTCTAAGTGGAGAATATGTAGGACATTGCTGTATGATTAAAAGGAGATTCTGAATTCTGAGTAAGAATGTTATGGTGTGCTATAAGGTAAAGGCCATTGAGAAATCAATGCAGACTCTTTGAGAGATTATATGGCAGCCAAATGCAATTAAATTAATTGAAATAGTTCTGAAGCCGTTCCAAAGTAAATAAACTTGAGTTCCAAAACTCAATAGTGACCCTACAGTAATTCAGCATAATAACACGAGGCACCGTTTATTTACGAGCCATAATTTTCTTTAAGAGTCATTAAGTATCTGATTAAGAAATACAATATTGACAGTGTTACAGGGCATTTAAGACTTAGGGTGTTATTCATTAAACTGTGATAGTGCCAATGGGTGCATTATCACATGGAAACTTCCACTGAATTAAATTGGAGTTTCCGTGCAAAAGTGCCCAATCAGCATTACCACCGTTTAATGAACAACTCCCTTAGTGAATGTCAGAACGCAAGGAATTTTTGGAAGGGTGAGTTGTGCTCTGCTGCTGTAATCGTGCATTTATTAAACCTTAAGTCTGTATTCATAAACTCTGGTGTAAATTCTAAATCAGTGATTGTTTTAGAAAGCCAGTGTAGTGTGATGAATTTATATCCTGTGACATTTTCCTCCTGGTAGGAATTTGTAACAAACTAATCTGTGATAAAATGATACATGTGAACATGTCCTACCATATGTTAGCAATTTACAATAGGCAGAAAATGAGAAAATGCAACCTGTGAGAAATGCACACCCATTCCACATTTGTTGGCCTCTTAATTTCCAGTTTGGTTCAGGGAAGGGTCATGTCACAGGCAGAGGCGTCTAATCCAGAGCTATTAGAAAATGCTACCTGTAGGTATATCATACCTTGCTCAGCATCTCATGACTTCCATCCCTAGCTTGTCTAGGGTATGAAAATGTCTCAGGCAGTGATGTCTAACGGGCAGAGCCTTCGGAAAATGTTACGGATGTATATTAGCACCTATTATTACAACCGTTAATGCAATGCACTGCGCTAATGCTGGTGCAATATTTCATACAAGATTTAACATAGCACAATTGAAACAATGTAACGCGAAATATTACCTTAATGGATAGGTTATTTATTGAGTTATTTCTTGTCTCCTAACGTCTGCAATAATGGCCGCTACAACTGTACCTGATAATGATATATTTGGTCAGGTATCTCCCTGAACCTCATATCCCTACCTGATCCAGGGTAAGAAAATGTCACATATAGTAGCGTTTAACAGGCAGATCCCTGAGAAGATTCTACTTGTAAGAATAACCTACCTGATCCAGTATCTCCTGCCCCTTATCTCCTGGCTGGTCCAGGGTAGCAAATTATTACAGGTAGTGGTCTGCAAGGCAGAGCTGAGACAATATGCTACTTTTGAGAATATCACACCTGTTCCAGCCCTAACATCCCTAGCAGTTCAATGGTAGGAAAAAGTCACATACTTATTCAAGTACTAATGAGAGTTTCCTTCAGTAGTGCTAATTTGGCACTATTGTACTTTATTGAAAAATCCCCATCTGGTCAGGCAGAGTTGGGAGAATATGCTAATTGGGAGAATGTTATACCTACAGTAGATAAGCATCTCGTGGCATCTTAATTTCCTGGCTGGTTTTAGATAGATCACAGGTATTGATGTTTAAAAGGCAGCTTTTAGAAAAGGCCCCCCACAACCACCGTGCCCAGGACACTTGTCCCTGCTCTCACCCCCCTGTCGGCCCTGCCTGTAAATACATACAGTATAGGATGAATATCTCTGTTGTCTAAATGTAACATAGGTATAACTCAATGGACATGTCTTTTTTAAACCTCATCTATTATACCTCGTCTACTATGCAACTGTAACACTGAAGTGGTAAACAAAAAAGAAAAAAAATCTCCTGTTTACTAGGAGTATAAAATAGGTTTAAGGAATCCTTTCTCTCTCTGTCTTCCTCTTTGTCTCCATCATTTTTATCAATCTCATTCTTTAGCTCTCTCTCTTTCTCCTCAATAAAAGTCACAATATCAATAGTGATAAACCTTTAGTAAATTAGACTATTATGTTGAGTGACATCAGAAGATATGTTTTGAAACCCCTTATCCGGCTGTAGCAAGATATGTGATAGATTGTATTAATTCTAGTTTTCAATTACAGAAACACAACCAGGGAGACCCTTAGAGCTCAACCAGGATGCTCCGAGCTTCGGTGACAACTGTTACCAATAACTTTGTACATCTCAATCAGCGACGTCATCTTCTGATTACGTTGCATCTTTCTGTTAGCCGCCAGAGTCAAGACTGACCCTGCAGTCATTTTTTTTTTTTTAATTTCCTTCTAAACATTTTGATCATTCTTAGAGGGCTTATAAAGTGGCCAAATTAGTATGCTTTCAACTAATTATCGCCAAACACTGAGCAAAACATTGTGTGTGGGTCCCTTTAATCATCTCAGCATTAGAATTGAGACAATTAGCATATTAAATAAAATTGTCATGCACATCATTGACTTAATGTTTGGCAAATCCTTACGAACGTAGCTGTGGCTTGCAGCACAACCTCAAAAAGGGCCAATTTAACATGGTTCACAACCTCATTCAAAAGGTTTGCACATCAAGTTTCTGTCCATGTGTTTTTATTAACAATTAATCTAAATAACGACCACACCAGCACATTCTTTACTAAGTATTTTTGTAAAAAAAAGCAGATGAAATGTAGCTTTTAGAAGTCTCACACGTGCAGCCTTTTAATATTTTGTATTAGATCATTTTAATGCATCCAACCATATTAGAATCCCATACAACTTGTTACAAAACTTGGGTTTAAAGCAGCAATAAACGGTGTACTTGCCATGCATGTCCTGTTCATTTTCCATGGAGAGAGTATATGGTGAGTAATTTCACCCAAAGGAAGATAGGCGCACTCGTTCAAGTGGAAAAGGGTCCTGAGACCATTTATTCAATTGAAAGAAAGATTGATAAACACAAAGTTTCGGGATGTTAACCCTTCCTCAGGCTCAATATTGTACCAAAGAAGTATAATGCGTGGTGCTAAGAACTGTATACAGCTATAATGATAATATTATGAAGATAATGAATCCTATATGAGGTCTGGGATATATTCTTGATTGTAGGGGGGTACTGGGTGTTGTATCCTAGTTGGTAAACCACCATAGATGGCACTCAAATTGTCCAGGAACCCAAAGGCTAATGATCACCCCAATAAACAGTACCCTAATCCCTTTGTGGAATAATGATATGACCATGTAGCAAGCAAGAAAACTCACGAGTCTGCTGCAGCGTCCACGTTGATCCCACCAGACCTCTGAGTGTGCCTCCGTCCTTGGAGATGGATGCAGATAAGAGAGAGAAATGGCAGAGCACAACCGGAATCATCCGAACAAGAAATTAGGAGGAAAGTGCGTTATCCATAAAAAATGTAATAGTCATGGAAGGAAAAAGGGCAAGGCATTACCCTACCAACATGTTTCGTGCTACACAGAGCCTTGATAGACTCGTGAGTTTTCTTGCTTGCTACATGGTTATATCATTATTCCACAAAAGGATTAGGGTACTATTTATTGGGGTGATCATAAGCCTTTGGGTTCCTGGACAATTTGAGTGCCATCTATGGTGGTTTACCAACTAGGATACCACACCCAGTACCCCCCTACAATCAAGAATATATCCCAGACCTCATATAGGATTCATTATCTTCATAACATTATCATTATAGCTGTATTCAGTTCTTAGCCCCACGCATTATACTTCTTTGGTACAATATAAAAAACGCACTTTCCTCTTAATTTCTTGTTCGGATGATTCCGGTTGTGCTCTGCCATTTCTCTCTCTTATCTGCATCAATATTGTACCAGAGGAAGGGTTAGTACCCCAAACCGTTGTGCTTTGTCAATCGTTACTTATATTCAATTCATGGTCCTAATTTCACTTGAACAAGTATGTCGATCTGCCTTTGGATGAAATTTAAAGCAGCAATCCCAACTGTTTGTGTATTTTTTACATAATTTTTTTTAATAGCAATGGAATAAGGGGGTCTACAAGTGAACTGTGTTATTTTCCCTGGTTCCTTAGATACTTATTTGTGTAGATACCATGTGTTCCTCCCCATTCAGGAGTTCAAAATGGCTGCCAAATCATGCGGGTCCTGTGGCCAATAGCAAGCTGCCATATCATTCATTGTGGCTTCGTATTGGATGGATATTTAAATGCCCATTGGTGACTACACCAATAAATAGCTCGGGATCCAGAGGCTCCCCAGAGCTGATAATAACAGTGGACCCCCTGGTTCTAATGATGTTGAGGGATTCAACAACATTTTAACAACGTGGTTTCCTTAGTATGTGATATAATTGTATAAAATGTGGTTGTTCACTTTAAAATATCAAGAGGTACTGTACTGTAATTCTTAATCCTTTTTGTGATATGGTAGTGATTTAAATACTTGTTTTTAAGAACTCCTCATGGACATTGCTGACTAATAGCTTTGCGGACAATGCAATTAGTGTGCACCTCAATACATCATCAATGATAGATGCTGGGAAAGCAGTGGGGTTGACATAATTTGTTGTTTTTCTTGTTATCTACTGTAAATGCTACACGCTGGTGGATAATAAGAAAATACAGACAGGGACTTAAACTGCATAGATTTAGTCTACTGGAAAAAAGTAACAATTTCATATCTTTGCCATGTTCATTATTGTGTATGTTTTATGTATTTATTTCAAAGCAAAACAACAAAAGGGATACTGTGTATTTTAAATTCTTACTGACTTTGAAACTGGGTTATTCGTACTTTAACCAATGATTACTTAGAAAACATTTAGTTAGTTATCTTTAAGTGGTGAACATAAAACATTTCAGGGACCGAAAGTTTGTGGCACCAGATTTTAACGGGAATTCCAACTTCAGGGCCATGTAATCAGTACTGCAGCAATTAGATGGTACAAAACTGCTCTCTTTTAGGCTATCTCAGAGCCCTAGTCATGATCAGCCCTACATAAAAGTAATATACCATGGCACTCTAAAAAAAACACCCTGTTCTTCCTTATTTTTTGCTTTAAAGGAAATACCTGCTTGCCCTTCTTCTATTTCCACAAACCATCCTAAGTGTGAAAAAGACCCTTAGAAAATCCCTGCTGCATGTGATAGAATTTATGAGTATAGAATCTTGTGAAGTTGAATTTCCAGTCGGATAAATAATGGCATTAATTAGTAAAGATGATGCAGGCAGGAGATTCCAAGAGAGGACATAGCAATCATAGTGGCAATCCTTAATACTAAAATTGCTTACCAGTTAGTAGTTGAGATTTAGTTGAAAAAAGGGTAATACTTGTAATTGCACATAAAAGAATAGCCAAAAAGCGCTAATAGTTGCACAGTATATACCAACCACAATTTAACCAATCAAAAAACAGATATTAAAAAGGTATTTATTAGCCTACAAATCCTTATTATAGGTAAAATGCCAAATAGTCCATCAGGGGCTTCTTCTTCAAGAGTACTCCCAACTCTCAAGGTATGAAGAATAGTGCACTGCAGTGGGTTAGAAGAGCACACACACCCTTTGATGGTTCAGATTATTTTATTCAAATACTTTAAAACAAACATGGCATTTTACATGGCATTATATACAGTACCTCTGTCAGTTCAGACATTATTGAAGCGAACCTATCACTAGACATCTGCTGAGACTCATAGTGGGGTTGCCCTATTGAGTCATACGCCATTCTAATTTTGGGGGGAGTGACTCTTTGGCTCCTCCACAATTTGTTAACCAGCCTGTTCATTAACCCTGAGAGTTCTTCATCGTCTTCTTGATCGGAGAGGTTTCCAGCGGCTTGAGGCCCTGGCCCTCTCATGTATCATCATAAATACAATTACAATATACATATTGCGTATGTCTAAAAGAACACAGGACAAGGAAGCGAAAAAGGAAACGAAACAAGTGCAAAGTGTATCCCAGGCACTTTGAATTTACAAAATCAATCCCCAAGAAAGGGAGCTATACTGAATTCTATGTTTAACCCCTGAGGTGCTAATGTCTTAAGCTCGTAGATCCAGTATAGTTCCCTTTTCGCCAACTGTCTTGTCCTGTCCCCACCTCTCCAATTGTAAAAGGGCGCCTCTATAGCTACACATTTTAATCCTTTCGGATTCTGATTGTGTTTATTTTTAAAATGTAAAGAAACATTGTGGGTGATTAAACCTTTTCTGATATTATAAATGTGCTCATAGAGCCTTGTTTTGAGGGGTCATGTGGTCATACCCACGTACTGCAGGCCACAGGGACATTCAAGCAAATAAATAACATATGCACAATTGCACCTTATCTGGGTTTTGATGTTATATTTGAAAGACGTGACGTTTGAACTGAATTCTTTAGCATTACAGCTACACTTACAAGCTGTGCATTTGTCACAACAGACATACCCCTTATGGTTAGAAGGTGGATGTCTGTTAATGTTAATAGGACAGCTTGGAGATAATTTTTGTTTCAGATTGTTAGCTTTTGTAAAAAAAATTGTGTGATAAAATAAACTCAATTCCTAAAATAAGAAAAGATCATAAATCTGGAGACATAGTCTTGTCGTTTGTTAGTATTTGATTAACCGCTCTGCATCCCTGATTGTGTTCGATCACAGTCAGTGACCTCACGTCTGCTGTAACCCAGATATTATTGGTCTGCCATGCAATGTCCCTTAGTTCCTGCAGCACGTGGGTAGTGTCCCTTAAATAAGAAGGTAATTTTACTACAAACTTCTGGAGATGATAGTCTATATATTGGGAAAGATTACAGGTGAGGTATTGAATTCCAGAAATAATTGGACGCCCTGGAGGTGCGGTTAAACATTTGTGTATTTTTAAGATTATATAGAAAAAGGGGATTCTAGGAGATATGGTGTTCAGAAATTCGAATTCCTTTGTAGATAATATTTTACTACAGTATCTACCCCATATTCTAACAGTTCGACCAATTGTTTCTTATACTCCGTCATGGGGTTTGAGGGGAGGGTTTGGTAAGTTGCAGTATCTTGCAAAATCCTATTGGATTCCTTAATATAGTAATCTTTATCTAAATTACCAACCCCCCGTTGTCAGCCGGTTTTATGACGATTGATTCGTCCTGTTGTAGCTGATCTGAACACCAAATCTCCTAGAATCCCCCTTTTCTATATAATCCCAAAAATTAATCATTAATCATTTTCAAAAGCGCATGACCTACTTGCAGCTTGTAAGTAGGATTCTTATAGTTGCCGGACGCAGGACAAGTGGATGTCTATATTTTTGTAACAATTTTTTTATTGGTCACAGTCATAGATAATTTTACATACAGTAGTGTTGTGGGCCCACAACATTTTGGCTCATTACTTTCAGAGAAGGACCAATAACAGTTTTCTGTTTTCAGTAGGAAAAAAAGTAGTGGATGTCTATTTTTAACTTATTTTGTGCTTAGATTTTTGTCTTTTTAATAAATTGTTTTTGTCCATTTTTAGTAGCTTGCTCAATCAGTTATTGTTTTTTTCTGTTTTATTGTTTTTTGTTCCTTTATTAACAAATTTTGTTTAAGGTGCATTTTTTTCCTTAACAATGTTACACTATGTTGTTTCATTTATCTCTTTCCATGTACTGAGCAACGACTGATCCCAGTTATCTACACCCTTGGAACATTTTTTCTGGACTATTTCAGCATCCTGTCACTTTATTACGGTTGTATTTGTGCACATGAAATCACATGTTAATCTATTACAATTATCATTTTTTATATAGTTGTAAGGGTGCCCCAATCACCTGCTATGACCAGCGATGGGCTCTTCATCTTCCACTTGCATATCTGGGGGAGAATCTGATTGATCAGTCTCATCAATTTGAGGAATGGGCAGTAGATGGTTCCTATGCCAAGCTCTTATCTGTCCTTTTGAGTCCTTTATTCAGTATAAGGGAATCCCAGGTAGCTGTGAATCTACCTCGAAAGGGCTACCTCTCCAACGGTCAGCCAGTTTGTGTTTTCCTGCACTCCCAGATTTCTCAGAAAGATCTTGTCTGCAGGGCAAAGCTCCCGATAGCATACCTTCCAGTCGGATTTTATTATTTTGATTCAGCTTTGCAGTGATCCCTTTCTGCTAACTGATATACTCTTTGGAGATTGGTTTTTAGTCTTTTGATGCATTGGTAGTATGCCACATTGGGCACTCCATCAGTAGAGATTCCAAACAAGATGTCCACCGGTAACCTTGTTTCTCTCCCGAACATCATGAAATATGGGGAGAAACCAGTGGACTCATGCCGGATACAGTTGTAGGCATGCACCAGGTGTTCCACATGCTTGCTCCAACTGGCCTTCTCTGTGTCTCGTAAGGTGCCCAACATATCGAGCAGAGTCCTATTAAACCGTTCAGGCAAGGCATCACCTTCAGGGTGGGTCGGGGTCTTCCTAGATTTCTCAATCCGTAGCAACTTCAATAGCTCCTTGATTAGTCTGCTCTCAAAATCTGATTTTTTTCCAGAAATGCCAAAGGTCATATTTACGAAAGCGGCCAATATGAAATTAAAGTTATGGCCTAGTTGTCCAGTGACCCAAAATAGCCAAACTAACTTTTTAATTAATAAGGGTTTTATTTGTGGTACTCAATGCACTGCCTGCAGATATCGCATCGGTAGAGCGTGTTTTCAATCGAATGTTACGTCCCGTGAATATAAAATAAAAACATCCATTCAATGTTCTAGCCCATATGTCATCTATCTGTTAGAGTGACCCTGTGATCTGCAGTACGTGGGGATGACAACTAGGCCCATTAAAAGGAGATTATACGAGTATGTGTATAACATAAAAAGAGGCATTGTCACCCATAACGTATCTCATCATTTGAAACTACAGCACACTCAAATTCCTCAGGGGCTCAAGTACTTAGCAATAGAAGCCCCAGTTTATAATTGGAGAGGCAATGATAGAACGAAACATTTGGCCAAAAGAGAACTTTACTGGATATATGAGTTAAAAACGCTGGCCCCTCTGGGACTGAATGTTGATTTTAGCATAAGTGCTTTCCTGGGTGAATGATTCTATGGCCAACTAGCTCTTATGGAACAATAGCTGGTGCTTCCCTTCTGATTATATGCCCGCCACCTCTGTAGAATGTAAATGTGTGGTGCTAAAGACCGATAACAGACAGTATAATTGAATGAGTAAAGAATACTTGTAGAAGGATCCCCAAAATAAATACTTGATTGAAGACAACAGGTATTGGGTGTAAAATCCTGGATAGTGAACTCACCACATAGTGAGAAATTAACTCACATTGGCACCAGGAGTCATCTTAGACGGACGTGTGGGAGGAGGTCCTGAGTTCCCTGATACTCTCTTCAGCGGATCTGCCTTCACTTCCAGCAGTGTACTACACATGGAAGTATTCTGAGCATTGGAGACGCTGAAATGCTGCAGGACTCGTGGCAGGAGTTGCAAACAGCCACATCAGGTGCACAGTATCATTGTCGGACCACCCCCCCCAACCCCTGCGCTCCTGTAGATGACGCCCCATACAAATTCTCTCCAATGTTTGTGTTATTTTATCATCCTGTAAGTGTATCTCCTAGGGACACTTTCCCTTAAATAAATCCACCCTATTTGTACACAGTTACGCACTATGGAGCTTGCGCTTTTTTGTGTTTTGTTCATATATATATATATATTTATAAAATCAGGGCCTTTATTGTTAAGTGCTAATGATGATAGAAGGGGTGGGGTGTGTGTATGTATAAAGCAACTCGCATTATAATTAACTGATAACCTGAAGGGATGTACTGCAGTGACGGTGAAAGCGTTGAAGAACTCCTGGATAAAATATCCTCATTCCTTTTGGACAACTGGCACTCATGGTGGTATCAACATCGAGACAGGCGATTTATGTGAGTTGATTCATGTATTTTAATATATACATTTCTATTTGTAATTTTATTATATAAAATGTCTATATACTTACTTGCCTTTCCATTGTGCTCTCTGTTTCTGTCTAAATGTTCAAGTTTGCCCCAGTAATTGTAGGATTGATTTGCATGGGGGCATAAAGAGAAACCATCACAAAGGGAATTTGAGGTCAGTGCGCTGGATTTTAGTGTTACAATTTACTTAATTTGCTTTGCATGCTTGTATATTCAACTTTTGGGTGACTTTTACTGTGGTTCAACCGTCCAGATAATAGCTGATTTGTTTTGTCATACATGGAACATTAAAGGTCTCAACTCATTAATACAAATATAAAATATATTCTAATTTTAAAAGAATAAAATCAAACGTTGTATTCTTGCAGGAATAAAAGCTAAATGACAAAGAACATAATAAATTAGTTTGGAATTGGGTCAGTCAGGTATTTGACTCCTTGGCTGAAACACTAAAATATGGAGGAACAGTTTTAATTCACAATTATGTCAAATGGTCTCCAACTGCTATAGTTAAAGATAAAGATGGCAGATGGCAGATGGGTATAAGTCAATGTGAAACATGTGTAGGCCCTATAATATTGGGGAATATCTACACCACTGATAAGGATGATTAACACTTGTTTAATAGATTATCCCAAGAAGGCGATTTTTATTTAAGCATTTAACCTAGATAAAACTCAAATAAGCATTCAAAGTGATCCCCCAACATTTCCACGCCCTCTCTCTATTGTTAAAATGCTGACGTTTTACAGCTATACTGTATAGTGCACATTACATTCAAGAGAAAGGGATTTTACATTCTGATCCATAGTATTGTACATGGTGCCATGAGCACACTTGACTTTTGGTTTGTTCCAAGATAAAGATCACATTTAACAGCAGACACCACAATGTTGTCTCTTGTTTTATCAGATCATGCCCCTGTATAAAAACACATAAATGGGATTAGTATAAACACAAGTCTTCTTGTAGATTGGATTTCCTATCCCTTACCTTTCTTGAGGAAACAAAATGTTTGTTTGCAGATTTAGCCGAGCCCCCTCTAACCTCTGTTGCGGGCAGGGGAGGCTGCAGCGAGGATTGGAGCCGCCGGAGCTCTGCGGCGAACCTGGAGGGCAGGGCGCCATGTTGGAGATCTCGCATGCACAGTCACTGTGGAAGCCATTTTGTCTCACGCATGCGCAGAAGCGCGGCGCATGCGCAGTGAGCAGTCAATGCTGTGGCCATCTTAAAATGGCTCCGCAAGGGACTACAAGTCCCAGGATCCTCAAGGAGAGGAATATAGATAGTTTGACATGCAAACGGACCACGCCAGTCAGAAGAAGGAGGGCAACAAGAGAGGTAGTTTCCAGGGAGCAGTGCATCCCGGGACTAGGCCTAGGTTTGACCTTTAAGCCCCAGCAAGGTCCTGAGTCACAACCAGCTACTGTAAGTGTTGTAGGGAAGGCCTCAGATAGAGACACTTCCCCATTATTACTGAGTGTGTTCCTTCCCAGTGATCGGACAGCCACAGGGTGCCCTGCGGCCTGGGACCAGGCCAGGGCCATATAGACATTGTGTGAGACCCTCCAGCTTGAGCTCGCACTTCACAAGGCAGATCGGATGCGTAAGGAGTGAGGGGATTATTGGAGGCCCCACATCGTGGGACCAGACTGATCCTCTAGTTTGTCAGCTGCACCTGGGTACAGGAGTGCCCAGGGAGGTATACATAAGTGCACCAAAAGTCCACAGGGGTAGCGCTACCTCACACTTGGGTGGGACTGACATTGGGAAGGACACCAGGTTATTGGTGCCACCACACTCTCACAACTTTGGGGAATTCATCAAGTGTTGGGACATTGGGTATACACCATGGGTACATGAGTACTATTATTATATGTGTTATACGGTGTAGTACAGTTAATAGTTACTGCTGTGTGTTCAGTAAATGCTCATTAAATACTTTGTGTGTGTATTCATTACGTTAATAGCTCCTGATAGGGGTTATCCCACAATGCTGGAATCCCTCACAGGTGGAGGCGCTACACTAAAGGAGAAAGAGCTCAACCCAGGCTCCCAGTGGCGGTGGCTCAGGAGTCCTGTGAACAGGTATAGTAGCACGTGCAGTCGCCCGCTTAGTTCCCTTAGGCATACTGAAAGGGAGTAGCAAGAAAATAACCAGGGTTGTCGAATCAAGGCAGATACCAAGACACGTGGAGGAGAGACACTGAGCTGTTCGTTGCTTCTTGCAACATGGTATATGCCGTGAATGTGGATATGTGAGAGGTAAAACCAAAATAAATGTATACACTCCTGAGACTAATTTTATTACAGAGCTACTGTATGAATATAAAAATCAGCAGTTGTTGTTGAATCAAACTAACCACAGTCGAATGATACAGTGTTACCAGTGCTAACAGTCGCTTGCCAGAAAAAACATGGGCATACAGAAACATCACTCAGTAGCAATAGTATTCAATGTCCGCCCTTTCACTATAGCCCAGATCAAAAACATAAATGCTTGTTTTGGTTTTTAATCCTAATTTAAAGCAGTTGTTATGCATTCATTTCTGAAATGGAATTCAGTGGATCCTTTCTGACTCTTTTACCCCTTTGATTTGTAGAATGGTTTCCTTCATTAAGTGCAGCTTGCTCTTGCAGCTAATGTTTTTCTGTTCTTTACATGTACAGTAGGATTTGAGTTGAGGTTTCTTGACAGGTTTCTGAGAGGTCTTTGGCACAGATAAGAAATTGGCAGCATGACAAAGCTCAAGACTGTTTTTAGCTAAATGGAACATGTCTTTCACGCACATTAGGAGACAGGCGGGCAGGTAGACATGAACATAACACTACATGTTACTTGTTTCATCATGTACTAAAATGGCAAAAGGATTTGTGAAACATTAACATACCCACTTGTGTGTTCATATAGAACGAATAGAATACTTTTGGCTCACATTAATGTTTAAGAGCAATAACATTAGCGATTAATTGCAGTTTGCTCCTATTGAATCTGTAATGATGTAATTGTCTATGACCATCCTTGATCGCAGACACAAAGAATTGATCAGTCCTGCCCATTTCATATTTGGTGTGTGTTCCCAGAAGTTGTATACAGTATGTTATTGAATGCCAGGCTGACAAACTGACAATGCTTTAATGAATGCAGAATGAGAGCTTTCAACAACCTCCCCTGAGTATCACTACCTTGCTGCTTTCCTTTCAGTGATAGCTTTTATTTTTATCTATGAGTTGTGTAGAAGCAGCTTACATTTATATTGATTCTTTCCGAGAGGGTCAAATACCGGACATCTGCCTTTCAAACAAATTGTATATATTTGTCACCTTTCTAGAATGCTAACAATATGAAAGCTGTGCACGCTGAAGTGGATATGCACATAGCCTGCAATTTACAAACACCATGCATTTATTACAATTAGAGCAAAGGAATACAACGTGCGTGCTCTTCAATTATAAAGTTGCAAGTACAGCTCAACCCCGTTATAGCGCGATCTGCTAACACAAACGCTTAGGGACCTATTCAATAAACTTTGATAAGTGACTTATCGACTGGTAAGAGTACTTTTCAAGCTTGTAGTTGCCCCAGGGTTTGTGATAAGGCCTACAGGGAGGGTTGTGGGAGGAGTTAACTCCTTCATTAGCTAGTGGTTACTACCACTAAAGTAATGAAGGGATTAACACCTCCCGGTACCCATCCGGGAGGCTTAAACACCCACTCCGGGCCAAATACCACTTTCATAGTTGCTCAGGGTGAATGGTTTGGCCTCTCAGAGGGATTAACCCCTCCCTTACCTTAGTGGTTACAAACACTAAAGTAATGTGGCCTAAACACCCACCCTAGGGCAATTACTTCCTTCATCTAGCCCCTCTACCACCAACATCGCACAGGAATGGGCAAAAGTGCTATTAGCCAAAGGTGGCTAATGTCGTTTTGCCTATTCAAATAATCAATACAGTGCAATAAAATACATTACTATAAAAAAAACATTACTATAAAAAAATACTCTAGCCATTTAATCCATTGATTGTCACTGTGGCAATCTATGGGTCACAGCACAGTCACAGCAACATTGGCAAGCAATTTCCACCCAACAACACCCCCCCTCTACCTTGAACCCCCTTCCCCAGCAACCCTATAGTAAATAAAAGTTGTAATTACCCCTGCCAGGATGAAGGCCATCCTCATCATCATCTTCTGGGTCCTCCATGTCTACCGTGGGCAGCAACAGTAAAAAAAATAACTACGGGCCAGTAACTCCTTAATTACCTTGGCTAATAGCACTTTTTCCCATTCCCGTGTGGTGTTGGTGGTAGAGGGGCTGGGTGAAGGGGGTAGTTGCCCTGGGGAGGGTGCTTAGGTCCCCCTTTATTTCCTTATCTGTTGTAGCCACTAAGGTAAGGGAAGGGTTAATCCCTCCCGGGAGGTCTAACCACCCTCCCTGGGGCAAGTATAACTTTCACCCACCAACTCAACAACCAACAAACCAGTTAGCTGCTAAGGTAATGAAGCTCTGTTTTTATTTTAATTTTATTAATATAATATTGAAGCATTATAGTATTGAAGGTATTCAGAGCTGAACCACATTAATTTCAGCAATGGGGACCCCCTGCATCCCGAGATACAGGCCCTGGTATGGGGTTCTGGTATCTCCTGCAAGTTTAATTCTCCCACATTACGTGACCGGGGCATTTAAACTTACAGGCGATACCGCACCCCATACCAGGGCCTGTAATTTGGGAAGCAGGGGGTACCGGGGCTGAAATTAATGTGGTTCAGCTCTGGATACCCCCTGCTTCAATAATATGTTAATAAGATTAAAATAAAAACAGGGTGGTCGCCTGTAAGAGCTGTACAGGGAGATGGACGCGGTCTTAGGCTCTCCCAGGCATAGTTCAGCCCCATATAGGTCCCTGAATCACTGTCATATTGTGTATACGAGAGTGGGTCTAGAGGTAGGGAAATCTCTATAGTGGTAGTCCTGCCTATTGCAGTTATACAGACTCTGACTATATTCTGGGAGATTCAAAGCTGGATCCAGGTATACAGTGCTGCAGTGCCATTTGTGAGGAGTGAGATGGACCCAAGACCCTGCTGAGGGGTACAATTAGCCTGTCTCCCCAGGGAGTTAGGCCACCGCTCACAAGCTTCAAAAGCATATTGTTTTCCTGGGAGGTATTATCCTTGTTCTTAGGCAGGGCCCCTGTCAGGTGGAGATACCGCCAAACTCGTTACCCTAATCTCTCATTCAGCAGAGGCTCAGGATCCATCCCCATTACTAACAGCTGGGCGTTAGCCTTTTCCAGTCACAATGGGAATACCCGGGAAAGGGGTGCTACATTTGGAGGCACCATTGGGATCTGAATTGGGGTAGATTCCTCAGGAAGTCACTGCCATCTGACCAGAGTGTTCACCAGTGGCCCCTGGAATGTCATATACCTCCCATCAGGCTGTAGCCATATGCCAAGTTCCTCCAAAGACCCTAGAGTCTGAATTGTGCCTGGCTCTGAGCCAGATCCCTGGGTTAGCAAGTCTGTGTCATTGGTATCCAGATATACCCTGACAAGGAATGTGGTGTGGTGCTTCTCATAGGAAAATACAATCTGAGGAAAGAAGATGGACCCTTGTCTCTGCACCTTATAGGAGCTATGCCTGGAAGATATCCCCTCATATACCATGAAGCCACCATATAAAGGGAGAAACACAATCCTGGTAAATTGAGAGGAGTTACAGCTAACTCTTTGTCTATTCCAGTTTATCCAAGCATGGTGGAGACAGGAGTCAGAGTGTCAGCTGCCGGGTCTATTTCTGCTTCTGGGAACACCAGTCTAATGAGCTTGCTCTGGTGGAGGTGTTGCAGCTACTGTCTGAGAACATTGCGCAGTCTTCGCATGCCCACAGCTACGGAAAGCTAAAGGCCTTCTCTGGGGTAATGCCTACCCCACTGGGCGAAGAGAATTTCGAACAGTGGAAAGATCACACCCTCAAGGTACTGGACAAATGGTCATGTTCAGAGGCAATCAAGAAGCAGCATATTATGGAATGTCTGCGACAGCCATTAGTAGACATAGTGAGATTGTATCGGGAACTGAATCCAGAAGCTGCTGTTTGGGCACGAGTGTATGTCCTGAATGATGCCTATGGGATCGTGGAAGATGCAGTTGATCTCTTGGCCAGGTTTCATGCTCTCAGAAGAAAGGTGAGACTTGTCTGCCTTCATTCGGCACTTGAAGATCATGCTATGGACTCTAACACCAAAGAAGGCCATTCCAAACTCCGAGGTACAGAAGATGACTATCAAACAAAATAACTTTTGAGAGGAGCTTTGCCTTCCATCCCATAGCTTTTATGGTTAGGTATTCTCTCACAAAGAAGGATCCCCAAGTTTCAAAGAAATAATGAATGAGGTGAAAGAACAGGAAGTTAACCTACATTTACATAGAGGTTAATTGAGATAGATGCTCAGTCTGGGCCTATTCAAAAGAACACTTTCCTGAATTCACCAAGGACATCTAGGGAGCTAGCATCCAGATTTGGCCCTAAGGATAGAAGCAAGATCTGGTGTTAAGAATGCAGGGAAGACGGCCACTCAGTCAGAGAAAGTGTACAATAGCGAAAAAATTAAGGGTGCTACAGTGAAATAACAAACAATAATAAAAAGTGATTATTAAATTATAATCTGTGTAAAGGTATAAAATACCTTTATACCTATAAAATTCAAATAAAAAGATTTGCGGGTCCTTGAAGAAAATTGGTGTTCTACAGCCAGAGTAATAGGGAATCTTGATTCCCCTATAAACAAATAGGCAAATAGGAAAAAATTCTGGCACATAAACCAAATTATCTCTAACGAATGCAGAGCCTATTGTGCCGTGGTGCCTAAGAATGAAGCATTCAAAACAAGTATATAAAATGTGAAATACACATATATTAAAAAATACACAATCAACAGTAAAAATATCTAGAATAGTACTTGAATAGTACTTGCTGCCCACAGACCAGACCCGTCCCCTGAGCTGAAGGGGGAAGTGGTAATACACGCACCCGCAGCAAAGGGAGCGTGTCCGGAGTGTGGTATTAAGTGTTGCCAGGCCAGGTGTAGTAATGTAGACAATACTTGCCGGTACCAGTTGAAGAGATAGAGTGAAGAATGCCTTGCCGAGGTCAGGGAGTGGAGAGTGGAGGTAGGTTGTAGTCCAAGCTGTGTTCAAGGGGTAACCAGAGTATGCGTTGTCCAAGGAGTGCCGAGATCGAGAGCCAGAGGGGATAGTAGTACGAGCCGCGTCAGAACCTGAGAAAACACTAAGAGAATTCAGGAGTATTTCCATACAGAGACTATGTCGAGCAAAGACTGAGAGCAGAGAGGAGATAGATAAAGCAGGGAGATCCAATCAGGAATGGAGACGGGACAGGAAGAGCTACAGGGAGACACTGCAGATTGGTGCAGGCATAACAAGCCAGGTGAGTCTTGTTGGTAACCTGAGTATGCCCGTGCGGTGTGCGGGGGCGGAGCCTGAGGTCCGGGAGAAAGGAAGAAGAGTGTGCAGAATGAGCATGCTCCGTAACGCGTGCACACGCGTGGACCGCGCCAGAGGAGGGTGTAGGTGTGTGCGCGGGAGGACGTGGGCGCGGCCGACGCTGAGCAGAGGAATCGCCGAGGGGAGTGATCCCGCGATGGCGGCAGGGGCGGGGAGCCGCGGAGGCCAGTAATGTAGGGTTGAGTTGTGTGTCCAGGGGCTCCCTGTGAGAAGAGAGTGCTCTGTGTGGGGAGCGCGGAGAACGCCGATTCCTGACAGCTATATAGCAATATATATCTAATATACATCCTACTTAATATATGTACATATGTCCTTAATCCATAATGACAAGAGGTTAATGTTGTATAGATAAGTAGTTAGGGTCTTGAGACTCCAACAAGTGGTCCCTGAATAACTCCAATAGTTGGTCGAATAAAGCGCTTTATTATAATTCCGGAAACTGAAGCAAACAGAGCATCCTCTATCTCTCTGATTAGAGTTTGGATCCTCCTAGATGGTATATAACTACACAAAGTTGCGTCACTTTGAACTTTCAGCAGGTAGGTATAGTTAGGTCCGGAAATAATTGGACATTGACACAATTTTCATAATTTTGGCTCTGTACGCCACCACAATGGCTTTGAAATGAAACAACCGAGATGCAATAGAAGTGCAGAGTTTCAGCTTTAATTCAAGGGGTTGAACAAAAATATTGTATGAAACGTTTAGGAATTGCAACCATTTTCATACACAGTCCCCTTATTTCAGGGGCTCAAATGTAATTGGACAAATTAACACAATCATAAATAAAATGTTCATTTTTAATATTATGTCGAGAATCCTTTGCAGGCAATGACTGCTTGAAGTCTGGAACGCATGGACATCACCAAACACTGGGTTTCCTCCTTTGTGATGCTTTGCCAGGTCTTTACTGCAGCTGTCTTCAGTTTTTGTTTGTTCGTTTGTCTTTCTGCCTTAAGTTTTGTCTTCAGCAAGTGAAATGCATGCTCGATCTGGTTGAGATCAGGTTATTGACGCGGCCATTGCAGAATATTCCACTTCTTTGTCTTAAAAAACTCCTGGGTTGCTTTCGCAGTATGTTTTGGGTCATTGTCCATCTGTAAAGTGAAGCACCGTTCAATCAACTTCACTGAATTTGGCTAAATCTGAGCAGACAATATATCCCTATACACTTCAGAATTCATCCGGCTGCTTCTGTCTTCTGTCACATCATCAATAAACACTAGTGACCCAGTGCCATTGTAAGCCATGCATGCCCATGCCATAACACTGCCTCCACCGTGTTTTACAGATGATGTGGTATGCTTCGGATCATGAGCCGTTCCAAGCCTTCTCCATACTTTTTTCTTCCCATCATTCTGGTACAGGTTGATCTTAGTTTCAAATAGAGTGAACAAATAGAAAAAACAAATAAGTGCGCACTAAAATATATACTTAATACAAAGTGTTAATTGTGATGCCAATTTAAATAAAAAAAACACACCCCACCATGTGGAAAAGGTAAATAAATATATACCAATGTAGATGAGCGTCTGCTGCTGTGTAAAGGGTAGCCCAAGACCCTAGAATCTAGTAACAAAAAAACAAACAAAGCGCACAACACTCATCGTGAAAAATGCAATAAACTATGTTTATATATAAGGTGTTTCAAGGTTATGCATACATCAAGGTAGATTAATCAAGCATAGAGCTACAGAGTGGCAGTTACCAGCGTCTGCAACCAGGAACCACCAGAGCTTCACTCTCCTTTCCACCTACAGGTAGGTGAAATGCCACATAATTGATGACTCTGCCACAGTCTCAATGTCCTGTAAATAGCGTCAATGCGCTTAGTGGATCCTGGGGAGTGGTTGTCCTTTGCTCGCAAGTACTGTAGTACACAGGTTCCTCTGCAGACCTCACTGTGTTCCCCGATCAGTCAGGCACCTCTCTGTGTTCCCCGATCAGTCAGGCAGCGTGACGGCGTGGTCCCGCGGGCCCTTCTGTGACGTCAGAGCGTCCACTCTGCTTTGAGTAACAGCGTCTGCCAGTAATGATTCAGACCTCACTTGGCAACCACAGAGGCAGGCAACAGCGCGGCACATGCGCAGAAGAGGAAATCAACTCGGTGTTCAGCAAACCGTTTGACAACAATAAAATACACCTTGGAACATGAATAATAAAAATATATAGGTTGAATGGTATCTCTCCTACGCGGCGTTTCGTAGCTCAACAGGTCACTCCTTCAGGGAATAAAACACATGATATCTGTATCAGAGTTTATACCATTCAAAACCATATGATTGGTTAACAATTTAGTAGTATCAACGAATCACTATGCACCATGCTAATGCAGTACAGCTGCAAAATCAGAGCTGCCAAAAAAAAAAAACATTTTATTTTTAATACTTAAAAAGCTGCATAAAACACAATACTAAAATTCCACACTGAACCTTAGTGAATACTGGTGATAGGGTTTGAGCCAGTAAACTGGGGGCCTTTTACCATTCCCAGAGCAATGCATGAGTAAATCTGTGGGTATCTCCACATTAATTTAGAATCAAAGACCTACAAAAAAACAATAAAAAGAAATGTGTACAGTTGATTTATCATATCATTAAAACAGCTAGTGAAAAAACTGTGGGACTGTAGCAGTACTGTATAATAGGATATTGAACACTGACAGCAGATTAACAGATGAACGCCTACTTTAGCTCCTAGGCTTCCATCAGACCTACTGTACTTCTCCTGGTGCATTATACTCTATTAACATTTTCTTCATTATACCATCATCCTTAACACTTTTATGCATTTTTGAATTGGCCTATTAATATGTCACTTTAAAGGCCTCTTTTTTAAAGTGGTATTTAACCCTTTGCTGCCAGACACCTTTTAAATCATTGAAACCTTTTAAAAACCACCATTTATATAGATGCCTCCAAAGTGACACATTTATGAACAGATACAATAATGCATAATGTATTCTTCAGATTTTTATATGCACTGTCACGCTGCCTTTTTCTCAATCCTGTTTACGCATATCTGTGCATTGTAAGAAATGTCAAATTACCTACAACTACAGTTATATATATATATATAATCAAAAAATAAATAGACGATACCGTTCTGTGGCTAACTAAATGCATTTATTTGTGCGAGCTTTCGAGATACACTGATCTCTTCTTCCGGCGATGTTACAATGAATGAAGCAAGCAAAGGGTATACCTAAAAACAGTGTCTCTTGGAATGTTCTCTGTGCTTGTCTCTCCCCCGCCCCCCCCCCCCTTGTGTGGAAGTGATTTATGGCTAGAGGTGTTAAATGGTTCTTGAAAGTTAGTGATGTAAGAGTGTGTGTGTGTATCTGTGTGAATATAAATGAATGGAGAGCCCACACTGCTTTACAAAAGGTAGTTAATATAAATAGTGTGGGTAGGTGTGGAAATGGGAGAGATTGTAGCAAAACTAAAAGTGTGTGTAGATACTATGTGGTCCCTATTGGTGTATAGGGATGGAAAAACAAGGAGTATTTGTATGTGTAAGAGACAGCTGTGTGTGCATACATATAGCACAGTATGTACAGACATGGCCTTTAGCGCTCATGGGAAGAGAGTTCACTGTGTCAGTAATGACTCATAACATTTCGATCTCTGTTTAGGCCACCGCTAAGTGTCCCGTCGTACAGTTGCATAAATTTGTATATATATTTATATATACATATATATATATATTTATATATATATATATGTGTGTATATATATATATATATATATATATATATATATATGTAAAATAGAAACTCAGTTGGCACACTGTAAACAGAAAAAATGCTGATGCTTGTCCCATATGCACATATACACAGATAGATTTTACCAGATAGGAGTCTGGGAAAAACGAGACAGCACACAGCCAGAGAAATTCAGATTAACATGGTACCACATCCGACGTTTCGGTCATCAAAGAGTGACCTTCCTCAGGGATGTGCAATAAGTGAATGCTAATGGACCCCCTTATATACCCACATGTATCAAGACAAACAGACTCACCCGTGTGTGGACAAGATTACCCGCGAAAAAAACGTGCAGCTGTGTACTCTGTGAACCGCAGATATTTGCTGGAACGCACCGCCATATGTTTGCAAGCCGAGCATTTGGAACATTTGGCAAATCCTATGCGTGGGGTAACAGACAAAAAAGTTTAATCAAAAAATATTTCAATTTTGGACATATCTGGAATTAACTTACTTGGCACATTCCTGGAATAATGGGGATAAAAAGTTGGACACCACGGACTTTAATACTATTCAATGGACTCTGTCATATTTTGACTACATTGATACATGTTGTATATGTTTTTCATTTCTCTTTTGTATTGCACAAGGTTGGATGTGTTATGTTATCTGGCCCACATACTGAGGGTACACAGCTCATTGTAATATAACAATATGCATTCAATATGCCTCCATTCCATTAGGGAGCGCTGTTACAGCTCCCAAATATGGGTTTTTCTCTGTGGTACTCCATAGATTCGTTTTGAATTATGCTTGTTGCTCTGTTTATCATTTGTGGACTTTAATTACATTGATCTCTTTAATATCCTGTATAGATGTGATAATGGGCATTTATTACTGCCACCACAGTCATCTTTGTTGGCGCCACTGTGCAAGTTCGCATGGATCAACTGACACACTCAGCGCGCATGCGCGGTGTGAGGTCCAAGCTGACACGCACTAACAGAGTGTCGTGACGCTTTGCATACTATACTAGGCGCAGAGATTAGGACGCCACATTATGCACATGCGCAGTAGACATACCTGGAGGACTTAGTACTTACAAGCCGCGCATGCGCATATTAATCGAGCCGACATCATGCGTGCCAGTCTGACACGCAGACACGGCACACTAGCAGCAATTCACTTAAGCACCTGCAGCTGCTGCCGCCCCCATCCGTTTTTGGCGCGAAAAGCAACCCTATATAAACAGTATCCAGCTTTAGTTCCCTCACCACTCCTAGTCAAAGTCTCTGGACGAAACGCGTCGGAGTGGGGGTGCTAGGCAGGACCCCTGACCCATGGTTCACGTAACTATACTACCCAGCACTTATGCAAACTATTTCTCTGGACTGTGACATTTCATTTTTTCACTAGGGATACTGATAACAAACACAAGGTTATTTAATAGGCGTTCATTAGGCATTTTCCTATACATGCTATTCACAAACTTTAATGTTCTACACATCTAGGGATTTCATTCCAACATACCATCTTACCTACAAATGATTTATTTGCGCTGTTGGTATTGGTTATATTACTGTATGCTTATGCAGATGTATGATGCTTTGAGACTGTCATTTATATTTTGACCAGTCTACTTTTTGGTGTGTAGTGTGTACTATTCTTAGCCTTGTATAGGTGCCTTTGAACCCATTAACCTGTTGTGATTCACTTTTGATTTACCCTAGTGTTTTTTGAGTCACTATCCTTTTCATGTTTAGGGTTGACAACTTGTGTCGTTCCCTAGTGCTGTTCACTTGTGTTTAAGGGTAGCACCCGTGACAGGGGTCCATGCCTCTTTTTTAAGTGTTTTTAATCATGTACTGTTTATTCATCCCTTTTTGCACTGTGTCAAATAAATAAACCAATATATCAATTGCATACCTGAGTGCTCCCATACGGGTTACTTTTTTCTCTTTTCACTCACATTATTCACAACCCGTGAGCACCGCCAAATCTTACTCATGTAAAGCAAATAGTATATTTTCTTTGGCTTATGGTGGCATGAAATTTGTACAAGTAGATGCGAGGTCTTTCTTCCCTATCCCTTCCCCCTCTTTTTCCCCCGTTATTTGAACATATATATATATATATATATATATATTTGTGAAAGCACTGTATGCCTGTCTGCATCTTCCTGTGTCCCTAGGGGAAATCTCATTGGTCCCTTGGGCCGGCCGCCCCCACACCTCTCATTGGCCTGAGGCGGAGTGACCACACACACGCGCACGCACACACACACACACACACACACACACACACACACACACACACACACACACACACACACACACACACACACACACACACACACACACACACACACACTCTGTTGCTTGGCCTCACTCTCCCCCGTCAGTTGAACCGCAGCTCACCTTCCACACCCCCCCTCCTCTCCCGGTGCCCCTCACTCTCTCCCCCCTCCCCACCTTACCCAAATCCCCACGCTCCGCAACCTCCCCAGCCGCACCATCACCCTCACCGTGCGCCGCTCCCGGAGAGGGGAAGCGCGGCCCTCCTGCTCAGCAGCAAACTCCAGGCTCCTCCCCCCTCGCTCACAACGAGGAACGGAGGGGAAGCACAGCGCGGCCTGGGCCTCCTGCACTAACCCCTCACGTGCGCCGGCTCCCGGAGAGGGGAAGTGCGGCCCTCCTGCTCAGCAGCAAACTCCAGGCTCCTCCCCCCTCGCTCACAACGAGGAACGGAGGGGAAGCGCGGCGCGGCCCGGGCCTCCTGCACTCCCCCACATGTGCGCCGGCTCCCGGACGGAGGGGAAGCACGGCGCGGGCCTCCTCACGTGCACCGGCTCCCAGACAGAGGGTAAGCGCGACGCGGGCCTCCTGCCACGCTTGCCCCCCCCCCGCCAGCTTCCCGTACTCACCTCCTGCCCCAGCCAGATGCCATGGGGTCAAGGTAAGTCACCCACTGTCTCCCACCCACGCACTGTCACCCAGTCACCCACACACCCACCCAGTTGCCTACACACCCACCCAGTCACCCAGTCACTTTCACCCAGTCACCCACTTTCACCCAGTCACCCACTCAGTCACCCACCCACTCAGTCACCCACCCACCCACTCAGTCACCCACCCACTCACTCACCCACCCACTCACTTAGTCACATACCCACTCACTTAGTCACCCACCCACTCACTTAGTCACCCACTCACTCAGTCACCCACTCACTCAGTCACCCACCCACTCACTTAGTCACCCACCCACTCACTCAGTCACCCACACACCCACCCAGTCACCCACACACCCACCCAGTCACCCAGTCACTTTCACCCAGTCACCCACTTTCACCCAGTCACCCACTCACTCAGTCACCTACCCACTCACTCAGTCACCTACCCACTCACTCAGTCACCGACCCACTCACTCAGTCACCCACCCACTCACTCAGTCACCCACCCACTCAGTCACCCACCCACTCAGTCACCCACCCAGTCACCCACCCATTCAGTCAGTCACCCAGTCACCCACCCATTTAGTCAGTCACCCAGTCACCCGGGGGAAGCCCAACCCTGTCGTCTGCACCCCAAAAATTACATCCCGGGCAATGCCGGGTCTCTCAGCTAGTATATATATATATATATATATATATATATATATATATATATATATATATATATATATATATACAGGCATACCCCGGTTTATGTACTCTCACTTTAAGTACACTCGCGAGTAAGTACATCTCGCTCAATAGGCAAACGCCAACTCACGCATGCGCCTGTCATCACGCCCTGAACAGCAATACCGGCTCCCTACCTGTACAGAAGGTGTGCGCAAGCGGGGAGACTATAGAGCCTGTTACAAATGAGATATTTACATCAGTTATGCACGTATATGACGTTTGCCGTACAGTACATGCATCAATAAGTGGGGAAAAGGTAGTGCTTCACTTTAAGTACATTTTCGCTTTACATACATGCTCCGGTCCCATTGCGTACGTTAATGTGGGGTATGCCTGTATATATATATATATATATATATATATATATATATATATATATATATACATATATATATATATATACATATATATATATATATATATATATATATTAGTCCAGTACATCACAAAAATGACATGCTCTGTAGATTTAGGCTCCATTCATTTTCTCTAAGGAGTGCTGTAGAATATCAGTGGTATATAGATGCATAATACACAGTGCATCTTGTTACTTTATATTTTTTCGTGAAGTTTAGAAATGTTCTGTATGCATACAAAGCCCCGTTAAGAGTTTAAACTGTGGGCCATTCATTTATTGAACAAAATGTCTTAAACCTGCAGATTTAATACCTTGCTTATGTCCCCGTATTCTGTCCTTGAGTAGCCTCATGGCTCTGTCATTACTGGTTTCTATGAGAGCACTCAAGGATATATACCACATACGTAATCATGCATTTGGTAAAACCTTCAGTGGACTAGTCAGTTTCTTTCCATAACCCTTTGACACTGCTACTTTCATTTACAGTATACACTTGCAGAGATCACTTCATAAACGCATTTTGTCTCCTAAAACAAAAATCTTTATTTTTGGATTCTTTGCTTCTTTGCTCTGTTCTGTTTATCATCCCTTTTGCTGCCAGAGAAGACTACTGCACAAGACGTTGGGGGCCCTGCTGGCATAAATGGTGTTAACAACGTTTAAATAACTATACATCTACAGTACTTACCACTGCTTTCTATTGGAGATAATGATATAGATACAGATGTAGCATGATGGTAGGTCGCTGAGTCCTTGCATATTCCTTGCGGGTACCTCCCCCACCTCCCACGCATTCAATGTTTGCTCGTGTTTGGCATGTGATGTGACAGTTGGGACGATGGGATTTCAGCATTGTTTGCAATACCGTCCAGGAAAGCTAGTAGGCGCTAGTGCCCTACAGTATATGTGTCTTCAAAATGTAAATGCAATGTAACCCGTCCCTTATTCCCATTCATTTTAGCACAATCCGATATCACACAGAATCATGCCATATGTAATGGTTTTGAATTGATAAATTATTTTATTTTTATTTTCATCCAATTGTTGAATTTTACAACAAGTTGTTGAAATGCTAGCTGTAAGGCTTGTTTGCTTTGTCGCTTTGCGCATGCGTGGGTATAGAATACTTAGGTTATGCGTGTCACTTGATAGGAAATGGAATTTAAGAGAAGGCAAGCAGAGCTGAGATTTTCTACTCCTGAAAGCCAAAGACAGAATTAATGTAGAGGCCCTTGGCAGCCTAAGGGAGTCATTAAGGCTTGATAGAAGCAAAGTGGGAGAGGAGGGAAGGGCTCTGTGTAGTCTATGCAAACATCAAATTCCCAGCGCAGCCACAATTTGAACAGTGAAAAGTGTGATACTGTATTATACAAGAAAAGAGTCACTGCGCTTTTGCGATGTGTTGCATTTTATTAAAGTTTAACAGTGCACTGTATATAAAATATCTATCGGTATGTGCCCACCACACTTAAAATAAAAACATATAGCAATATTTAAAAAAAAAAATGAATGTGCACAGCATTTGAAATGCTGTTTTGGTTGCCTATGTGCCACTTGTATAAAAGTAAAAAAAGTAAAAGGATAACATTAAAGTAACAAATATAGTATAATATAGTATAAATGTGTCCTTATTATAATGGTTTTAGACTTAATTCGATATCTTCCTCTGACTGTCGATTTGATGCTTTGATTTCTGTAAAATAATTGTGAAATAATTGACTGTACTGTACACTACAGTATGAATAAACAATAATAAACTGCTTTAAGTATAGTGCGCATGCGTGAATGTGTGAATGTGTGCGCATGCCTGCATGTACACTAATGTGCACATGCGTTAATGTATCTATGGCATGCATATGCATGTAATTGGTAATGACAGTTACAGTATATTTACCTTGATTATAAACCATGACAAATGGGTAGCAGTGACCCCCTGTTGAGGCCAGGGGTGTGCTGTGCGCAGATTCTCGAGTCGATTAAGGAATTGGGATACAGGTTCATCTCATTGCCAGTGTTGCTTGGTCTATGCTGGTAACAATAGAAGTAGCCCGATGGAGACAGATAATCAAGTTTAGGCTGGTACTCTGGTTGGGGTAGGTAGCTGGGATGTAGGTTCATCTGTTTTTCAGTATTGGGTGGCACGTACTGGTATTGGTATTGAGGCAGGCACTCAGGCTGGAGCTGGTAATCGGGTAGTGGCAGATTGGAGGGACCGACTTGGGAAGGTCTATTAAGCAATCTCTTGGTCCTGATCGATATCTTTCTCCATTGAAAGTTGCCATGATTGTACATACCCGCCCAAGATGTGTGCAGTGAGCAGCAGCCTCCTTTCTTGCCGGGACACGCAGGTGTTCTAATAAAGCAATCATTCATTCTTAAGTTGTGTCTTACAGAATTCTTCCACCCTTGCTGGTTTGGTGAATTTGTGAAGTATTCATACTTGCCAGTTGATATACTCACAGATCACTGATAGAGACCTTCTCATCTGTCCTGACCAATTGCGAAATATATAATTTATGCACAGCTACAAGCTGACCTTTTGCTGCAAGGATTTGTCCCATGTAACACTCAAAAATTAAGTTATTGTACTCATTTTAAATAAAATGTGAAACACCAACATTAGATGCAGTATTGACAGTCCAAGGTAATTAAACAAAGAAACATACATACATTTTATCTCCAAATACAGAAATGTAAGGCACCTGCTTCAGACATTGTACTGCACTGTAACATTCAGAGCCATAGGCAAAGATATTCAGTGCACCATCTGCCGGACATGCACTAAACTGCAACAGCACAGATAATAATTCCGTCTGACCACAAACTAAATTCAGACGGCACAAGAACGGCATGCTGCGGCACCGCACTACTTGCTACACGGAGTGATAGCGGAGGCGTGTGGAAAATCTGGGGACACTTATATATACAAGATGCTGCATATGTATTGGATTAAATCATGGAAAATCGGTATATTTAAATACGTTTAAGTATTCACATTTCTGCTTAGACAGAATAGTCTGGAAAAATATGAAGTATTTCATTTTGTTTAAATGGTGGAAAAAAATTAGTTCGGTCAGAGCTCAGAAGATTGAAAAAACAGAATCAGTCATATGTCTCATCATTTCTCCTTGCAGTCTGGTTTATACAGCACTACCTTCATTATCTGCTTTGTGATCACTGTGCTGTTCTCATTTTTTTTTTTAAATCTTTCAAAGATACAAAATTGTACTTAATGCTATCCACACTACAGCTATGAGTCTTAGAATAACATAGCCCATCATTGTTATTATAATCTACTTTTGACAATAAATGTCTGTGAAATGTAATCAACGGGATGCAAAAATGTATTTTTCTTTTCAAACAAAAATGCCAAATAAGTTCTTCATATCTGTTATAGAAAAGTCTTGGATTTTACGGTTTCCTGATTTTCAACCATGTAAAGAAAAACCTTAAACTAGACTTTCACACATGTAAAAAATGTAGGTCTCGTCTAGAGCTAGCATCCATAATATTATATAGTTGGTCATTTTAGCACATTTTTAATTTCTTTAGCCTAAGTTGTTTTTAAGTAACTTTTGTACATAGGGGTATACAGCTGCGGCCGCCTTTATCATAATGTGGCCGTAGCTGCGTCGCTCTGACAAGACCCTACCAGATGCTGCCAGATGCGGTCTGTTTTCTTTTTTTCCATAGCGGTTTTCGGTATGTTAGCGCTCGGATTTTTAGTGCTGTCTGCTATACTACAATACCGTCTAAAAACACAGGTGGGCGTTCGCGAGCTGTTGTCTTAAAAGTCTAATAGCAATTCAACCTAAAGTACAGTACAGCCATACATTCTCTTCAAGTCTGTGTGCGTGCGCACTACTGTACTGTAATTGTAAAATGAAACGCATAGGCGTGTTACAGTACAGTACTGTATGTTCACAATTTCGGCGCATACAGCGCTCTCCCTCTCGCGCCCGCGCACAAACAAGTCCAAAGTACTATTTCAACTTCTTATCTACTTCTTATCTACAGTACACATCTCCCAAACCATTCCTTGGAATTTATGGCTTTCTGGCTTCAATCCTAAAGTACTACAGTTTTTCAACTTCTTATCTACTTCTTATCTATAGTACACATCTCCCACACCATTCCTTGGAATTTATGGCTTTCTGGCTTCAATCTTCCCGAACCTGTCATCATATTCCTACGTGTATAACGTACAGAGCCTGGTGTCACATTTATGCGCATGCGTGTGTAATTTCACATTCATTTAGAAGTTCAAGTCTGAATTTTTTTTTGTTTGTTTTTTTTGGTTTCGATTCCAGACAAGTGGCTGCATAAAAATTCTTGATATTCTGATATTCAATCGGACTCTAGCTTTTTAATGCGACACTAGTCATGCACATGCTTTATTTATGTGATTTAAATTTATTTGGGGGTGTGGGTGTGGGGATCAAAAAATTATGACGACCTGTTGAAAATATTTCTTTGAACGACAGTACAGCTAATCCTTCATGCAGCTTTACCCCCCTCCCCTCTGCACACACAAGGCTCAAGGATTTGATTTCAACTTCTTATCGACACAGACCATTCATTTTCTAATGGTTGGCTTTGTGTGTTTAATCGTACCGAGCCTGGTGTCACATCTTTGCACCTGCGTGTACAGTAATTCTCTTTGGGACCGTGTTGATTATTAATGCGCATGCGTGTGTAACTTCACATTCATTTAGAAGTTCAAGTCTGATTTTTTTTTTTGTGTGTGTTTTTTTGTTTCGATTCCAGACAAGTGCCTGCATAAAAATTCTTGATATTCTGATATTCAATCGGCATTCTAGCTTTTTAATGCGACACTAGTCATGCACATGCTTTATTTATGTGATTTTAATTTATTTGGGGGTGTGGGTGTGGGGATCAAAACATTACGACGACCTGTTGAAAATATTTATTTGAACGACAGTACAGCTAATCCTTCATGCAGCATTACCCCCCTCCCCCCCGCACACACAAAAGGCTCAAGGATTTGATTTCAACTTCTTATCGACACAGACCATTAATTTTCTAATGGTTGGCTTTGTGTTTTTAATCGTCCCGAGCCTGTATCACATCTCTGCGCCTGCGTGTACAGTAATTCTCTTTGGGACCTTGTTGATTATTAATGCGCATGCGTGTGTAACTTCACATTCATTTAGAAGTTCAAGTCTGAACTTTTTTTTTTGTGTTTTTTTTGGTTTCGATTACAGTATGTAAAAAAGTATTGTATACTTTATGAAAAAAACAGCATAATGTTTCAGGTTTTCTATAAAGCACACAGTAATTCTATCCTAATCAATAAAAATGGCACTGATTCAGATACAGCAGTGTGCAAGCATCGTTACAAAAAGCGAAATCCCTCCATTTGCCGTTCTCAGCGTGATGACAAAGTTTCTTTTCTGAGGAAGAAAAATACAAGTATTACTGTAATGGCAGGTTCAAATTAGTCTGTCCCCTAAAGAAGTTCCCGCAGTCCCCTCGGTCAGTCCCAACAATAATTTTCTCGGGGGGCGTCTCTTGTTCACATACACACATGCACCTAGATGTGATGAGACGCATTATGCGTTTCAACAAGCTTCCAATGGGCATGCGCCTAGCTGTCCACCAATTGTTCAGTATCTACTGTAGAAGCTGCTCAGCCAATGATATTGCTGGACTACATTTTGACGAATTCTGACTAAATGACTAAAATAACTAAATAACCATAAGCAAAGCGATTGATTACAGGAGAATCGCTTTACTGTGCATTGATATTGATATGTTAAAAAAATAATTACATACGGCAGCTGTACCCATAGACGTTGCCATTTGGTTAGCGCCGAGCCCCTGCCAGTCCCGTAGTCTTGATTATACACGTAGTTGACAGGTGACAGTGGGCCTGCTACACCTGTAGTTGACAGCTGATGATCGTTTTGGTACATGCAAGCTTGCTGGTATCTGTACGTGGAGCCTACTGTGACTGGAAGCGCAGTCACCAATGAAGAGAACCTGAGGATCACCTAAAGCCTGTCCTGTTTCCCACAACATCACGGAAGCTCATCACTCCTGGACCCTCACAGGTAACCAGCACAACACGGAGATTGTGCCTAGGCTACAGGTCCGTATATGACAGTTTGTAACCAAGGCTAGCAAAGCTTCATCTCAATATGCTGTACACAATCTTAGTCCATTACAAGCACTCTGTGGTTCCATAGTCTGGCTACTGGCTAGTAGTACGCTGGGCTTCTTCTAGCGGAGGTTCAGGAACCGGAACACATCCAGGCACCCCTCCTAAGATACTCCCTATACAGTACTCTTACGCCGCCCCTCTAGGCTGCCAGTTTCACAGACCTTTCTTCGGTGGCTTCTGGGGCTTCCAGGTACACCCCCCTTCTAGGTATCTCGACTACCTGCCTTAGGGTGACTTAGAACAGCATTAGCCTTTGTGTCTCCAGACCATTCACCCAAAAGGGCAGCCTAAGTCATAGTTTCATGGTGGGGAAAGTGGTCCCTGGTTATGGTATGCTGGAGACCCCTGAACACTATACCTAGCCTCCCTCCTTCTTTAGCACTTGTTCTGGAAGCGTACCTTGTTACTTCCAGCTTTGTTTCACTGTAAGCCTGTCCTGTTACAGCTCTCAGTAGTGCCTCCAAATGCAATGGTTTTTCCCCCACCCAATCGCAGATAGGGGCCATTACGGAGGGTGTGGTGCATATACCCCTGGCAACAGGAGGGATGTCGTCCGCCGATGGTAGTGGGGACACAGGAAGAGGCTTCTGGGGTTCATTCCCCACATATCTAGTTAGCAGTGCAGCTCCTCCATCTGCCGTTGACTCCAGGAACTGAAGGTGATCTCCCACGGTAGAACTTATTACCTCTCCCCCGGTAAGGTCATGCACCAGACAGGAGGTATATTGCAAAACAGGAAAGGGTTTATTACTACTCTCTGCAGTAACAGTTAAACTGCAGTCTTCTGCCGGATACAGTCTGTCGGAATTCACTGGATTCATTGACGGAAGTAGGGGAGCGCAGGTCTCAGAATAATATATGTGAAAAAATATTAAACAACATAGTGCAAATAAAGTCTTTAAACCAAATATTTGGCAATTTGTGCAGAGGTTTCTCATGAATGGAGACTCACATGGTTCTAGTAATAAAGATGCATTTCAAAAACTGTTGTTTTTTGCTGGACTCAGATGAATAATGGTGTGTAAGGACATCCACTTGAATGCAGTGACTTCACTCAGATGGTGTCATTCGTGGTGTTATGCAAGCAGAGAAAATCAACAATAGTGTAATATTGTAATAATATAACAATCTTTATAAACATTTAAAAATGAACACTTACATTGTGTCCTATAAATTCAGACACATAAATGGTTTGGCGTGTGTTCAACTCTGTTCGCTGCTGCCTCCTTGTCCTTCGTGTCAGACCTCTCAGACCCGGTACATCACTTCCGGTTGGTGACGCACCTTGGATTGCGGGGAATCCCAGTTGGAGGAGGGTCACAGCGGCAAGCTTCCTTCACTGGAGGCTGACTCAGAGTCTTCTGATACGCCTCAGCAAACCACAGACTCTACGCGTTTCGCTGGTCGAGCTTCGTCAGGAGCATGACAACTAGTTGGCTATACTTGTTACTTATACCTACGCTATCTATCTGATTGGCTAATGAGTAAATATGCAAAAAGTATGAATGAGGGTACAGTACATCCCAAATTCACCAAAAGACTGATTGACTATGAGAATAACAATATACTGTATGTACTATAGATATATAACTTTTTTTTTAAAGTCTCAAAATAAGCTAAAAGATTACTCAAATCCCATATTTAGGAGAATAGCTCTAAGACATATATGAGAGCGGTTGATTGAGAGAGAATAAAAAGAGAGAGAGGGGATATTATGTTAGAACATAAAATATTTACATAAATATGACATAGTTATAATAGTAACAATATAAGGATATGGATACATGAAACATATAAATATAGGAGGATAGAAGATATAAGGTATAACAATTATAAATATTACAAAATAAAAATCATTATCAATGTATTCATTTAGAAACATAAAAGATCTCATAAAAATCTCATAAAAGGGGCTCCAAAGTTGCACTTAAAATATAAAAATATATATTAATATTCATATAAAAAATTGTATAAAAATTCATATAAAAACGTATATAAAAATTCACGTAAATAATTCAGACAAACAATTTCTATAAAAATTCTATAATGTCCATATCTGCGTTTAAACCCCTTGGAATCACAGTGCCCATTCTGCGAATCCAAAAACTTTATGACGTATGTTGTCATGATAATAAAAATTGTTATAAGCCTTTATACCAACAGTTGCCATAAGACAATGTCTCATTTAGATATTTAAGATTCACTGAGATGTTCAACAGAGGTTAACACTCCTTATGGCAGACATTAACTGGTTAATATCCCCTATATTAGATACTCATATGTTAGTTTGTTTTTCTATGTTATTTAACACTAAATTTCTTTCAAAATTTTTATTTATTAAGTACCATCAACATATATATATATAATTTTCATATCCAGTTTTCAATTGGATTTACACATATCCCTATTATGTTCTTTACATTACATTGTTTTTAGATACAACAGGTAGCACACAGGTTTGTGCAATTAGCAATTAGAAAGGAAGGGTTTATATACTGCTTCCCCTCCTCTCCTAGTATACTCCTTGAGAAAGCATGGGAGGAGCTTTTTATGTGTGGAACAACACATTTTTTTATGTAGTTCAATATAAGTGTTTTTAATCAAAACTTTTGGCTGGTGAGTTCTGCAGTTTGCAAAGCTTTGCTGTCACTCGGACCCAACTTTTCTTCTTTTGGACTTCTGTGATCGGAGAGATGCCGATGAGGGACACGGAAGCTTCATGAGAGTTCTGCGTGGCCATGAGGAACGGGACACGGTGCAATTATAGTGAGTACTTTTGCGCACTCCACACTTCCATCAAGGGGGTATCCTTAACTTCAGCTGATCTGCCAGGGAGGCATTTCATGGTTTACGGCGGTCCTTTCCTGGCACTGCAGTCATCACCCCGTTTGGTATTCCCCCCCTTTTTACCTCTACGATAGTGCCTATTACCCTGAAGTCTTTGCCATGACATACAAGACATATACAATGATATTGTTTGTGCAGCTCTTTCCTTGAGCTAACAGCCGGTGAAATTAAATAAGTGTTATGGTTAATCCCTTGTGTTCTTGCTGTATTAAATAACTCCCCAGTAGTTACAGGGGGGGGCATGGCTGAGGTGCTGCCCACCTACCGGGGCTATTACCTTGGACCCTGGGACCCTCCCTTGTTAATAAAAAGTGGCTGCAGCTCAAATTATAGTGGTTGTGTGTATGGTTCCTTTCTTCCCTCCGGGGAGAGGGAGAACCTACCCCTTATCCCATCAGGGGTAAGGGAGCTAAGGAACGAAGGGAGCTTGGGGCTTCAAGCTCCTTGGGCTTTGCTCCAGGGATTAGGAGACTTTATCTGTGCTGTGAGAGAAATAAAGACACCATTGTTTTACTCCTGCCTGAGTATGCAGTTATTCAGGGGGAGAGAAGAGAGTTTTCCTGCAGGGACTGCTCCTATTTATGTTAGGCCCTGGAGGATGGAGGCGCTCCACCAAAGAGATAGAAGATAAATCCAAAAATCTGACCTGTTGATCCTCAATACCATTGGCGGACGCTCAGAGCTCCTGAGAACCTACAGGTGAGCACTACAAACACCAGGTAGCAGATGAATCTCCATAGGGGGGGGGGGGAAGGCTGCAACATTTGGAGGCTCTGCAGAGATGTGAGCAGGCAGACTTTAGAAGCCGAGAGAGAAAGAGAATTGATCTCCAGTATTCTGAGCTAAGAGGTTCTTGAAAACCACCGTATCAGGGCCAGCTGGTTAGGGATTATGTGTGGTATCTCAGGGGGAATCTAGGGATCCAAGGGACCGGGAAACCCCGGAAGGGAGCTGTAGCATTGTGACCCACAATTGTACTCACAGTATGTCTGAAGCACTTATTCCCATGATCTGTTATTTATATTTGTTATTTATATGACATGTATTACTACTGTGAAGCGCTATGTACATTTTATGGCGCTATACAAATAAAGACATGCATACATACATACATACATACTCAGAAATGCACATGTGTGTGGGGTCTCAGGGGCTCTCGGGATCCAAGGGATAGTACCCCCTGAAAGGGAGCTGCATCGCGTGCAATAGCGGTTCACGCCAAACCGGGAGAACCGCGTGGAAAACTTTACAACATAAAGCTTTTACTTTGCAAAAATGTGCCTGGCTTGGCGTGAAAGATGAAGCCACGCCTATATTTAGTGCCTGGACTCCTGGATCCACCAGGGGGAGGAGGCACTGATTGGAATGAAACCACGAGGGCGTAGCCGGATGCAGCTACCGCATTCTGCAGATGACGTGATGACTGAAGGAGTAGGACCTACACTAGGCTTGCTCCCTGTTCCAGTAGATACTATGGCTGAATGAGTTGCTACCAGATATATGCTACCAGGAGGACTCCTTTCAGTGAACATAAATGGGAATACTTTCTCCACTGTGTCTGCTCGCTATGCCAGCGATTGATTGTATTTATTTAATTTTATGTTTTTCATTGTCCATTGAGTTATCGTTGAGAGCATACTGAAGTTGGCAGAATATCTCGCTGAAGTGCAGGAGAAGTTAGGCGACCTATAACTGCTAATGTATTAATCTGTGGCCCTTTAGGGTACAGATAAATGCATTTTTTGGCAAATGCTTGCTTTGTATTGATTGATATTTTTTCTATTTCTGCTTATTGTTTTGATTAAATTGTTTGGATTTTGGATGGCTTGTTTTTAGTACATTTGTGGATTGGCTAGTGGTTTTATTTCTTAATTTGTTTTGTTGGTTAGGTGTTTCTTTAATTGTTTTTTATTTTTTTAGTATAATATAATTTTTATTCTTTGTGGTTTTGTATTGTATTGTATGTCTTTATTTATATAGCACCAAAAGTGTACTCAGCGCTTCACAAAGAATACAGTACAGGGAATTATAATACAATAAGTGCAGCAAAATCAGACAATAGGAAAGGAAATTCCTGCCCCGAAGAGCTTACAATCTAAGAGGTTTGATGGGAAATTTACAGAGACAGCAGGTGAGGGAATAAGTGCTGTAGATGGCAGTGTTTAGTAACAATGGGTGATAGGAGTGACTGAGTGTGGGAAAGTAACCATGAGTGCAGACTATTGGGATGCTTGTTTTGTGGGGCAAGTTTCAAGGTTAGTCAGTATTAAAATGAGAGGGTTAACACAATTTACAGGGGAAGAGATGGCAGGGAGACATGGGTGAAATCAGGTATGTATGTCTGGGTTCAGGCTTAGGGGAGATCCCCAGCAGCAGGAAGGAGTGGATAGAAAGAGGGTGTGAATAGAGGATTTGTGTGGGTGTTTTTTATTGATGGGTCAAGAAGTTGTTGGGAGAGAGGTGTATAAATAATGGTGCAGTGGGGAGTGGGGAAGTTGGAGAGAACAGCGACGTTCACAAATGAGTGAGGAAACAGTAAACAGAAAAAGCAGTAGGGAGGGCATAGTGAGATCAGGAGGAGAGACTTCCCAGGTACTTGAGGATAGAAAGAGTACAAAGAATCACAGCGTTTGGAAAGTTAATTTCACACAGTTGCAAAGTTGTTGTGCAGAGTCCCAATCTTCCTCAAATCTTCACCTCCAATTTCAACTCCAAAATTAACTCATCCACACCCTTAAAATGTGACACTTAAGATGGGACACACAGCCAAATGGCTTCATAGCCTAGATGGATGGTCTTAAATACTCTGAAACACAGCCACTTGACTAACAATTAAGGGAGGGGTTTACCTAATCAACTCTCACAGACATACTGATTTCATACATTTTCAATTCTGTAGCAACTGATGGTAGAATTCAGCTCAGACACATACCAATTCATACATTTTGAATTCTCTAGCAATTGATGGTTGAATTCAGCTCAGACACATACCTGTTTGAAGAAATAAATCAAAATGTTATTCCACATATTCAGAATGCATCCAAGTTTAAAGAGATAGAAAGAAAATATCCAGAGATAACTCCAAAATTAACTCTGCCACACACTTTAAATGTGACACTTAAGATGGGACATACAGCCAAAGCTAAACACAGTTTTGGTGTTAGTATAATGTATTGATGTGTAGTTGAGGCTTTTAAGTTCTATTAATGTTGTGGTGTTTAAGTGCTTGTTTATTTCATTAATTGTTGTGTATTGTTGCTCTTGATTACTACTGTGCCAATTGATGGGTAGAGGGTGGGTATAGTGGCCCTTGGGTGAGTGGTTAGGCCTCCCGGGTGGATAGCGGGGGAGGGTGGGTTAACCCTTAATTACTATAGCGGTTATTAATCGCTACGGTGATTAAGGGGTTAGGGTCCATTAGATTGTATTTTTTCATGTACTTGCTGGCAACGGAGGACATGGACCTGGAGTATGCCGACGAGGACACCCTTCATGATGGCAGGGGTAAGTAGAAAGTTTTATTTACTTTATTTATGCAGGCTGGCTAATGTTTGGTTTTAGAATGGGCAAATGAACTATTATCCATACTTGGATAAAAGTAATTTTGCCCATTACTGTACTGTATGTGTTGGGGCGTAGGGGTTGTTGGGGGTAGAGGAGGTGGATAGTAGGGTTGTTGTGTGTATTTTTGTTTATTGTGGGTAGAGGGATTGGGTGAAGAGGGTAGTAGAGCCAAGGATGGATATTCAAGCCTACAGGGTGGTAGCGGAACCGGTTAACCCCTTCATTACCATAGCGGTTCCCACCGCTATGGAAGTGAAGGGGTTAACTCATCCTGCAACCTTCCAGGCAGGCCTAGCCATCCACCCTGGGACTTCTACCCCCTTCATCCACCTCTCTGCCCCAAGAAACAGGCTATTGAGGTTTAACCCTTTCATTGCTTTAGCAGCTAGCCGCTAAGATAGTGAAGCTATTTTAATAACAATTTTAATACAAGTGTATGTGAGCAGGGTGTCTCCAGAGCAGAACCATGTTGATTTGAGGTCTGGGGACACCCTGCTTTCCGAGATACCTGCCCCATTATGGGGTGCCGGTTTCTCCTATACATTTAAATCCCAGTCACGTGATGCAAGATATTTAAATGCATAGGAGATACTGGCACCCCACAACAGGGCCTGTATCTCGGGAAGCAGGGGGTCCACAGTCCTGAAATCAACGCACTTCTGCTCTGAGACCCCATGCTCACGTATACTAATATAATTTTTTTTATTAAAATCTTGCGATTGCTGACAAGATATGCGCCAGACAGATCGCTGTAGGTCGCCAGGTGAGCCCTTTCGAGAGAGGCGATCATCGCATCGCCGGCTACTCGCCAGTTTTGGGCATTTTGCTATCACGTATTTGAGGCTTTCTGAATACCGTGATAGCAACGCTCAAAAAACTGGTGGCGTAACCGGCCCAGCAATTTTTTTAATGAAGGCTATAAGAATATATTTGATTATAACTAGGGTTTTAAGCATTATCATCAGGAGCGATCTCCATTCTCCATTTTCTGTGATCAGCTGGTTCTTCTTTGACCGAGTGCGAGGCTTCAGCCATCAGCTTGGCTGTGTCCGCTCCCACCTCCACGGTCTGTCCCGGCACAAAGGGGTGCACGGCCCATAGATAGTGGATGCCACATTGGGGACACCTTGCCTTGGTACTGGCTTCTCCACCGGGCAACTTGCACTGCATGCACAGGCACCGCAATGTCTCTTTGTCCCCAGCCTTGACTACCAGGAAGCCTCCTGGCAGTGAATAGGAATATACCCCAATGTCCATCTCGCTCTTTGTAGTGCTGGTTATGGGAGACACTTTGCACAGTGGTCTCTCCTGTTCACCAGCTCCTCGCAACTGAGGGACAGGAAGCTCATATCCAGCTCCTCCCTCAGACAACTCAGGTCTCGCTTGGCAGAGATAAAGACCCCTCCCCTGGTGAATATTTGGGGAGGGTCCCACAGATTCACGTTATGGCCCAGCACTGGTTCTGAGCCTGTCACAGTCCTGGAGGGCGCAGCCACAGCTTTCGCGCCAAATCCCCCAGCAGGGCGGGGTTCTCTTTTTGGCGCCAATCCCGGCCAACTGTCTGCAATCTTTGCATTGCAGAATGTTCTGCACCCAGCCCACGCGGTCTCCCAGGGAAGCGGGAGCCGCCATTCTGGTTTGCATCGCCAATCTCTCTAACAGTTGAGGTAGCTTTTGATTGTTTGTATGCCGACTGGCAAGCAAATTCACCATTCTCCCCACACATTACGACTATGTCCTCCTCACTATCATCCAGAGTAATACTCTGCGGCCCTAGGCAGGACCAGAACGGCACGGCCACAGCCTTAGCGCCACTCCACAGCAGGCTCGTGAAAGTCATTTCCGTAGCAGCTTGCTCTTCACTAGCACACGCACCATGTGCGCTCTCTCCATCGGCCTCCGTCCGCCATCTTGGACCTTCCGCACCGCGTGGATCCTCCATTCTCGCGGTCGCCATATTCATCTTTTGTTTGTCCTGATTGTACATGGAGCTCCTTTCTGCGGGGCAGCTGCCATACCGATACAATAAAGATTGCCCTGTGCACCACCTCGTGTACCTAATGTAGATCTGACTCGTGTTTGCACTACCTCAGGCTAGGCTCACTCTTCCTGTGTCTGCTGTATCTCCTTCCTTCCAGTCTGTGCTTCCTTCGGTAAGTGATCTAGAATGGGCTAGAGTACTCTGGTTCTACCATGCAGTACTTGGGCGTCTACCTACTGTTGGCTAGCCTAGCGCAGACACTCTCCAGGATTCCTGACCACGTTAACAGGCTATCCCTTTAGGCATCCTACCAACTAGCACTGCCTCAAGGTGACTAGAACAGCTATAGCCCCTCTCCAGACCCCCAACTCCTTCCAGGCTCCCAGGTCGTCCCTGCGGTCTGACAACTCCATCAGCTCCCCTGACTACCCCTGGGTTCCGTTCCAACGCAGCACAAAGTGGCAGCAGACACTCTCCCTGTTTCCTAGTGTGCCTAGCAAAAGCCTGTCCTGTTGACAGGTCTCTCAGCAGCGCCTCCAATTGTAACGGATTTTCTGGACCTGCTTGACCTGCCTGGTACACATCTATATTAATAAACCTAATGTCAAAAAATTAAACTGTGTGTATAGTGTTATTAAAAATAATTCAATGGGGGGTGCCAAATGGAGACTCTGTTGTTAATCCAAAACCATCATTATGTAACGGATTTTCTGGACCTGCCTGACCCACCCAATCTCCTATTGGCCCCTGTGGTCTAACCGATCCCCATTTCATGGTCATGTCTGGTGGTGCACCTGTTGGCAACAGGACTCCTGAGTCTCCCGCATGATGGTATTCGGGGATTGTCAACACACACAGGCAGCTGAGGTAGTGTGTGCAAGTCCTACCTATATCCAGTGCAGCGCCTCCACCTCATCAGGATCCCTGCGTCCGCATGGGGATGGTTCGGATGAGGAACGCCTCTGTGGTGCCTTCCTCTGCAGAGTAATTCCAGACTCATATCTTTTATCAAGGACATCTTTATTGCAGTTGGTATGGGCAAGCTGCCCCTCACAGCTAGCAGCTCAGCTGCTTATCTCTCTGCTGCACTCCATTAAGAAGGTTCCTTCTCCTCTAATAGAGTTTCTCTCCACCTCTCCCCTGAAAGAGATTCACCAGCTTGTCTGTCTGCTCTGAGCTGCACAGACTCACAGCTATTTCATCAGCCTCTGCAACACTGTTGCAGACCTCCACATGACTCTCCTGAACAGAGTCAAAACACCAACTGAACTGAACTGCTAACTTTAGGCAGTGCTGTGTCTTATATCACCTCCAGGAAAACAGACACCCTCTGTGTCACTAACCGTGGACACACAGCATGTTGTCACTTCCTTTGGGACATATGATACCTCACCAGGGTTTGAGGGCAAACCTCCATGATTGTTGCTGGCAATCCTGCATACTTACCAGGTTTACTGCCAGCATGAGAAAGAGATATGTACACCAATTTACACATGGCTACAATTATATAGTAATAGGATATTTATGATATAATAATCCTCCAATGATGGATCGGTGTATATTTCTGGATGCAGTTAAAGTGGTAATGCTGACATAAATTTTCAGACATTTGTCTGTATATCTCCCTACCACAGGAAAAGACATATCTATGCATAAGGAATTAAACACATTGGTAGTCCTAATTGATATATGACTTATTGCTATGTAAAGGGAGGTGGGTCAGAGATACAGCTTACCTAATAGCTCACCATAGACCATGTAATTAGTGCATAAACACCTTAATGAAACTGCTGATGATTCAGATCTAATGTCCCTCACTATATATAAACGTCACAATCTATATGACACAGTTCCAACATCACTGTATCATTTTACCCTTAACTAATAGCAATACAATAATTACACAATAATATTAGTAGGAGTAATCAGTGCATGAGATATGGTGCCATGCACTACACAGTAAATGGTGAGAGGTAAGTGGATTGATTCCGTTTCTGTGACCCCCTAAACATGCAATTTTACCAACATTGGGAAGTCATTTGTTGCTCAAATAAATGGTGATACAGTCTCACTTAATGCACACAACTAAGCCAGTGGTAGGAATTCACGGTAAGCTAGCACTCGGCGGTGCTTTCTCTCAGCCTGATACAACCTTGCATGCTGCAAACTGCCACAGTGTCAATACACGGAGTCTGGCACTCCCCCAACGATGGCGTCACCATGCGCCTGCGTCCGATGACGTCACCACGTGCACTGCCTAACGCGTTTCCCTCCCACCTGGGAGCTTCGTCAGAGGCTGGTAACTACAGGAATATCAGGGGACTCTCTTAAATAGCATGCTCGGTTGGTATAGCAACCGTAGACCAATAGCGCAGTAGTCTGGTTTAAAGAGGAACATCATGCACTACGTCTTAAAGAGAGAGGGTACTAGATATAACCTGCATGTATGCTAATACAGATAGAGGAATTAAAAACAAAGCATACCACCATGTTAAAGGATAGGAATAGAAATAGTATTTTTAAAGTTTATTTGACAATGTTATGTCCACAAGACTAATGGCTGTTGGAGGCTGATATATAACAGAAAAGCAATAATAGACAGCCAAATCTGCGGTTCATTGAGAGAAATTCAAAATGATAGATTACCTTGTTTGATTCAAAATATCATGGTTATTGTGTTTATGGTTTTCTTATAGTGCACAGTGACATGATAAGGGGTTAACCAAAGTGTATGATTGTGGATACACAGATAATATATACAGAGGCTAAATGAAGGGTGTATAGGTAAAACCCTCATTGAGGCCAGAAGGACTGAGTGTTTTTAATCTGTATATCCATTCTGATTCTCTCTTAAGTAATTTATTATCTGTGTCGCCACCTCTCATGTTGCCTTTTATGTTGTCAATTCCTATGAATTTAATACACTTAGTATTCCCTTGGTGCTTGTTGTTAACGTGGCGGGCAACCGGTGTATCTAATTCATTATTAATTGAATTGACATGTTCCAGTACCCGTCTGCAGAATTCCCTTATTGTTTTGCCCACATATAATAATCCACAATCACATACAATCAAATATACAATATTGCACGTTTTGCAATTGATATACTGACGTATCGCATATTCTTTGGTGTTACTGGTGTTGTGGAATACTTTAGTGGGTTTTATGAATTCGCAAGCTTTACATGATTTGCACTGATATGTACCCTTAAGAGATGTTGTTAACCATGTTTTTTTGGGTTGACGTTGAAAGTGGCTATGAACAAGTGCATCCCGTAAGTTGCGTGATCGTCGGCTAGTGATGCTAGGGGTATCTTTTAACACTTTTGTGAGGTCATCGTCTGATTTTGATATGTGCCAATGTTTGGCAAAAATGGCTTTAATCTTCTTCCAGCGGTGATTATAAGTGCCTATGCATCGAATTTCAGTGCTTGGTGGTTTAGTATTGGGTAGTAATAATACATCCCTGTCACTTTTTGAAGCTCGATTGTAGGCACGTTTGAGATTAGCCAATGAGTAGCCTCGATTAAGGAAACGATCTTTCAAATCCTTAGCCTGTACACGAAACTCCTTATGTGTGGAGCAGTTTCATCTCAGACGTAAGTATTGACCTGTTGGGATCCCCTTGATAACAGCTGGCTGGTGTTGGCTGCCGGCCGCCAGTAGGCTGTTAGTTGCCGTTTTTTTACGGTATACCGTTGTTTGAATAGCCCCTTCCTCATTTTTAGAAATTCTCAAATCAAGGAAAGTAATCTCTGTGAGACTGTATTCTGAAGTTAATTTGAGATTCAAGTTGTTGTTATTTAGTTCATTGATAAATTCATTTAATAGATGTTCTGGACCATTCCAGATTAATAGGATATCATCAATGAAACGTAGCCACAATTCTATGTGATCAGTGTACCTTCTTGTATCATCGGTAAATACGAATTGGTCCTCCCACCAGCCCAAGTACAGGTTGGCATATGTAGGGGCACAGGATGTGCCCATAGCTGTACCTTGGGTCTGGTGATAGTATATACCGTCAAATAAGAAATAGTTGTGATTGAGGACAAATGAGAGTAGATCCAATAAAAATGTGTTGTGCAGTGAGTAGCTACAATCTTTGGTGGATAAAAAGTATTGGCAGGCCTTATGTCCATTGTGATGTATGATACTTGAATACAAGGATTCAACATCCAGTGTGACTAAAAATGTGTCCACATTGGTGTAGATGCCATTCAATCTCAATAATGTATCCTTTGTATCCTTAATATAAGATGGTAGTGAGATTACAAATGGACGTAAGAGCTTGTCTTGATAGATGCTACTTTTTTCTGTCAGGTTGTTGTTCCCAGATACTATTGGCCTGCCAGGTGATTTCTCCTGGTTCTTATGTATTTTTGGCAGGATGTAAAAGGTGGCCGTAGTAGGTGATTTAACTGTTAAATATTCAAATTATTTTTTTATCGATCAGTTTGTTGTTTAGGGCCTCTTTCCGTAGTAAATACAGTTCATTTTTGAACTTCATGGCGGGATCCTGATCAAGAGTATTATAACTTGTTTTGTCCTTTAAGATGTGTTTACTCTCTCTGACATAGTTGTCTGTATCCATAATGATGATGTTGCCCCCTTGTCTGATGGCTTTATAGTAATATCTTGTTGAGACATTAAATCTTTCAGAGCTAAGTGTTCATCTCTTGTGATGTTATTTTTCATATGTTTTGATGGTCTAAGTTTTTCTAGATCTTTGGTGACAAGATCTGTAAACACCTCCACCTGTGGGCAAGTCATCATTAGTGGTGTAAATTTACTCTTTGGTTTAAGATTGGTAAATGGACCCTCATGGTTTGTCCTTGTAATCTCATTGTCATCAAGAAGAGACACTAAATCTGTCATATGTGTCCGGTCAGTCATTGTTATGCCTTGAGTTTCTAGTTCTCGTCTAGCTTTTTTAGCATGAAATTTGTGAAGCAACAATTTGCGTGAGAACAAGTTGAGATCCTTCACCCAGTCAAAGAGTTTGAAATCCGTGGTTTGGGAGATCCCCTTTCCAGTATGGAAATATGTACGTCACTTAACTCCACACTGGACAGATTAAAGACTCTCAACTTGTTCTCTTCATTCAAATTAGTGTCCATTTTCTCTGTTGTTTTCTGCCTGTTGTTGCTCTTAATTGTCTTCCCTCCTCGCCTAGTTGGTCTTTTGCGGGGGATTTCCTAAAAAAGCTTCGTGTTATTAAAAATAATTAAATGGGGGGGTGCCAATTAGAGACTCTGTTGTTAATCCAAAACCATCATTATATAGCATAGGATATTTATGATTTAATAATCCACCAATGATGGATCGGTGTATATTTCTGGATGCAGTTAAAGTGGTAATGCTGACATAAATTTTCAGACATTTGTCTGTATATCTCCCTACCACAGGAAAAGAGTCTCCAATTGGCACCCCCCATTGAATTATTTTTAATAACACGATACACACAGTTTAATTTTTTGACATTAGGTTTATTACTATAGATGTGTACCATTATTTTATTCAAGCAAAATAAATGTTAAGTTTTAACAGCCTAGGTGTGCACCATTAATGTGCTCCTTGTTGGAGAAAGTCTTTACAATATAAAGCCTTCCTCCTTCTTTGTAAATACACTAATAAAAATAAACTCAATAATTTAAGAAATATCAATTTTATGTCCTATCTAGGTAGCTGTTTATTTCTTTTTCCTGTTATTAGATTTTACTATATATTCTTCAACATGATCTATACAGTACTGTATTATTATTGTGAGAATTAATAAAAAGTAAAGGTTGGAGTATTAGTTTTGGATGTCGTTTTAGTTATAAATATTTTTCATGTTTTCATTCTGGTTTTGTCAAAACTTGATTTGTTTGATCTTGGTTTTGTATTTTTACCAAATGATGTAAAAAAAATACAAAATAATCAGGAAAATGCTGAAATACATATAAATGATAAAAACAACATTGAGTTTTCCACTTAGCTTGGTGTCCTGGTTTTGGATCTTAATCATTTTTGCGTTTTGGTTTTTGGCTGTGAAAATCATTAGGAATTTTTTTTGTTTCTATTTGGTTTTGGAATGTTAGGTTTTGGTAGGTTCTGATTTCACACATCTGGTTTTGCCCATCTCTAAAAAGCTATTTAATTTAAATGTCATATTTTACGTGTTTATTTTCATTATATTGTAGTTGCATTTTATTCTATTCCTCCTAAACCTTCATGTTTATTATTAATGTAATTCTCCTTACCCGTCTCCAAAGGAGGTTACATCAGATAGACTATATACATTGCAGTGCTCAGTGTCTCATACCTATTCCAGGGGGATGGGTGTCAATAAGCAGATAGAAAAAGGATGGGCACCAGCAACTTTTGTAAAACCTAAAAGGTGCTTTATTTGACATCCGTGTATAAGGCTCCACATGAATTGACATAAATTTCCCGTGATGGAAACTTGTGGCAAAACATAATACTCTGGTAGCTCTCCCCTTGGTAGCTCTCACTCATACGCCCGGGAGGTACTTATATCTGATACCAGTAATAAAGGATAAAGTCAGTAATGCCCCACATCCAAAGGGCCTCATCAGGAATACACTTCAGGCTGCTGAATTAGTAACCGCTACTATGTATTGCATACTTCTTCCATACACTAGGGACCTCTCTGTTGGGACAGTCAAAACATCCTCCGAGTTACTTTCCCGAGAACTCCTATCAAGAGCATGCATCCTCCTTTTCAATCGTGAGAACAATCTTGGACCATTACTACTGGCGCTTACTTAATGAGCACGTTTCCTAACTGAAGACAACAAAAGGTGACAGGACACTTCTTAATACACAGGGACAGCACTGGATAACCTATCCAGGCCAGCAGTGATACTAACTACATGCAACTAACAAGTATTAATGCACGTGAGTGCATATCTCACTTCTCATGTTTACTAACAAACTACACTATATATTTATTTTTCTCTTTCTTTTTATCCCATGGGCCTAAGGGCTCTGTATAACATACTTAAGCTGTGTTAAGAGCATCACAGCCTTAATACCGAGTTATCTGCAATTGACTTTAATGCAGGATCGAGCTGCAATAACCTTTATTGGAGCTTAGTGAATAAAAGCTTTAGGCGTTATTTAGTACTAGCTGAGAGACCCGGCGTTGCCCGGGATGTAAATGCGTAATAGGTAGTATTATTTATAAATCGTGGAACAATAGATGACTATTTGTTGTAAAGGTTGGATAATAATGTTGAAAAGAAAGATGGAATAAAATGTAATACGATGTTGTTTAAAAATGGTTTATTGTAAACACACCACAGTACAATGTATATTTTGGTGACATAACAAATGTAAAAATGTGGGGCGTGTGTCCTGCTAGGGTGTGAGGCGGCGGGTGGCGCGTGGGTTGTGAGTGCTGTCGGTGAATGGGGGTCCTGCTAGGGTGTGAGGCGGCGGGTGGCGCATGAGTTGTGAGTGCTGTCTGTGAGTGGGGGTCCTGCTAGGGTGTGAGGCGGTGGGTCAGTGATGTCGGTGCATAGGGGCGGGAGGCAGCAGGTGTGTGTGGCGGCAGGTATGTGTCGAGTGTGGCGGGTGTCTGTTGAGTGCGTGCAGCGGCTGTGAGGCGGCGGGTGAAAGGCAGAGGCGGGCGGAGTAAGGGGGGAAGGGGGTGGGAGGGGGGAGAAAGGGGAGTGGGGGGGAGAAAGGGGAGTGGGGGGGAGAAAGGGGAGTGGGGGGGAGAAAGGGGAGTGGGGGGGAGAAAGGGGAGTGGGGGGCAAGAAAGGGGAGTGTGGGGGGGGAGAAAGGGGAGTGGGGGGGGAGAAAGGCGAGTGGGGGGGGAGAAAGGGGACTGGGGGGGGAGAAAGGGGAGTGGGGGGGAGAAAGGGGAGTGGGGGGGAGAAAGGGGAGTGGGGGGCAAGAAAGGGGAGTGGGGGGGGGAGAAAGGGGAGTGGGGGGGGGGGAGAAAGGGGAGTGGGGGGGGGAGAAAGGGGAGTGGGGGGGGAGAAAGGGGAGTGGGGGGGGAGAAAGGGGAGTGGGGGGGGAGAAAGGGGAGTGGGGGGGGAGAAAGGGGAGTGGGGGGGGAGAAAGGGGAGTGGGGGGAGAAAGGGGAGGGGGGGAGAAAGGGGAGTGGGGGGGGGAGAAAGGGGAGTGGAGGGGGAGAAAGGGGAGTGGGGGGGAGAAAGGGGAGTGGAGGGGGAGAAAGGGGAGTGGGGGGGAGAAAGGGGAGTGGGGGGGAGAAAGGGGAGTGGGGGGGGAGAAAGGGGAGTGGGGGGGGGGGGAGAAAGGGGAGTGGGGGGGGGGAGAAAGGGGAGTGGGGGGGGAGAAAGGGGAGTAAGGGTGGGTGAAAGGCAGAGGCGGGTGGGCGCGAAAGCAGAGGCGGGAAGGCAGGGGTGGGTAGGCGGGAAGGCGGGAAGGCGGGCAGGAAGGCGAAGGGTGGTGGGAAGGGGTGGAGGAGGGGGGGTGGGAGGGGGTAGGGGGTGGGAGGGGGGGAAGGGGGTGGGAGGGGGGGTGGGAGGGGGGTGAGGGTGGGAGGGGGGAGGGGGGTGGGACGGGGGGTAGGATGGGGGAGGGGGGGAGGGGATGGGAGGGGGGAGAAAGGGAAGTGGGGGGGGAGAAAGGGGAGTGGGGGGGAGAAAGCGGAGTGGGGGGGAGAAAGGGGAGTGTGGGGGGGAGAAAGGGGAGTGTGGGGGGGAGAAAGGGGAGTGGGGGGGGAGAAAGGGGAGTGGGGGGGGAGAAAGGGGAGTGTGGGCGGGGGAGAAAGGAGAGTGGGGGGGAGAAAGGGGAGGGGGGGGAGAAAGGGGGGGGAGGGGGGGGAGAAAGGGGAGTGTGGGGGGGGAGAAAGGAGAGCGGGGGGGGAGAAAGGGGAGCGGGGTGGGAGAAAGGGGAGTGGAGGGGGAGAAAGGGGAGTGGGGGGGGAGAAAGGGGAGTGGGGGGGGGGAGAAAGGGGAGTGGGGGGGGGAGAAAGGGGAGTGGGGGGGGGAGAAAGGGGAGTGGGGGGGAGAAAGGGGAGTTGGGGGGGGAGAAAGGGGAGTGGGGGGGAGAAAGGGGAGTGGGGGGGGGAGAAAGGGGACTCGCCTCCCCCCCCATTCCCTGTGACTCGAGGCTCCCCCACCCCCGTTCCCCGTGATTTGTGGCTCGCCCCCCCGTTTCCCGTGACTCGCGGCTCGCCCCCCCCCCCCCCGTTCCCCGTGACTCACGCTCCCCCCCGTTCCCCGTGATTCGTGGCTCGCCCCCCCCGTTCCCCATGACTCGCCCCCCCGTTCCCCGTGACTCGCCCCCCCCCCCCGTTCCCCGTGACTCGCGCTCCCCCCCCACCCGGTGCCCGCTTGGTCCCCCGATGTGCCGTCCGGCTGAGTGAGGCGTGTGCAGGCGGCAGCAGGAAGCGCCCTGTGTGGGCCTGTGTGTTCCTGTGTGGGACCTGTGTGGGCCTGAGGCGCGAGGCTGCGCGCCTGAAATAGGAGAGTTACTGGCAGTGGTGTAACTTACCTGAGGGGGAGGTAGCGCTGGGGAGGTAAGGGAGCGGCTGGGGTAGGAGGGCCGCGCTTCCCCTCCGTCTGGAGCCGGTGCAGGGCGGCGCACGTGATGGGGGGGGGGGGCGGACAGAGGGGGGGTGGTGTGTGTGTGTGTGTGTCCTGTCTGTCTATCTGTGTCCTGTCTGTGTATCTCAGTGTGTGTGTGTGTGTGTGTGTGCATCTGTGTGTGTCTCAGTGTGTGTGTATCTTTGTGTGTGTCTCAGTGTCCTGCCTGTGTGTGTCTCTGTGTGTGTGTATCTCTGTGTGAGTGTATGTGTGTGTCCGGCCAATGAGAGGTGTGCGGGGGCGAGCCAAGGGAGCCAATGAGATTGCCGCTAGGGACACAGGGAGGGACACAGGGAGACACATACAGACACGAACACATAGAACACTTTCACAAATATATAGTAGATGCTGTGGGGCAGCTTTCCTGTGCTAGGGAAGAGTTCAGCTTCATTCATATGTATGGGATAGTATTACAATTTCCCCAGCAAGGGGATGTTTATATTTAACAGGTCGTGTTTATCTTTATTGTATATAACCAACAAATAAGATTGTTCTATTTTATTTTTATTTTAAAGACTAGTATTAAGTTTACTATATCACAGATAGTCAAAATTCAAGTCTATCTTTCCAAAGAAAAGGCACTAAAATCATCAAGATTCTTATTTTGCATATTCAAGATGCCATTGTGAATTTTCTTTCAAGTTTCTTCTAACTACAAACAGGCATTCAGCAAATATTAACTTTTCTTCAAAGTGGACAGGTGTTTAAACAGAAAAGACATGCTTGAACAAAACGTACGCCAATGCTACTTTTTTGGGACAAACACGAGTCTAAAATAAAAAGGCTTGAAACACTAAAGTACTTACACAAAAAGGTTATTTCATGGCAATTTTCCACTCTAACCTTGAAGTCAACTTTTTATTAAACTCACCCTTACTGTAAGTCGTATTCTGGAAATATCACTTGCTTCAAATTTGCCTCCCTGGGAGGTTAAAATGGTCATTGCCATTCACACTCAGTAAGAAAATACTGAGGTTGCTACAGTATAACAGTTGATGCCAGTGAAATAATAAACAGTTTAAAACTTATCAAAAAATTAAGATTTAGAAAAAAGTTAGAAACATATCCGCAAAACATGAACTGCCACGTTCTGTTAGAACTTTTTTTCTCCGGGGGTTACTGTTTTTAAAAGGCAATTTTAATTTTTCAGGTGATTTTGTGTTAGTGTTTCTTAGACATTTACCTGATTTGTCCTCCCCGTTACAAAACCACTAAATTATTTAACCTGGAACCCAACAGGCACATTATGTGGCTTATTTAATTGTCCTATGGTAAGTGAAATAAAAATGGCCCAAGGCCATCATTGTCATTCTCATTGTCAACTAGTCACCTAATCTTACCTCTGATTTGCAGATTCCACATATTTGACCATTTCTCTAATTTACCACCTTAATTATTTAGCACTTTGATTGCCTCTCTAGGAGAGTTACCCTGCTGGAGTCATCTGTGTGTCATCAGCAAAATGGCCCAAGCACTGATCCCTAAGGAACTGAACTGGTCAGCTCCGTTTACTCTAAATTGCCTATACCTTAGCCAATGTCTCATCCATTCAGTCACCATTGAACCTACCATACAGTTTAATTGACATAATACAGGGTCACAGGCTTTACTGAAATCCAGGTTAGCCGCATCTACCTCATGATCTACTACCTTAGTCATATTGATCACATCTGTATCCTCCCAGTAACTCCATGCTGCCTAAGATCCTATTGAAGTTCAGATGTTCAAAACTTTTTTTTCAGCATTAATTTTCCTATTTGATGCTGAAGTTTATCCCTAATTTGCAAATTATATAATAAATAGTCATATTTATACTGTACATTCAATGTCTTGACGTCAAACAATGCGCAGGGTCATGGTGACATCACGTCACCATGGTAACATGACCCCGCGACGTAATTTGATGAATTGTCACTGGAAGGGAAGGTAAGTGTGTTACAGATTGAGAAGTAGGGATGAATCTCCGGGAAGCGCAGGGATATGTGAAAACAAAAATGTATATAGATAGTGCAATATTGCTGTGACACATTAAATAATTTTATACATTTTTGTTTTCACATATCCCTGCGCTTCCCGGAGATTCATCCCTACTTCTCAACACGAGGACTGACAGAGCAATCCTCACCGGGTCATAGCAGCACCTGTTTTATGTGTTTGCATAAGTATCACCTTTTGATTATTATTATCACTACGATTATATGTATAGCTAGTATTTTTATATAGAGCGCCACTATTAGATAAGTTTCCTTTTTCAAGTGTGTTACAGATGCCTGGGGGAGAGTGTGGGACCTCTATAACTGCTGCGTCCCCACCAGAAAAGTTTGTGCACCCCTGATCTAATGATCGATGTGGCATGCTTGTATATGTTTCTGAAATTAACAATGTACAGTAAACTTCCTCAACACTTTGTCTTCTTAATGCATTTAAAACAGCTCTGTTTGATATATGTATATATATTATATATTATTTGTGTATATATAGCTGAACCCCGTTATTGCAAGATCCGCTACAACATCTCCATATTTTTATTTTTTTAACATTCAATGCTTTATTACTAACAGACACATACACACACCCCTACACCATGTGGGAATTGAACATGAATACATGTTATACAATACACATGCAGGAATTGAACCCAGGACATATGCTAGTACCAATTTCCTACCTGCTAAGCCACAGGATTGGTGTTATAAAACAGACTCTAAATATACTTAACATCTACAGCATGGTACTAGCATTATTATTTTATATAATAATTTAAAATTATACATTATAATTAAAAAATAAATAAACTTATTTATAAATTATACCATATCATACATGAATCGAACACAGGACCTTTCGTATGCTAGTACCAATTCTGTACCAAATCTACTGTGCTGTAGATGTTAAGTATATTTATAGAGTCTGTTTTATCACACCAATCCTGTGGCGTAGCAGGTAGGTAATTAGCATATGAATGGTCCTGGGTTCAATTCCTGCATGTGTATTATATAAAATGTATTCATGTTCAACTCCCACATGGTGTATGTGTCCGTTAGCAATAAAGAATTGAATGTTTAAAAAAAAAAATCCCACATTGTGTGTGTGTCCCTCCTCTGTGCTCAAAAGTCTACGTAAGTGCCACAGCCTGATGAAGCAGGGAGAGCTGCAGAGAGGAAAGAGCTGCAGATGCCGGTAAGTCCTCGCACTGCAAAATTTTATAACGTGATCCCGGTATAAAGCGGCCTCATTCTGTGGACCCCGAGGACCGCGTTATAATGGGGTTCAGCTGTATATATATATGATATGACCTATCTCTCCTTGTGGTTGCAAGTCTTGGAGAATTTATTTTTATCATTATTAAATTATTTTAACTATATCACGCTATGGAGCATGCGCTTCTATTTTATATATATATATATATATATATATATGGAAAAGTAAACCAGGGATAGGGGGAGAGGGTAGGGAAGGTAACCCTCACTACTGCTCTGTTCCAGGATTGATATAGCGGTGCTGCAATTTGGGGTGACTACAAATGCGACCAAGGAGAGAAAAGAACCCCAATGTGAGTGCACTCAGTATATAATATATAGTGACTAGAGAGACACTTGTGTCCAGAAGCTCAAGGTAAGTCCATGAGGCACAGAGTGGAATATTGTAAAATGATTCAATTAAAATGTAATCTTTATTCAGAGCTGTGAAAGGTATAGAATAAAGGTATAGTAAGGAAACAAACAAATGGTCCTCACTCTGTGAGGACAAAAGCCTTGACGAAAAAAGCGAATATTAAAACAAATAAACCGTAGTTTTCTGCAGGTACGTATAGGTACACACTGCTGCCCTAATGGTACGTCTAACCTTAGAGGAACAGGTTAACACCTGCACTCCTGTGCTTGTGGCTGTAAGCCTAGAGCTAAGGAGATATAGAGCCTGGTGAAGATCTATCTGAATATTGATGCTATACTTTTGGCATCAGTAACAGCCGGGCAGATGTATGTAATAAATTGCAATGTGAGCTTGCCTAAGCATTTGCAATGGCTCTGTACTGTATATTCGCCTTGTGTGCTGCTGTTAGCCCAGATACAGGCTCTTGTAACAGCGGATCTTCAAGCAGGGAAGTTAAGATGCTCCTTCCCCACATGTAAGAACTGTGTGCTAGGACCCTCTGTGAACCTCGTATATAGTTCCATCAGGGTCTCTAGTAACAAGATAGTCAGAGGTGAGTGACTATCTAATCGATGTGAGCCTGCACGGAAGTTCTAGCTGACTCTGCGTTCCGATTGATAAATGCCTACTCATGCTCTAGCTAAGTGATCGATAGACGGGTAAATGAATATTCACTTCGCGGGTACAGCTGCTTGTCCACGTGAAAGCTTACTAGACCTGCGGATCCTGAACCAGTTAAAATTATTTCACCTTTCCATAATATATATGCGTGTTGGACCCAGAGTGAGCCTAGTATGTGGTTCGCTCAGGGTCACCGATTACATGACTTCTGCAGCTACTGAGTTACTGTCTATTAAATGGTGAGCCCGCCTAAGAATGTTTGCTGATTCAGCGTTCCCATAGAAAGTTGCCTGCTCCCGCGCTGACTGTTCTAGTTACGGTATACAGAGAGGTAGGTCATATGTCTGCTTTTTTATCTGGTAGTGTTAGGACCTGCAAACTGAATCTGCCTTGCCGTGGCTTGCAGGCTTACGATGCTTTGGCCAAAGGGTTAAACTAAATTACCCTTTTTTCAAGAGAATATATAACTATTTTCCGGTGTATTTTTGTCACATTGGATGTAGCATTGGGCTTCTCTGTCGCTTGTTGAATCTAGGAAATGACAGATGGGCTCACACAACTGTCCAATGCCAGAGACAATGTACATCCGTGGCAAGTCTGTAGACAAAAAGTAGATTTGGGTTTAACATGTGAGAAGACATTAGTATCACTACTAACCTCCATATATCTGAGAGGTTCCCAATGGTTAGTGTATCTGTTTCCTCTGTGGCATGTAGCATCTCTAACATCTGTAACCCCAATGATATCTGTCCCTTTGACGTCTTGTGTCTTATTCTCGGACTATGTCTCTTGATTTGTATTGGAAGTCCTTTTCTAAGAAAGATCTTTCAATAGCTTCAATAATTTTATTACGGATGTCACAATCTGAACAATCAATATCTGAAGTGGTAGCACCTGGTGATGTAACTCGAGAACACATCACTCATTTATTTGGTAGTCTAGTAGATCTTTTTTCATGGTACCATTTATACATTAAACTTGAATGGAAGGCCATCTAATCTCTAAAAAAAATTAACTTATTGCCATGATTTCTTGTTCATATGTTTTTTAATCCAACTTTATCATGTGAACAATGTCAAACATCTCCACATCTTTCTTCTGTGTATCTATTTTGGGATTAAGGTCTGCTAACACAGCCTTATTATGTTATATAAGTATTGTCATGAGTTCAGAGGAACCTGTATTCAAGGAAGTTTCCTCCCTAACTTTAAATGTAACATTTATGGAATCCTTGAAGACCTCTAAGTATAAGTTTGTTCTGCAAATATTTTTCTAGAGAAGTGCTATTCCACCATGTACGTTTACGTGTCTGCAAAAATACTTTACTGCGTAACATGATCTAACCCTCTTCTAATCTGTGTAGAGGGTAATATATTTAAATGCTCACTAGTCACAGAGAAAATCCCATTCGCATTGGCTAGTCACCTTGTTCACTATTAAGAAAATCCATTATATAAAATTGTCAAGCTTGATATCAGAAGTTGCTATACAGCAGTATAAATATATGAAGCCCAAAAAGAGATACCACAGTCAGTGAACTAAGTAAAGGGTACAACAAACAACAGTAATATCAACCTATAAAATCAAGCTTCTGTGGTGCAATAGGATAACACATATTTAAAAATATAATGGGAACATCACAAAACAAGCACTCTGGTTATTACAAAATATAAATCATTTTATTAAATCCATATAAAAAAAGACAGCTTTTCACAGAAAAGGACTACAATTGAGATTAAGCAGTCTGATAAAGGTGGTAATGCTATCCTGTGGTCAAGGTCCATTTACGAAAAAGAAGCATTCAGACAACTTTGGAACAGTAGCTGCTCCTGGAACTACCAGGAGATCCCACAGGCAAATATAAATTACAGTTGGATCATATGCTATACTTGGCCTATATGCAGGGAACCATTACTCGCGGAAATCGCAACAGTCTTGTCTCCAAGAATCCAAAAGTCCCACGTTTTTACATGTTGCTGAAAGTGCACAAGAACCTCTCCCATCCCCCCGGTTGCCCAATTGTCTCGGGTATAGGAGGGTTGTGTGAGCCAATTTGCAGTTTCCTAGATTCCTTTTAATGTTCTTCTGTGGAGACACTTCCATTGTATTTTAGGGATACCCCTGATGTACTCCTTAGATTGGAACAAATTATTGTGGATAATAACATCATCATTGCTACTCGCGATGTTGAATCGCTTTATACTAGCATCCATCTTACAGATGGTTTTCTAGCTACAAAGTATTTTTTATCAATGCAGAATTTGAGTGAAGATTTGATTACTATTCTAATGGAACTGATACATTTAGTTCTCACACTTAATAATTTTGTTTTAAAACAAAATATTTACAAAAATGGGCAATGGCGATGGACGCTACTTCTGCACCCTCCTGAGCCAACCATTTTCTGGGATGGTAGGAGAAGGAGGTGGTGTTTTGAGATGTTACTGCACAAAGTACAGTTCATGTTTTTTGTGGTTGAGTTACATCAACAATATTTTGATCCTTTGGCAAGGGTCTTCAGAAACCATTGTCTCCATTGTCAATGTCCTCAATTACAACAATCTGAATATTAAGCTGATCTAAAACGGAATTGCTCCACGGCCGAACATACATCTAAGTAGTTAAAAGATTCCAATCTAGGGGCTATAGTAATAGATGCAACAATTGTGGCCTCAAAAATAGCAATTCCAGAGATAGGGAATCTATATTGATCCCAAAAATGAATCAGAAATAAATTGGAAGGGCAGAGATTAGATTTGTAGGCACTTTCAACCATTAATGGTCTACATTGTGGTATAGTCTTAAAAAACATTGACATGTACTATTGACAAACACTGACCTAAAGACAGTATTAGGAGAGAGGATTAACCATACTAGTAGACAAGATCCTAATCTTGGTGACAAATTTGTCCATATCCATTATTCACCACAAACGTCACCAACTTTTCTCTCTAGAAGCAATACAAAAGGTTTCTTCAAGTGAGCAAATTGTTCTGTCACGATGCACCATCCCCAATGATGACGCAATGACGCTGCATACGTCCTGATGCGTTTCGTCACTTAGAGTAACTTTATCAAAGGATACTTCTATCTAGCCATTGAAGACTTTAAATACAGTAGCAGACGGGCTGCTAGGTAACCCATTCAAGACCCTTCCCTTCATTCGGGACAGTGCATCATGGCTGGATCGCGTCTCTAGAGCTGCAGGAGGCTAACAGCACTTTATACTCATTGGAGTTAGCTGCTTATGCTGGGACGTTTTATGCTGTGTGTCCAGGTTCTTCCCAGAGCTGTATAAGGACACTTGAGGACACTATTCCTTGCTGCCGACGGCATTCCAACCCGATGTGGCAGTGACTATTTGTGTTCACACATGCCTGATTATATGCTTTCCTTGTGAGTGAGCCTGTTTCCTCGAATTCCCTATCCCTTGTCAATAAATGTCATAGATTTTATGCTATGGGCCGTGCACTTTCTGTTCTTTTTGTTATATTTAATGTACAGTATGTGTATATATATATATATATATATATATATAAATATAATCCTACTGCTTGTTTACTCATCATTATATTTTATGTCATTTGTATATCTAAGCTCGATTTGTATATGGCGCTCAACACGATAGACGTCATGACATATGAAATTGATGGCCTCCAGGATATGACATTCTGATTGGTCCACGTCATATAGATGCCAGTTTTTAAACTGGGTGCACCTCCATTGTAATTCAGCCTCCGGAAGAAGCCGAGGCAAAACATAAATTGAGGTGGCTTGCTTTGCCCTCTCTCCTGCCTCCATGATGAACGACGTTATTTGCTTGGCTGACCTTTTTTACTTCAATTTTTGACCAGCTGATTGGGACTGTGCTAAGTATATTGAGCTTGGCTTTCTTTTGGAACATTTGGTTATGGAACAATTCACTGTGAATACTTTCTGTTACCCACTACAAGATATTTGTGTATTCTTGCTCAGATTTATTTGTGAGCTTTTTACTTCTATTACCGACAAAAGGAATCAGATAGTTACTGTTCCAACATTACTATTTGCAGTACACAATACTTTTTTGACTTGCAGGTCTAAATGATGTATAGTTTTTTTATCATCAATCCCACATTCTTTCAGATGAGTGATTTTTTTTGATCCATGACTAATACTGTATATTTATAAGGAATATTGTCATTGTGTACCTTCACTGTATGTATTGTGTAGGAGGTTCTTAGAAGGTGATTGGTTCTTTGTTCTTAAGCTACTTTTTTTTAATGGATTTAATAAAGTGATTTTTATTTTGTGTTAACCAGAGTGCTTGTTTTAGAAGCACTACTAGGAGCTTAATTTTATAGCTTGATATTACTGGTTTTAGTGGTACTGTTTACTTAGCTGTCTGATTGTGATATCTCTTTTGGGGTTTTATATACTGTGATACAGTCAGTGTCTCTGTATGGGCTGGAGTGAGCCCCTGGTGTGCATTTTAGCCTACAGGGAGTTACTATTCCCCGGAGAAGCAAGAAGCAGCTGCAACTAATTGAACAAGCAGTACTCCTGATTGAACAGGAGGTGTAAAAGACAGGAAGTGGCCTGCACAGAGAGAGATGTGAATGGAGGAAGGCGATGCGCAGCTCACCGGTGAAAGGAACAAGGCGCAATCAATGAAAACGGAGTTTATTAGCCAAAAACTTAGAAACACATGGCTATGGTGCACTCTGATACATTTCATACCCGACGGGGTACTTTGTCAAAGAGTAATTAGCCACACACCTAATGATTTTTAAATACCCTCCTCTGTTCCCCAATAGGACGATGCAACAGCCAATATGTTGCAAAGAACACACCTGTGAGGTAGAGGTGTAAGCTAGATCCTATGTAAACACTGGAGGAGGGCAAATGAAGATCTATGGTGGATACAAGAACATAAAAGACATAAAAATAAAAGGGTAACATAAACAATACATACATAAGCATAATATAAATAATGTGACCATTAATACCTAAATAGCAGCATAGTGTAAACACAATAATTAAAAACAAATTAGTTTAAAAAGGGGTTTCAAACAAAAACAACTATAACTGAATATATCACAGAATAGGAACACAGAGAAGAAAGGACCCAAATAAAGCACTCAATCTCACGCTCTGATGAATAATGGTAATAGTTAAAAATATATTTATTAAAGACAACAAACTAAACTATTGTTTTTTTAAAAGGACAAATTACATGCATAATGGATCTTATTTCTGAGTCTAATATATGCTCAGGATCCTATATGTACTAGTGGGTTAACCAGGAATAAATATGGTATCCACTTCAGAGCATACCCTTATAAGGGTGTGCTTGACATAAATATCAAGGTTGGGATTTTCTGTTGTTGAACAGTGTATATAAGTCCTTGTTGTTCACTGTGAGTGAGAGTACTTGATATTTATGTCGCACACACATTTTAAAACCCCAATATTTTAGTTTGTTGTCTTTAATAAATATATTTTTAACTATTACCATTATTCATCCGAGCGTGATCTTGAGTGCTTTATTTGGGTCCTTTCTTCTCCGTGTTCCTATCGTTATATACCCATTAGCACTGCACACATATTCATTTAGCTGCAGCGGGGCCCCCCCATCATTGTCATATATCACAGAATAAATAGAAATGTAATATATGATAAATAATGAAGAATGAAAACTAAATATGTAACAATATATAAATTGATATAAATAATAAAATATAGCAAATGAACAATATAGCTGATCTAAAAGTAAAAAAATCCACATATATTGAAATATATAATATCAATATATATTTTTGGAATTAGACTTAATCACATAAACAACAACATTGAAAAAATTAATTGAAAAATTGAGTGTGGAGTTATGAGATACCAAATAGGTATATGAGGAGAATGAACTATTAAATTATTCAATGATTTTCCTGCATAACCCAGAGGATGGTCCCTCTCTGTGGACCGAAACGTTGGTTGCAGTGCCTTGTATTGTTAATACATATTTTTTGGATCTCTACATCAGTGTACTGTCTCTTCATTATTGGATCTTGATCTGGTAATTATATTATATATATATATATATATATAATATATATATATATATATATATATATATATATATATATATATATATATATATATATATATATATATATATATATATATATATATATATATAATCATATATCAAGAGATACTATGATCAAGTTGTATAAAATTACCAGGAGAAAAGGGAAACAGAATAAAAATAAAAGGGGAAAAGAAGAGAAAAAGAAAAGAAGCAGGGGGTGAGGAGGGGGGGGGGGAAGAGGTGTGGGGAAAGGAAAGGTAAATAATGACAAGGAAAAATGAAAAAGAAAATGTAAGGGAAGAAATCCAATTGTGTATATCATAAAATCTTATAATAGTAATATATAGAATCATGAAAAGTATATAATGAAATATAACAAAGTATAAACTTTATAACACAGGAAAAATTGTACGCTATAGATATTCGCGCATTGTAACATACACAAACATCTATGTACCAAGACAGACAATGAGAGATGTATAAGGATCCAGTCTTGAACCCCCCAAAAAGGTACTAAATATTAATCTGTGAGAAAGTGTTTTAATACCCATTCGACATTTATTCCATGAGGATTTAGGGTATTCAATGTATAGATCCAATACATCTCTCTTTGGTTTAATTTCTTAAGTCTATCACCGCCATGAGGGTTTACTGGAATATGTTCGATTCCTATGAGTGAGAAGTTTGTAATTGCCCCCTGAGGACAAGTAGAGAAATGTCTTGCAACTGGGTGTGATAAATCTTGTGTTTTAATTAGACGTATGTGCTCACTAATTCTTAACCGTAAATGTCTTATAGTCCAGCCAATATATTTTTATGACAGCTACATTGTAATTGGTAGATCACAAAGCTTGTATGACAATTAATAAAAATGGTAATTCGATATGATGATCTGGCTAATGATATACTCTTTGTAGAAATTGCATATGAGCACATGAAACATCTGCCACAGCTAAAAAAAAGCCTCTAGGTATCCCCTGAACTTTTGAATGTGAACAGTTTAACCTGAATAGAGTAGGAGATAGATGAAACGCATGTCATCGCTTTTCTAAATACAAATTTTGGCCCATTTTGTATGGCTGGACCAATATCCTTGTCTAATCATCCAATGCTCGCATCATTCGGTCGACCTGGAGGGTCGATGAGCAATTTATGGATCTTTGGGAGATTGCTTTCCCCAGAGAGGTGGGAGAGAGACCTCCCCAGCCAGGAGGAAGCTGGCTGACACAGTTCTCCAGGCCTGCTGGATGTTGGTCGCAGAGCATGCTGGGACTGCCTGGGTTTCACACCCAGGAAGAAGCAAGAACATGAGTATGCTGTGGAAGCAGGGCTATCTTGTCCAGGACATTGGATCCAGAGAGATTTCTTGGACTCTCTTGGGACTGAGACCCAACAAGAGATAAGGACTAAATAATGTATATTTGGGATGCCTAATGACTATGGATATTGTTGCTAACCGGGTGGGCTATTTAAAGCTGGGAACCAATTTAGTTGGCCAGTCACCATCAGAGAGGGAGCTGTTGTTTAGACAATCTCCTGATAGGAGTAGGCTTTATTTGTATGATTTCTTTTTCTTTAAAAATACAGTGTGCCTAGTATTTTGTTATTTCGCCCCTCTAAATAAACCCAGTATAAAGAAATACAGAGTTATCTGCCTTAATATGGGACACAAGATCCCGCAACGTGACTGCGGTATCACAATATGTGTATGTGTATGTATATGTATATGTATATATATCTATCAGATCAATCAGTTGCTCAATTACTTACTTAAGGCACAACATAGAAAAATAAAGGGAGCAGGCCCACCATACTTGCAGCAAACTTTAATCTTCAATGTTTTGGCCACCCAGTAGAGCTGTTTTCTAGATCTTCGATTAACGAGGATTAAAGTATCATGTTTGCTGCAAATTTGATGTGCCTGCTCCCTTGATTTTTCTATATATCTATATATTGTAGAGATGTGCACTTGGCCTAATGTTTTTGGTCTTAAAATAAAATTTGGCTCTGGTTTTGTATCATGTAATATTATAAAATATATATATTAATTACATGATATAATTAAAATAAAATATACATTTGCATCAGCAGAAAGTAGGAATTACCAAATAAATATCAATTGTTTAAAAAATTATGATAATTGTAAGAAACAAAACACAAATTCCTTATCGTAGCTTAGTGTTTTGTTTTCTTTCTAAATAATTGTTGGGTTTGTATATGGTTTTGGTAAGTTCTGATTTCACATGCACTCCTGTTTTAAAGTGAATTTATTTTGCAGGATCTATGTTTCGGTCCCCAATGGGACCTATCTCAAGATGCCATATTGTGACGTAACAAAGTCCTTAAATACCCCCTGGTGGAAAAGGGCTCCAAACTGTAAATACCTATGTAACCTTATCTGTGTATATATGTAACACAGTCCCCCCCCCACCCCCCCAATCGCAGATAGGGACCATGTGGGGAAATCTACATATGTTTCCAATGTAGTGCAATACCTAATAGGCTCACAGGAGGCCTGAACTTCCGCCACTGGGAGCCTGGGGTGTATCCTGGAACGTACTGCTTACAACGCCTCCACCTATGCAGGGATTCTAGTGTGTAGAATAACCCCTTACACAGGAACCACATACAGTAAGTACTTAAACCAGGGTATGGATAAAACAGTTTACTATATGCATTAAAACATAACACATCACAAGACATCAATAATAACAACACAGCAGTGTCACCCTTTAACCTGGCCTCACTAGGCCGCAACCCCCCAGCATATACCCAAGAGTCCCACATGTTCCACAACCCCACCCAAGTGTGAGACAGCGCTGCCCACTAGATGGTGTATAGTTGGTGCACTTGGTGTATACCTGCCTGGGGCTCCTGCACCTGGGTACAGCAGAATAACAATAAGAGGATCCATCTGCATCCAGCGCTGAATCTGCAGCAATGGTGTCCTCTTCCTATTCGGAGGTTCCCCCTCTGGGTAATCTCATCGTCAGATAGTCTCTATCGTGAGTGAGGTAGGTCTGGTCCCAGACCACACTTGTCAGTGGCTCGCAGCACTGCAGCTGTGTCCTTGAACGTAACAAATAACTAAAGGGGCAGTGCCCCTACCTAGGGCCTGTCCCTGTCGCAACCACAATCTGGGTTATGTCTCAGGGCCTACCTCGGGCCTGGGGGGGTAACCTGGCCTAGTATGCAGGGGCTACTGCTCCCTACACACACCCTTCCCCAACCTGCTCCCAGCTCTGACTAACTCATGTGCTTCACTGTCTCTGCTTCCTGACTCTGCACACAACAATGTATCCAAATGCAGCATGAGAATCTGCCAGCCTTTGTGGCTGTCTGGCTGCATGTGATCTGAGTGAAAGGGCAGTCCCCAGAGGCTGCTGGGAGTTGTAGTCCACTCAGGACCTCTTTCGCAGTGGGGCCGTGTGCGCGATGTGTAATGGCCGCCGCTACTCTCCACGGAGCCTGCACAACTCTGTCATGGCCGCTGCATCGCCCTAACTGCACATGCGCGACTTCTAGGGATCCCTGCACTATGGAGCGCCATCTGCGACCTGCCTCCCTCTCTGTAATGGCTGCCGCATCTCCTGGGGCTACACTGCGCATGCACGAGCTTCCACGCATGCGCGAACGCACACAAAATGCCGGCACCGGACTGCAGATGCCGCCGGGAGCCCCCGGCAATGCAATCACCCCTGCAGCTCCCTGACACAGCGCAGGGGTCCCCCAGGTAAGCGGAGGTAAGGGGGGCCCAGGGGAACCCTACTACATATACATAATAAGTGTAACGTAACGAGTGTGTTACTAAAATAAAGAAATACTGTAGATCCAAGTTTGTGTGGTGTGAAAGTTAAAACCTCAAGGCATATATGGCATACATATTTAATGGAAAAGTTATGTCCATAGACAGTAAATACATATACGTAGTGTACTACTAAGGATATACAGTAAAATAAACTAAATAAACAATGTAACATGCCTATATGAATCATTTATTTTGTTATGTAAATACAGGTCTCCACTTAAGGTGGGATTGTAACCATCAGTTTGAGAACAACTGCAATTAAATACATATGTATCCCCCCCCCCCGGTGTGGGTTACTAAATTACTACAAGGAGTTAATAGTAAGCTCTGGCTGATAGGCTTCACCTTGTGGTGACATATGGAACTTTGTGACAGGAGGTATAAGAGGAAAGGGAATGTTCTAGAGAAGATGTTCCAACACGGGGGAAGAGAGAAGCCTCGGGGAGTAGAGGTAGGGGATATGTTCCCATAGTTATAGTATAGATCAGGCCCCTCTTGTATTGTATTTCAGTTAGTGACAGTGCCCTACAGTATATGTTAGGATCCCATATCCATAAGAGAAGAGCAGGTCCCAGATAGGGAATGCAGACATGCGAAAAGGGGCAATGTAGAGAAGGCCCCATGATGTCAGGGGATCAGCCCTACATGTGGATCCCCATCTATAGTATTCATTACCCCTGAGGAAGTGGCAGTTCCAAAAAGATTAATAGTAACGTATACAGCTGGATGTGGTTGCCTGACAGATCTTCTGCCATTGCTCTGGTTCTTAGGTTTCGCCCATCTCTATTTTATCATTAATGGTCATTTGCTACCTGGCATCGCGTTCAATCGTAATTCGTAAATCAGGGTAATCGGCCCTTTCAAACACACAGATACCCAGCAAGCTCTCAGAACCCCCCTCCCAAATTACGACTATATATATATATAAGTGTCATAAGGAGTACTACTGGGTGTGACTAATTGTGTAAAACAAGAAACAAAGAAGTCCAGAGCAACATCCATTGTGACAAAAATACACAGTGAAATACCTATTTATCTCTTGAAAAAGGGTCATTTAGTTAACCCTTTGGCCATAGTGTATAAGCCTGCGGGCCACATCAATGCATGACCAAATTCGCAGGTCCTAACACTAACTGATTAAAATCCTTATTTACCTCTATAATTAGGGGAAGGATGGTCCTGGCATTGAACCTGTCGCAACCAGCTTCATGAAAAGAAAACCTGCTTACCTGGACACTGGGGAGGGGTGAGCTTTAAACCTTGGGTGGGAGGAGCCACTAACCTCCAAAACAGCTGAGACCAGCTGGACAAAGTTAACAAACACACAGATACCAAGCAAGCTCTCAGAAACCCCCAAATTACCACTATATATAAGTGTCAAAAGGAGTGCTACTGGGTGTGGCTAATTGTATAAAACAAGAAACAAAGAAGTCCAGAGCAACATCCCATATGACAAAAATACACAGTGAAATACCTATTATCTCTTGAAAAAGGGTCATTTAGTTAACCCTTTGGCCAAAGCGTATAAGCCTGCATGACCAAATTTGCAGGTCCTAACACTAATTGATTAAAATCCTTATTTACCTCTATAATTAGAGGAAGGATGGTCCTGGCATTGAACCTGTCGCAACCAGCTGCATGAAAAGAAAACCTGCTTACTTGGAAATATAGGTATTTCACTGTATATTTTTGTCACATTGGATGTTGCTCTGGACTTCTTAATCAGCCCTTTCGCAAGGTATCTGGAGTCATACAGTATATATCCACAAAATATGTCATAGTGGCTGGGGAGGAAGTTGATTGTATTGTCATTACAAAGTGCTTGACGTGCAGAAATCTGAAAATCTCTCTAGGAAGAAAGTTTTTCTTTTCCTTCAGTCCAGGGAACCCCCAGATCCGAGACCACAAAAGCATACCTTTCACCCCGTTGATGTCCATTTCCTCCCAAACCTGGAAAGAAATTTAGCCCCACCCAGGACAAATGTTGGTTTATGGAACTGGGTCATACCCGAGTTTCTAGTGGTTAGTTGGTATCTATGTTTAAGACTATTCTACAGATAGAGAGCATTTTATAGTGAGAGACAACATTGAGGACCCTGACCTATCAGCTCTACCCAACCACATTAGTGAGTTAATTCTATGTCTCCCAGCTTCTAGTGTTGCTGTTAGAGTTCCAGAGAAAGAACTGGGTTAGCTGAGATGCCTGTAAATATTCCTGCTGATTCGGGACAGCCAGTCCCCCTCCACCATGGGCCTCTGGAGAACATACATGTATAAATGTCGAAGTCATATTGGGCCTCATTCACAGAAGGGTACAAGCTGTTCAATTCCATAAGCCAATACACTTCATTAAGTACAGTATTTGTTCAGATTATAGCCAGCTACTATTAAAATAATGTATGCCAGCAACTTGCTACAGTAACTCCTTTGGATTAATATGTAACTGTTATGACAGGGTCTGTCTTTTAAACAGACAGATTCTTTTCCTTGCAGCCCTGCATATGTTTACTGACTGATGAAAAATCAGTCATCAACTGCCAGGAAATTGTGTTTCCATCCATCAGAATATGGTCTAGCTATGTTTCAGGGTTTTCCCAGCTTGCATTATTATGCTGATCCACCACTGATTGGAGTTTAAAATAGCTGTAATTCCTTCAGAATCAGTCATTATGATGGTTAATCCTAAAATTACCAGCAGAAACATAAAAGGAGCTCACATTTCCATGTTTATTTAAAATACATGACATTTGCTATATTTACCTCACTTTCTCGTATCAATGCCAAAAAGGGCTTCTTTTTTTTACAATTGATGTTTTGTCATGGTATTGTTGTGAGATAATTAGTTTAATTGTATGGAATGACAAATATACCACACACTGGGCCAGTGGATATATTTGTCTCTGCTTTTAGGTCGTACATTGTGTTTGGATCATCAATACTGTAAATTGTTTTTCATATTTGAAACTTTTGTAGCTAGTAAAACCTTACATGTGGTGATGGAAGAAGAAAGAGTGAGATAATATTGTATACGTAATACAAAAGAGGTCTGTAGGAGACGTGCAGAGGTATAACCAAGGAGACATAGTTTAAAGAAAATAAATGTTAGCTTTAATTTAGCCCAAAGATGTGAACTGTACAGCTTCATGTCAGCAAACAAAACAATAAAACAGTCATTTCCATTTGTAAGGGCTAACTCTAACTTCTCAGTTCCTATCTGCAGGGTTGGGAGGCTTGGCCTCTTACCAACTCTGACCCCAAAGTCTAAAGAGGTACCTGTAAGCAGGGGCTCTTTAAATCAGTCTCTTGGTCTGGGTTGGGGTATGTTGGGGGGGGGGGGGGGAAGGCATCCTCTGGCAGTTTCCACAGCCCACTGTATTCTGGAATAGAGGATCTGGTTCCCTGGGATCTCTCTATGGCATCATACACTTCTTTAGTGCTAGATAGATCTGTTTCCTGCGGATCTCTCTGGCTGCACAGTGCCTCTGTGCTAAAGATACCTCTCTGCTAGAGAACCCCTTGGAGTTTGTGCGGAACACTTCTTAAGTTGTCTGATGATCCAAGTGGAGAATGGCTAATTAACTCCAACTGAAATCAACCAACTCCCTACTGGGCTCCTCAGCTACAGACAATCTTTACATGTGCTGCCTTTTTAAACAGAGGAAAGTCCCTGTTACAAGCGCCTTAAACATATGTTATATTTTTCAAATGGTTATAGCTGCAGACTTCCCAAGCAGGGCTGCCTACAGGGAGGTAGAGTGAGGAGTGCAGACTTCCCAAGCAGGGCTGCCTACAGGGAGGTAGAGTGAGGAGGTCAATGTTCAGCTGTCCGGGTCCTCTACTCTGGTTGTGAGGTTAGGATGCACTTTTTCAGGTGTCTGCCACCTCCCATCGGTCCAACAACAAGCCAGCACCCCACCACCAACTTTCCCCCCAGCTCAACAACCCAGGCCCTGATCAAGACTTCAGTCCTGGGCCCTGGGAAATGTGTCAGCAGGCCTCCTTCCAAGGTTACCAAACTATGAAAACATCCAGTTGCTTTCTCGCACCAAAATTATCCGAGTTGTGCAGTCAAAAAAACATTTGAAAGAAATAACACGTGAAGAATCCCAGATCAGGCTTAGCTAACAGGCCTGGTGATGAGAAGGGTATAAGCAGTCATAAATAGAAAGGAAAGACAAACATTGTATTTAAATGGAGTATAGGAGTAAAAGAATGTAGCAAGGAAATTAAGTATATTTTGGTAATAAACAATGCCTCATTCATTCTCACTTTCTGTACTTTTTGTCATTTTTTTCTTCTCCAAATCTAAATAGAGAATGTACTTTTTATCTTTGTCCTGTGACCATTACTTCAAAACTCCACTTCTATCTATATTCTAAATTTCTTTGTTGCAGAGTCTTCACATAACATATATAATGTAAGGTGATGAATCTTGTCATTCATTTTCTATGCAGTTCTCTTTGATCTGAAATGCATACAGTCAAGATTGTAGTCTTAAAACAGATCTGTGTTCCACCTTATTCATGCGATACCTATTCAATCTGCCATGCCCCTTTGTACACATGCTTGTCCATTCAAGAACATTTGTGCATGCTTTCATTACCAGTCAAGGAAATGTGAATGCCAAGTGTCACTTCACATGGAGCATGACTGGGCTGATGAAAACAGGGATGCATGAAAGGTGATTGTTTAAACAAGAAGGAGCCGTTAACCAAATGCAAGGTAAAACCAGAGTGCTGACTGACAAGCTTTGCAAGAATCTTTGTAAAATCCAAGACAACTAATAAACAGTTCTGTCAAACTGTCATGAGCTAATCTCTGAGACCCTGCAGGTGTTGTTGTGTAAATATTACAATATTCATATAAATATACAGCCTAGGAAAGCAGAATCCAGTTACAGTACATGAGATGTAAAGTTTGGACACACCAATATTTGGTATTAAATTGGGTATTTTAAGAGGCTTTGGGAATCAAGGAAAGAAATGTGTGTATGTACAGTATGTTTTTATTTCTATAGCACCATCCATGTACATTCTGATTCACAGCAGTAATAGATGCAAGTAAATAACATGATATGTAATACATAATGGGAATAAGCACCTCAAACATAAAAGTGATTGAAAGTAAAGGAAAATCAGTCCCTGCCCCAAAAAGCTTACAATTTAAGTGGTATGTAGGGATACCATACAGAGACACTAAGAAGAAGTTATGTTAAGTGCATGTGCAATGGAGGAGTACTTTGGAACTCAATAATTAAAGATGTGAGATTTAAGACGGGCTTTGATGGTGCTTGGTAGAAATGGGGGAGGTGAGAGGTAACCAGGCTCTTAATAAATATTAAGCCCTGTTTTGGTTACCTCTGATCCGAATATTAGGGTTAAAGAATGTCAGGAGTCGAATGTGACCACTAGGCAGCATGCTTGAGCTACTGGGTAGCTCGGTTTGGGATGAAATATGAGGAGCTGTGTTTTTGACATGTTGAGCTTAAGTCTGCGGAGGGCCAGCCAGGATGAAATCGCAGAGAGACATTCAGAAACTTTGGTCTGTACAGCAGGTTGGGGGTTGAAAAGTAAATTTATGTGTTGTCAGCATAGAGGTGTTATTTGAACCCAAGAGATGTGATTAGGTCACCTAGACAGAGAATGTACAGAGAAAAGAGGAGAGGTCCCATGACAGAGCCCGGGGTACCCCCAAAGAGAGATTGATTGAGGAGGAGGTGTTAGCAAGAGTGACACTGGAAGTATGATGGGAGAGGTAAGAGGAAATCCAGGATAGTGCTTTGTTACGAATACCAAGAATATGGAGAATGTGAAGGAGGGGTGGTCAACAGCATCAAATGCTGCAGAGAGGTCAAATAATATGAGCAGAGTGTAATGACCTTTGTCTTTGGCAGCATGAATGTCATTACTGTAGTTATTTTAGTGAGGGCTGTTTCAGTGTAGTGAGCAGTGTGGAAGCCAGATTGTAGAGAGTGTAGGAGAGAATAGGTGATGAGAAAATGGATCAGGCAAGAGAAAGGCAAGGAGTTTAGAGGCAAAAGGCAGGAGGGAGACAGGTCGATAGTTAGAAACACAGGTAAGGTCAAGCTTGCTGTTTTTGAGTAATGGTATGACTGTTGCATAGTTGAAGGAGGAGGGAAAGGTACCAGAGTAGAGGGAGGAGTTAAAAATCTGTGTTAGCGTAAGGATTATAGTAGGAGCAAAAGGTTTTAGGAGACGGGAAGGAATGCGGTCAAGAGTGCAAGTGGTAGAAGGAGAAGAGATCAGCAGTGACACATCCTCCTTGTGACAGCGGAAAAAGAGTAAAGGAAGGCAGGGGAGAGTTAGGAAGTGGTGTAGGGTGGGAGGAGGAAACAGAAGGTATGTTCTGACATATGGATTCCACCTGTTCCTTAAAATAGTCAGCAAAGTCCTGAGGTGAGATGGAGGAAGAAGAAAAGGCAGCTGAGGGATGTCTGAGTAGGAACTCTAAGACAGAGAAGAGTTGACGTAGATTAGACTTGTGCGTGTTTATTAGTGAAGAAAAGTAGGTTTGTTTAGCCTGAGAGAGGGCAGAATTGAAACAGGATAGCATAAATTTGTAGTTAAGGAAGTCTGCGAGAGTGAGAGATTTCCTCCAGAGGCGTTCAGAGAAACGAGTGCAGGAACACAGTATGCGCATGTGGGAATTTAGCCAGGGTCTGCGGTTAGAAGGTTGAGAACGGCAGAGAGAAAGTGGGGCATGTAGATCAAGAGAGGAGGACAGGGTAGAGTTGTAGTTCCTGACCAGGTTGTCAGGGTCAGGAGCAGGGCTGAGAGAGGAGAGGGAGGAGCGTAAAGTGGAATCAAAAGCTGGTACAGTAGGTTAATAGAGTGCAGGTCTCTGCAGAAATGAGGGGTAGATGGAGGTGGAGAAGGGGAGAAGCGAAAGAGAGAAAATGATATGAGGTGATGGTCAGAGAGAAAAGGGGGAAATGGAGAAATCAGAGAGAGAAATGTTTTTTTTTTTGGTGAAAACCAGGTCCAGGTAGTGGCCATCCTTGTGAGTGCTGGCTGTAGTCCACTTTTGAAGGCCAAATGAAGAGGTTAGAGAGAGAACGCAGGAAGCCCAAGGGAGAGAGGGGTCATCAATGTGGCAATTGAAGTCCCCAAGGAGAAGAACAGGAGAGTCTGAGGAGAGAAAGAAAGAGAGCCAGGATTCAAAGTGAGAAAGAAAGGCAGAAGGGGGATGGGTAGAGGTAGGTGGGCGATAGATGACCGGCACGTGGACAGGGACAGGAGAGAAAAGCTGGACAGTGTGAGCCTCATGGCATGGAGTGTGGGAGAAAGAAAGGCCACTATAACAGAGGGCAGCTTCGAGAGCAGAGTCGGACTGAGTGTGCCAAGTCTCAGTTAGAGCAAATAGGAGCAGAGAATTAGAGAAAAAGAAGTAATGCACGGAGAGGAACTTGTTCGAGAGGGAGGGAGCATTCCAAAGGGCACAGGAGAAAGAGATAGAGGAGGGAGGGTGAGAAGGGATGGGTATGAGGTTAGAGGGGTTGACACCAGAGGGAGTGGAAATTGCATGTTGTAGGCGAGGACGAGAGCATGTAGAAATAAGACAGGGACCAGGATGTGAGAGATATCTGTACCCTTTCTTGGTAGTGATATCCCCAGAAGCAAGGAGGAGAAGCATGGAAAGAAAGAGAATGTGTAAGGAGGATTTGTTGGGGTATATTTTAGTGCAGGGGGTATAGCTGTCTTGTGTCAGAGGGAGCAGTTAAGAAAGGGGTTCATGTGAACTAAGGTGGTAAAGGAAGGAGAGATGGAGATATATGAATAGAGTTGGAGACATAATGAGGCAGGTAGAAAGAAGTGTGTATTTTGAGAAGAAGTGAGGTCACAGCAAATATAAATAGTAAAGGCGGCATCACAGCAATAGTAAGTGCTGAGATATGCAGTCCGGGATTGATAATATCCTCCTTTCCAGCGTAGTTCAAATTCTGGAATCATGGCCAGTAGGTGTTGTGTTGTCCACTTGTTCACTCCTTTTGAACCCCCTTTTAAACCCACACTGCATGCTACTTAAAATGGGCCACTTGAAACATGGGCTGCTTTAAAGTTAGGCTGCAAGACAGCATAGGCTCCTGTACTTGTAGTTATATAGCTCTAATAAGTCACCTGACTGAATTAAGTTCAGCCCAGCCAGCTTAATTAGCACATGTGAGGCACCTTAAAACAAATGGTATTTCTAAACAGGCTGTTTTCCTGCTTAAGTGTTACAAGTTGAATTTAATTGAGAGAGATACATCAAGGGGTGATTGGAGACAGGATTCAAATATGGGTTTTTACCTAGATTGGTACAAGTTGCATATATGTGTTTATGGCAGGTACCTTTTCTGGGGCTGTGCAGGATTCAAAGAGAACTTAATTGGGGGGTCTATCATGGATAGCCCACTATAAATGACCCATGTGGGGTCTAGAGAGTTGTAAATGCTAACCAGATACTATTCTGTCAGCCGCAAAGAAGCCTCAAGGTTTGTGAATAATTACTGTTGCATTCCAGAGAGAGGTGACACACAGTTGAAGGACTGTATAAAAAATGAGACTATCCTGTGACATCATATGCTGTACATGCTAAGAGTTTATATGTGTGTGTTCTTGGCACAGAGTGGCATGTAATGACACCACACACTGCATGGATAAGAGGTGCCAAGGACAGATATCAATTTGTTGCTCAAATTTAGGATTAAGACAGTCGTGATTAGTCTCATTGCATTCGTCATGAGCGCTCGCATCTCTTAATGTACAGTAACTCATGAATGTCTATATATTAGAGAAGGGAAGTTTTGAGTGCAGTAAGATACTATAAGGAATCAGGGAGTGCGTCCCCTGCGGTGCACTCCCTCCTTACCTGCTGCCTCGTGACACCCCGCTGTGCTTACAGCGTGTGTGCGCTCAGGGAGGCACTTTGTTGATATCACGGAGTCTGGCTCCGCCCCCCAGTTACGGCGTGCATCTACGTCGAGCGGCGCGTACATGTGATGCGTGTGCACCGCTCCCCAGCTGCGCGTCAACTACTCTCATCACGCCCACCTGTCTCCTGCACCACTTCTCCTATCCTTGCCTCCACAGAGGCCACACCTCTACTCCTCCCCTCGGTCTCATTGGTCCTGCTCTCCAATATACGCTCAGCTGTGCCACTTGCACTTTGGCTGAGCATAGTTCTCCCACTTCCTGGTTTCTTGCCTTGCTTTGCTCCGTGTGCCTTGCCTTGCTTTCAGATTGATCTCCTGTGTACCGACCCGGCTTGACCCTTGGACTCCACACTTCTGGCTTACCGACCCTGGCTTTCTTCTGACCTTCAGCATCTCTCCAATCCTGACCACGGCTTACGGACTTCTATTTGTGACACTCAGAACAGAGGCCCTTTATGTTCCTGTGCCATAGGGTAGGCACCAAACATACATTGTAAGCTAGTCGGGGCAGTGTCTGTGTGTGTAAAATTCTATCTACAGTGCTGTGCAGCACATCTTATATTGTAATTGTGAAGCACTTTAAGTCCCATTGGAAATTATAAGCACTATATGAAATAAAGTAAATATTGTTAATTTGTTTGCAATTTTTCATGTTCATTTTTTAAGTTCGGAAGCTATATACATTTAGCTTAGTTGTAAGAGTACTGCCTTTAAAGTAAGTTAACCTGGTTTGAATCCCTGTGGTCAGCGGTTTCTGTGACCTTGGGCAAGTCACTTTATTTACCTGTACCTCTGGCACCAAAATGAAATTAGGGCAGGGACTCAGTGTGCCTGAAATATTCTATGCACAGCTCTGTGTACTGTACAGTACATTGTCATGCAAGAAAAAAAAACATATTATATTGACAAGCAATGCACCATTACCTCCCATAATATTCTTATTTGCTAGAATTTCTGTTACTTAGATGCAAACCTCAAAGATGTACTGTAGCCCAATCCAACTTTTCAAATATTTAATATATATTTAATAGCTTTAAAATGATAAAAAGAAAACGATAAATGTTAAAAGAACAATGACAAATATTACAGAAAATACAAGAGATGAATTCTTGTTCTGCTCTTGCCCCAAACAGAGGAGAAAATGCTGAAGCCATTCCCCAAAAATATCTGGGCTAAGTTATAAAGTTTAAAAAGGGTGAATCAGTCCCCAACCCCCACCCCCTCCCACCCCCCAGAACATTAATAATCTCTCTTTTTTTCATTACCTTTATATTCCCTCATTACAACCTTTACACATTTTCAACCAACGTGGCTATACTACCACTTCAATTGTTCCATTATAAATATTAACTGCTACTGGAATTCATGAAATTCATGAAACTGCAGCCCTCTTATTTCCAGCACTCACACTGTAGATGTTGATAGATGGAAGGCTGGCCAAAACTTTCAACAAAAGGCTTCCTAAGAAAGTTGAGGAAATCATTAAACACAGTATGATTGGTAACTTCCCCAGGCTAAGTGAGCTACAGTTTAATATTTTTAAACGCGCTGTTTTATAGACAAATTATAACAGTTTTTATTTTTACAAGGAAGCAAATATATTGAAATCCATTGAAGGAGGTGACAACCCTTTAATCACGTACTGCAGAGAGCAGATGAGGATAAATGGACACCCGTTCTTAAAACCTCCTTTGTGACCTGTGTAAAGTAATCCCACGAATAATCAGGGGAGCATTTTTTGTTTTTTTCTGGTTTTATCACTGGCTGTGCATATGTAATACAGAATAAGATATTTTGTTTTTATACACTGGATGCCAGAAATATGATATCTGCAGTTAATGGTGAGGGTAGATGGTTGATTTGACTATAGAAAACAGACATTGCTGGAATAACAATCATATGAAATTGGAAATATGCTCGCCCACATAAAGTCTTGGAAAAACAGGGGAGCGCAGGTATCAATATGCAAAAAATAGAAAAGCACACATAGTGCAAATAAAGTTAATTCAAACAATATGATGTGGTTGTATCAAGTGAATGGAGACTCACGTGGTGTCAAATATAATCAGTCATGTCAGAGATCAGAGGCAATTGCTTGACTCTGTAAAGGTAGATGAACCCCACTGCTGGAGAACTGGTGCAATGTGAACAGCATACGCGGCAACCTCGGCAATCAGGGTTATGGAAAGGAAAGAGAGGCTTCCATAGCGTAACAAAATAATATCTTTTATACACGCAATAAAATTAACACTTACAGTGTCATAAAATCAAATGGGCACATAAAACGGGTGATATCACAAGCTCCAGTTTCCTCCGTCTTGGACCTCACGTTCTGGACCGTTGGGGCCGTCAGGATCAGCTGGCAAACCAGTTGGACGGCCGGAACGGGGAACCTCTGTCTCCTATGCGTGGAACACTCTTAGTGCTTCTCTCAGCATCCAATCATGGAATCTGTGCAGTTCATGTGGTGGGCACGCTAGGAGACACAGCTCTTCTCACAGGGAAACAGCCGGTATACTTCCGGGTAGTGGCTAATGACGTCACTCACAGCGACTCTATGCTGTGACTCTACACTAAGTTACCAATCATACTGTGTTTAATGATTTCCTCAGCTTTCTTAGGAAGCCTTTTGTTGAAAGTTTTGGCCAGCCTTCCAGTGTAGTTTCATTAGGAGTCAATGTAGAAACACGACCAGGTAGGACTCGAACCTACAATCTTCTTATCCGTAGTCAGATGCGTTATCCATTATGACTCATGATGAAACTACACTGTTTAGTGAAACGCGTAGAGTCGCTGTGAGTCACTGTGAGTGACGTCATCAGCCACTACCCGGAAGTATATCGACCACGTAAAAAAAAATTTTAGCGAAAAACTTTTACTTAACCCCCAATACATATAAAAATACACCCCACCCCCCCAATACATATAAAAATATATCCACCCCCAATACATATAAAATATACACCCCCAATACAAATAAAAATCAGACTTACCCTGTTGATGGTCTCTGGTCATGCCCGGTGGCTGGGTGGTTGGCCGGTGGCTGTGGGAGGGCTGGTGGCTGCGGGATGGTCAGTGGGCTGGTGGCTTAGGGAAGGCTGGTGGTTTCTAAGGGGCGACCATTGCTATGGGTGGTCATTGCTGCAGGGGGGGGTGGCTGCAGTGTGGGCAGTGGGCTGGTGGCTTACGGAGGGCCAGTGGGCCGGTGGCTGCTACTGGGGGGGCCGGTGGCTGCTACTGGGGGGGCGGTGGCTGATACTGGGAGGGCCGGTGGCTGCTACTGGGGGGGCGGTGGCTGCTACTATGGGGGGGCATTTCTGCGGGAGGTCCGGTGGCTGTGAAGGGGGTGCTGTTACTACGGGGAGAGGGGGGGTGTTAAGCCGGTGGCTGCAGAATGGCAGGGAGTGGTGGCGGCTAGAGTTGCCAAACAATGCTAAAATATGCGAGACCCTCCCAATACATATAAAAATATAGCCCCTCCCCAATACATATAAAAATACCCCCCGATACATATAAAAAATACCCCAACCCCCCCAATACATATAAAAAATACCCCAACCCCCCAATACATATAAAAATCAGACTTACCTTGGTGTGGTCTCAGGTCAGGCCCGGTGGCTGCGGGGGAGGCCATTGCTACGAGTGGGGGGGAGCGGTGTGCCGGTTGCTGCAGAGGGCTGGTTGTTGCGGGGGGCCTGGCAACGCTGGGGGAGGTGGTGGCTGGCGGTTCTGCGGGGGTGGGGAGGGCGGTGCCTGGCGGTGCTGTGGGGAGCGGGCCGGTGGCTGGCAGTGCTGCAGGGGGGGGGGCAGTGGCTGGTGGTGCTGCAGGGGGGTGCCGGTGCTGCAAGGAGGGGGTGGTGGCTGGCGGAGGTGTGGCGGTGCTGCGGGGGGGGTGACGGTGCTGCGGGGGGCAGTGACTGCGGGAGGCCCGACAGCAGGTCAAAGCAGTTGCCGCTCGCCCCGCTACAACTGTCTGCTTAGGCTGCTCACGTGCGTGCCAGGCCTCCCTCTCATGCCGGCGCGCCGGAAGCTTAGCCCAGTTGACTTCCAGCGCTGCCGTCAGAGAAACCCAGCACCGGGTGCAGCCACACTGCGTTTTAAAAAAATATATATTATTATTATCGGGCACAGCCACGCAGGGGGCCCGGGCGGCTGGGCCCCCTGACTCACGGGGCCCGGGACGCCAACGGGACCCCTGTTGGGGGGCCTGATGATTATCTACTCAACAGTTACATTTCAGGGACATTTTAATAGTTTCTATAGATGAGTGCCAGAATGGCAAATTGTCATTAAAGGATTCACAGATGTTCAGAGAAGAGAAATAATTTATTTACCTTAATGCAGATGTTAATGATTTAAGGTCATCAAATCTTAGCATACAGCTTTTGACTTCAAAACTTATAAAGATTTGCATTACAGGAAGAAGTCAAGTGACTGGGTGCCAATATTTTATAGACACAGTAGCATTCATTTCAACATCACTCAACAGTATAGTCAAGCGGATATTCTCATCACTGAAATTGATTGTGCACAAAGAAAAAATGAACAGTTACTGTGAGGAATTGAAACATCAGTAATAACTTGGCACATTGCGGCATGCAACTGGTAGATTTACTGTACCCCTTTCTTTCATAATATGTCTATTCCTTACTTTCATGAAAATGTTGTTACCTGTTTAGCTGATTCCTATAAGAAATAATATTTGGCAGGATAAACTGGAGTGTGCTGAAACCTTTTTTTATTCATTTTTTCAGTTAGGAGAAGCTGGCTTTCTAGTGTGAATGATGACTTGCAAATGTGGAGATGGGAAGCAGACATCTGAAGAGTTTTATGATCTGAATCAGGTATAGTATAATAAAAATATAAAATAATATAGTCAGGTATACAGATTGCCCTGAGGAAGTGACTGTCATTGTCACGAAACATGTTGGGAGGAGCTTGATTTTGTTGCCAGCCAAAGGAGTGTGGAGGACGCTTTTGCAGTGACGCTATCAGTACGCGTGCCGGGTCACATGATCGCGGCTATCACTAGCATCAGCTGGAGCTCCGGTTCGGACAAGCTGCGGACGGCAATTGTGTTTTATTGTCAGCAGAGACACATTGTAAGTGGGATTCTCTGTGTGTGTGTTTTAAATTAAAGCTTTGCAGTTCTGCACCATTTGTTTTTTCCCCTTATATTTATCTTTTGGGGAAACGAATTGAGTGCTGGTAATGGGGGAGTGCTGGGAGAGAAACAGAGCCAAAGAGAGTGGAACACGTGGGGTTCGTGGAACAGCGGGAGAAGACGTTGGTACAAGCACAGATCCTATCCACTGCATGCATTGAATGCCCGCTTTGTAAGTAAGCATTTTATATTGGGTTCTACAGGGTACAAGATTTTGGACTTTGCATACTGCACTATGGTGTGTTTTCCTCTCCTCTTGTGTATTATACAATAGGACAACATCGCTGAGGAGGACAGCACCGGAGCAGAACTTTTATATGGAAAATATCCAGACTTTTATGAACTGTGGTTATCTATTGGACTCTTGTCAACTTTAGTTGTAATCCATTCTGTTGTCTGTCCATACCATGCGCCGGGGATTTCCTTTGTGTATGGTGTTATCTCTGTAACAGGTTCTTTGAGGAATTTGTTGTTGGGGTCCCCTAGGCAGCATCCATCAACAGGTGATCCTCATTCAGGTCCTTTAGTGTTTATAATCACATTTCACTTGTTAACTATATTATTTGTCATTTTTTTTGTGCACTTTGTAGGTCTAGGTGGTATTTGGCCCTTGAAGGGTGTTTAGGCCTTGCGGGGGAAAGGGGTTGTGGATGGACTTAACCCTTTCATTACCTTAGCAGTTAATACCGTTAACTTAATGAAGGGGTTAACCCCTCCCGCTACCCACCCGGTAGACTCCAGAGCTGGTATCCATTAGTATGAGCACAGGAGACCCCCAGCATGAATCAGATGCCTGAAAAATGCATTTACATCCCACTTCATTACCTTAGCAGCTAACCGCTAAGTTAATGAAGGGGTTAACCACCAGTGCCATGCTTATTATGGGTAGTGGTGGTGGGTGAAGGTAGCATTTGGCCCTTGGTGGATGTTTAGGCCTTGCGGGGGGATTGCAGGTGGACTTAATCCCTTCATTACCTTAGCAGTTAATACCGCTAAGGTAATGAAGGGGTTAACCCCTCCCGCTACCCACCTGGTAGGCCTAAACACCCATCCTTGGGGCTACTACACCATTCACCCACCCCCACTACCCACAATAAACACAAATACACACAACAGCACTACTACCCACCTCCTAGGCCCCCAATAACAATTACAATATTTAATAAACACCAATACACAACCCACCCACTCCCTGTGCCCCCACATAAAACCATTATTTATTTTTTTAGACACAGGCTTAATACCACAGACCGGCATGGGTCCCTGGGTGGTCCCCACGGCTGTCTGCAGGCCCCACAGTGCACCCCGTGGGGTTCCCACGGGTGTCTGGTGGCCCTCGGGTGGTTCCCACAGGGATCTGGGGGCCCTCGGGTGTCCCCCTGGGCCCCCACAGCTGTGGGGCCCCTGGTTCCTCCTTGCATTGTTTGTGGGCCCTCGGATGGTCCCCGTGGGTCCCCGCTGGCCTGCAGTAACATTCCTGTATTTAAAAAAATAAACATGGGCTACATTTCAATAAATACAGCCCCCGCCCCACCCCCAAAACCCACAGTACAGTAATGGGCAAATAACTATTATCCAGATATGGATAATAGATTATTTGCCCATAATTAAACACAACATTAGCCAGCATAAATAAAGTAAGTAAAAAACGTTCTACTTACCCCTTGCCAATGTGAAGGGCATCCTCGTCAGCTTACTGCAGGGCCATGTCCTCCATTTCCAGAAAGAATACATAGCCAAATACAATCTAATGTCCCCTAACCCCTTTATCACCTTAGCGGTTAATAGCTGCTATAGTAATTAAGGGGTTAACTCACCCAACCCTGCTACCCGTCCAGGAGACCTAACAGCCCACCCACTAGCCCCACACCACCCATTCATTGGTACAGTGGGTACATCATGCCCATATAATATGGGAATGATTTACCCCTATAGCAATAAGTGGTGAAGCTATAACAAAACAGGCGCAAAATACCACACCTTACATATAAAAATCAACACATAAAAAATGCCAATAAACCAAATGATTGGCACAGTGGGTAAATCCTGCAGAAGAAGATAGAAGTGCACAAAATGGATTACAATTTTACAATTTACAGATGAAGATATATGTAGCCATGCATAATAATGACTGCATACATCTTCCCTGTTGGCTGTAAGCCCTGGTAAGTATGGGCATGCCAACAGTAGTTATGGAGGTTTTCCCTCACACCCTGGTGTGGTGCCCTGTGTAAGGAAGGGAGTGTCTGTATGCTCTGAGTCCCTGGATAGTGACATCAGAGATGCGCCTGCCCCCTGAGGTATAAAGGGCACAACACAGTCAGTTAGTGTTGGTTCCAGTTGCAAGTGGAGTTTGTGTTGCAAGGGATTGGAGGAATACTTTTGTGACCCTAGTGCAGTAACTAGCGGTGGCAGAGTGAGCAATCAAGTCTGTCTAAGCCACACTGTGTCCAGGGACCTGGCACAGTGGTGATCTCCCTAGGAGAAGGGAAATCCCACTTCAATACGGGAGGGCGTACCTGGCAAAGGGACAGCACGGAAAGATGTGCGGCTAGAGCCGGCAGCTGCATTGGGCAGTCTGCTACATCCAAGCATATAATAAAGATGTCTTGTTCAAAGAAACCCCCACTGTGTGAGTGTGAGATTACTCTGCAGTGGCGGTCACCACCAAGAAGGAGTTCCTCACCAGGACCATCTCCCTGTGGAAGCATAGATCCTGATGAGGTGGAGGCGCTGCACGTGAAGTAAGTTGGACTCGTACCCACTACCTCAGCTACCTGTCCTGATGACATCCCCTAATAACACCACGCGGGAGACTCAAGAGTCCTGTTGCTTGCAGGTGCACCACCACACACGCCTTGTAATGGGCGGTTAGACCACACGGGCCAATGTGAGATTGGGTGGGTCAGACAAGGGGGTCCAGCCGTTACAATTGGAGGCGCTGCTGAGATACCTGTTAACAGGACAGGCTTTTGCTAGGCACACGCTAGGAAACAGAGAGAGTGTCTGCTGCCACTTTGTGCTGCGTGGGACGGAGCCAGGGGTAGTCAGGGAGATGCTGGAGCTGCATGCCGCAAAGACGCCTTGGGATCCGTGAGGGGTTAGTGAGTCTGGAGCGGGAGGCTATTGCTGTCCTAGTCGCCTTGAGGTAGCGCTAGCGGGGGACGCCTGAAGGGGTAAACTGGTAACTGAGGGCAGGAATTCTGGAAGGGTCCGCACTAGGCTAGCCAAAAGTAGGTCGACGCCCAAAGTACTGCATGGAAGAGCCAGAGTACTCTAGTCTCCATTCCAGATCACTTACCAAGGAGCACAGACTGGAGGAACGTGTTACAGTAGACACAGAAAGAGTGAGCCTAGCCTGAGGTAGTGCAAACACGAGTCAGATCTACGTTAGGTATACAAGGTGGTGCACAGGGCATGTTTGTTGTACGGATGTGGTAGCTGCCCCGCAGAGCGGAGCTCCATGTACAGGAACGCAGTGTTCAAACGATAAAGAGAGACCTGTCGGAATGGAGGATCTGCACAGAGTAGAAGGTCCAGGATGGCGGGGAGAGAGAACCACAAGAATGGAGGATCTGCATAGAGCAGAAGGTCCAGGATTGCGGTCAGAGGACGAACACGCATATGAACTGTGCGTGGACGAAGAACAAGCTACAGAAGAGACTTTTGTGAGCTTGTTGTGGAATGGCGTGAAAGCTGTGGCTGCACCGTGTTTATCATGTTTTTGTTCTCAGGATGATACCCCTGAGAATAATGAGCATGACAGAGTGATCCGATGGGAGGAACGAAATGGACTTTGTTATACCCCAATTAACAAACAGCCAGACGCTGCCTTCAATGGAAAAAAAGACAATACGAACCAAGATGGCGGTTCCCGCGTCCCCGGGACACCGCGTGGGCATGCTGCAGAAAGTCTTGCAACTTTGCAGTTTGCTAATTGTTGGCCAGGATTGGCGCCAACGAGAAACTCCACCCCGCTGAGGAGTTTGGCGCGAAAGCTGGAGCCGCGCCCTCATGGACTATGACTCACTCCGCACCTGTGCTGGGTCAGCCTACACGTCTACGAGACCTCCCCCTAGTTTCAACCAGGGGGAGTGGTTTGCGGTTTCACCGGATGTCGACAGAGAAGATGGGAGGAAGGGTTGCTACATCAGCCCATGCCTTTCAGTAGCGAAGAGCCATTGACCAATATAGACCTCTGAGACGAGTGCCTCCGTTGGTAAAGATGGCTGAAGCTGCTGACAAAGTGGACCAAGGTCCGGTGATCTCCACTCACCCTTATTCGGCTCCAGGAGGCTTCCTGATAATCCGTGTGGAGGGTGTGGAGACTGTGGCGTGTCTTTGACTGCAGTGCAGACTGCCGGGCGGAGCCGTGGGCAGCGAGGCCCGATGCCCCCACTGTGGACTGCAGTATATGTGGCCCATGACCACGTTTGTACCGGTGCAAGCTGTGGGAGTGACCGGAAATGTCCCGATGCCGATAGAAGAGCAGCCGGGAGCCCTCTGGAATAAGAGTGCAAGTCCCACGGAGACGGAGTCAGCTCTGGTGCTTCCGACAGAGAAACCCAGCCATCGGAGAGGTGATCACCGAGGAGCCCATCGCCGGTCTCCTACTGGGATGCCTCGGCCGAATTGCAAGCTAGAATCCTCGGACGAGGAGTGCGCAAGGCTGGCGAGTAAGACAGTCATAAGAAGAGACTGTCATACCATTGGTACGCCATGGAGGGATGAAATTCCTCGTGGTGTGGAGACACGGAGTCGTGTGTCTCCAGTGCCGCGACCACCCGATCGCCGGAGTCCCACTGCCGTGGTGACTAGTGGATCGGACGCGGGTCGATCCACCCCGACCCTGCGAGGTACTAAGACACCGTGCCTGTTGCAGAACCGAGGGGTGGAAGAGCCGGAGGAGCGAGTCCAGAGCCAGACTGGATCGCGCAGCAGACGGGCGTTGCCGGATGTCCTGGTGGAGGAAGAGATCCCGATTGGGGATCCATCCCAAGATGGCGTCGCAGCACATGCGTGTGCGGAGGTGGTTCCGGAGGACCAGTGCGGCACCGAGTGGGAGATGGTGGCGCCTCTGCGGTCAAGCAGCGGGAAACGATCCCCTACTACCAGGGGGAACGGGCGATTGAGTTGAAGAACCAAGAGCCCCGCTGAAGGAGACAAGGATGGACTTTGTGGCGACATTAAGGCAGGTATCGCTGGAGAGCAGGTCGTAACCCTGTCCATGCCTACTGTTCGGTCCCGTCCCCAAACCCCATCCACTCCAAAGGTTAGCCCCAAGGCCCTAGCTAAAGCCCCTGTCCCCGTCACTATTTTATTTGGGTCCAGTTCTAGCTTAGGGTTGTCTGGGGAGTCACGGGGTCCTTCTGATGATCGGACTGGAAGCCTGGACTTGGGGACTTCGGATGATGGGTCGGAGGGAGGAGGGAGGATGCACCGACAGGTGTCGATGTCTAGTGATTGCCCTAGTGGGTTAAGTATTACAGTGAGAAACACCTCCCAGTATAAAGGAGTCGTTGAGCGATCTGAGGGTACGTCTGGGGTATCTTCTGGGGGGCCTGATGAGGAGTCCTTAGAAGAATCTATAGACCATAGCTCCGAAGAACGGAAGGAGACTAGATGGTGGGCCCCATTGTATGAGGGTATGTATCCTGGTTCGACCGCACCCGCTTTATTTTAGAGAGGGAGGGGGTGGTTGATCACTGGTGGGCTGCCGGTGACTTTGACGACGAGTCATACCTTAGGGCCCTAAGGGTAAGGTGGGATCGTATCCAGGCAGGCCTTATTATTCCTAAGGGGTCCGTAGGGTTAGATGACCCGGTAGAAACCGATGAGCCCCTGTCATGGGTGTTGCCCGGGGCGGCTGGCCAAAGTAGCTTGACCAGGGTGTGCCGAGCTGAACGGGCTATTGCGGCAAAGTATAGGAAGTCCCATGGGCTTGATTACCCGTATGTCCCTGAACCTCTAATGAGAGAGATAGAGGAGAATAGGGAGAGATGGCTCAAAACCGATATCCAGTACTATATCGTAAAGAGAGGGGGAGCCATTAAAGGGATACAGGCCGAGCAGAGGGTAGCTCAACTGATGCGGGTCTGGAAGATAGGACGCAGTGTGTATATGCACAAAGTGGTATATTGCAATGAGCGAGGGGTACCACGAGAATACAGCGTGACTGTGCATGATGCCGTGGGGCGGGAGGTGAAAAAGCCAGATCCTCGGCACTATTATTGATTAACCAATAGAGTGGTCTGTTGTTTTCTTTAGCGCTCTCTGCTGGTCAGTGAGTGTGATGGGCTGGCATTATTATGTTCATGTAATGATGTTTGCTATGTTATTTGTGTGTTCTTTTGCAGTGTTTCCTGGCGCAAGGTACACCAAATGTAGGTCCCAGCCGGGACGGTGGGTATTAACCAGGGGGAGTATGTAGCCATGCATAATAATGACTGCATACATCTTCCCTGTTGGCTGTAAGCCCTGGTAAGTATGGGCATGCCAACAGTAGTTATGGAGTTTTCCCTCACACCCTGGTGTGGTGCCCTGTGTAAGGAAGGGAGTGGCTGTATGCTCTGAGTCCCTGGATAGTGACATCAGAGATGCGCCTGCCCCCTGAGGTATAAAGGGCACAACACAGTCAGTTAGTGTTGGTTCCAGTTGCAAGTGGAGTTTGTGTTGCAAGGGATTGGAGGAATACTTTTGTGACCCTAGTGCAGTAACTAGCTGTGGCAGAGTGAGCAATCAAGCCTGTCTAAGCCACACTGTGTCCAGGGACCTGGCACAGTGGTGATCTCCCTAGGAGAAGGGAAATCCCACTTCAATACGGGAGGGCGTACCTGGCAAAGGGACAGCACGGAAAGATGTGCGGCTAGAGCCGGCAGCTGCATGGGGCAGTCTGCTACATCCAAGCATATAATAAAGATGCCTTGTTCAAAGAAACCCCCACTGTGTGAGTGTGAGATTACTCTGCAGTGGCGGTCACCACCAAGAAGGAGTTCCTCACCAGGACCATCTCCCTGCGGAAGCATAGATCCTGATGAGGTGGAGGCACTGCACGTGAAGTAAGTTGGACTCGTACCCACTACCTCAGCTACCTGTCCTGATGACATCCCCTAATAACACCACGCGAGAGACTCAAGAGTCCTGTTGCTTGCAGGTGCACCACCACACACGCCTTGTAATGGGGACCGGTTAGACCACACGGGCCAATGTGAGATTGGGTGGGTCAGACAAGGGGGTCCAGCCGTTACATAAAGAAAGAAGAAAAGGACTGGATTTTTTTTAACTTTATTTTTTTTTACCTTACCTTTTTTCCGTTGCTGTTTGGGATCGTGGATTGGTTCGAGAGTATGCGGAGATGACGGGAATCAGGGTGAAGACATCTAAAGGTAAGTTAAAAAATTGAATGTATGTTATTTTTCTTTTACATTTTTTTCACTGTATTTTTGGGAGTATTGGAATTTATTTTTACAAATTTATTGCAACTGTATTTATATATGCCCCTTTACAGCTATATATACATATAGTAAGAAGCAATGGTTCTTTTACAAAATGCTTGCTTTTATGTTTTTTATATGTACAGTATGTGGCTCATTTTTTTAATATTTGAATGTGCTATTTATTTTGCGTGTTCATGTTGTATTATGGCATTTTTGGTGGTGTTTTTAATTGTTTATTTCTGTGTTCTATTGGCTGTTTGCCTTTTAATAGTGGTTTATTTTTGGAGTTTTGAATTTGAAGGATTGTGTTTTTTTGGAGATTTATTTGATTTATTGATGGTTTTTTTTGATGTTGGAATAGTTAATTCTGGTGTTGATTTGGTATTTGATTAATTGATTGGTGGCAATTTTGTGGTGTTTACATGTTTTTTTATGTTTATTTGGTAATTGTTTTTTTATAGGTTCACCGTTGACTGGCATAGTGTTAAATCATGTCCATATTATATAGGCATGATTTACCCACTGTGCCAATCATTTGGTTTATTGGCATATTTTATCTGTTGATTTTTATATGTAATGTGTTGTATTTTAGGCCTGTTTTGTTTTAGCTTCACCATTTATTGCTATAGGGGTAAATCATGCCCATATTATATGGGCATGATGTACCCACTGTACCAATGAATGAGTGGACGGTGGGGGTAGTTAGTCCTGGGTGGGTGGTTAGGCCTCTCGGGTGGGTAGCGGGGCAGGGTGGGTTAACCCCTTAATTACTGTTGCGGTTATTAACCGCTAAGGTGATTAAGGGGTTAGGGGACATTAGATTGTATTTTGCTTTGAATTGTTTAATGGCCCTGCAGTAAGCTGATGAGGATGCCCTTCACATTAGCAGGGGTAGAATGGTTTTTATTTACTTTATTTATGCTGGCTGGCTAATGCTGTGTTTAATAATGGGCATATAATCTATTATCCATATCTGGATAATAGTTATTTTGCCCATTACTGTACTGTATGTGTTTGTTGGGGGTTGGGAGGGAGGTCTATTTATTGAAATGTAGGCCATGTTTTTATATTTTTACAATACAGGAATGTTACCGCAGGCCAGCGGGGACACACGGGGACCACCCAAGGACCCCCAGAACTCCACGGGGACAACCTGAGGACCCACGGACACCACCTGAGGACCCACAGGGAGGAACAAGGGACCCCTATGGGGCCCCCAGGGACCACGGGGACCACCCGAGGACATCCGGATGCCCAAAGGGACCACCCGAGGACCCCCGGATACCCACGGACACCACCTGAGGACCCACGGACACCCGTGGGAACCACCCGAGGGCCCCCAGACCCACATGGTAACCACCCAAGTGCCCCCAGGCAGCCGTGGGGACGATCCGGGGACCCCCAGACACCCACGGGGACAACCCGTGGACTTCATTGGGGCCCACGGATACCCGCTGGGACCACCTGGAGGCCCACGGAGACTAGCGGGGACCAATCAAGGACCCCAGACACCAGTGGGAACCCCCTGGGGTGCACTGTGGGGCCTGTGGAACCCATGGGGACTAACCAGTGACCCCGACCGGCCTGTGGTATTAATCCTGTGTGTAAAAAAATAAAAAATGGTTTTATGTTGGGGCACACGGGGTGGGTTGTGTTTTGGTGTTTATTAGATATTATAATGTGTCTTGGGGGCCAGCAAGGTGGGTAGATGGGCTGTTGTGTGTATTTGTGTTTATTGTGGGTAGTGAGGGTGGGTGAAGGGTGTAGTAGCCCCAAGGATGGGTGTTTAGGCCTACCGGGTGGGTAGCAGGAGTGGTTAACCCCTTCATTACCTTAGCGGTATTAACCGCTAAGGTAATGAAGGGATTAAGTCCACCTGCAATCCCCCCGCAAGGCCTAAACATCCACCAAGGGTCAAATACCACCTTCACCCACCACCGCTACCCATAATAAGCATGGCACTGGGGGGTTAACCCCTTCATTACCTTAGCGGTTAGCTGCTAAGGTAATGAAGTGGGATGCAAATGCATTTTTAAGGCATCTGATTCATGCCGGGGTCTCCTGTGCTCATATTAATGGATACCAGCTCTGGAGTCTCCAGGCATCAATCCGATGAAGGATAAATGCATTTTATTTTCTAAGTGCCGTCTCGCCGCTTCTCCCCACCTTCTTGCCAACTTCTTGTGGCGAGGCGATTTGGAGAGGAAATCTCCATTCTAGATTGGCGAATAGACATGGCGAAAAGTGCCTTTTCGCCGCGCGCTTGGTGAATTTTTTTACTCGCTAAAATAAACGTTGAAAATCTCTCTTATCGCCGACTCATCAGAGTTTAATGAATAGCCGTAGGCTTTTTTTGGCAAAAATGTGGCGAGAAGTGATTTATCTGAGCTTTCTGCATAGGTCCCATAGTCTATATATTACGGTGTAATAGTGCCGATCTGAAACTACCACACAGAAACTCCCATTGACTAGCATGTTTGTTTCTGTGCGGTAGTGAACTATTGCGTTTTAAGGAATAACATCCATTGCTTACTGATGTGTAACAACAGCTACTGTATCATGAATCTCAAAACCTTTTGATCATAAAATGTTTTAACCTCTTTGTTGCCAGAAGCATTCATTTGTGTGGTAACCCCACTCTGGCAGTCAATGAGTTAAGCAGGGAGCACTACTCACATATTGCAAACAATATTCTAACTGGTTCTCTGTTGACATTACGTTTATCACATGCCCCCACCACTGCAAACTAGGAGGATAAAAAAAACTACTGCATATGGAACAGGAAATTATCCATTTCTTTCAAACATTATGAAACATGCACAATGTTTATGGGATCAACAAATAGATTACTCAACAATTGTATAATAGGCCTAATGTTATATGAATAAAACTGCTAGCATGAATGAAAGCCACTTTTTTTTTCTGTCTCAAAATAAGGAATTGCTTACAATAGCTCAGCAAATATAAAGTTAAGTACTGCTGGCACCTGGTGGACATTTCAGGTGACAGGAAACATGTATTGATTGCAGTGGCTGCCCTCTGGTGGTAGATCATTTTAGGCAAAGTCTAGGTGTACAGTAGAAACATTAATGCCCAGATCCACAAAAAGGGTTTGTAACTAAGATTTAGCATGCCGTTACTCCCTTTCATATGAATGGGAGCTGAGGCGTGCTAAATCTTAGCACCTTTTTCGGGTCTTCGACTGAGCCACCTGTGCTGAAGCAGGGATATCCATAAAAGCTGGTCTGTTGGTGGTTCTTGAGGACTGATTTTGAGACACCTGTACTATACTATCAGACACAGAAAGCAAAGGAGTATATCTTTTAGGATGCATCATGCATTCAGACAAATAATAGTGCCGTATATGAAGATATGGAATCATAGCATTTTACACATTTATTTAATTTAGATGTCATTCTTTTTCTAATATGAGACATTTCTTTAGAAAAAGCCTGCTGACTTGGAGCCAATTAACTCAGCTTTAGACACTACAGTATTTTGTGTGCTTTATTAATTAAATAGAAGTTCCATGTTATTTACCATCCCCTCTGACATACTTTCTACCTCAACTGCATTACATTGTTAGCGTGGATTTTACATCTGTGTTAAACCCCTGGAATCTTTTGTAAATCAGTATTGCTGACCTGAGGAAGAAAGAACTCTCGAAAACTTGTCCTAAAATATAAATTGATTAACACACCTTTTATACTCATTTATTTTGCACTTGTGAAGTTTGCAAACATGTTGTATCAGGTTTCCACCAGGTGGCGCTTCCTGGTGCCTATTACCTTCTTTACAATTAGATAAAGAGATATCGATTGAATAGGGCAGGGTTGCTAAACTCCAGTCCTCAAGCTCCTCCAACAGGTCAGGATTCAGTGTAGGAAAGTCCCCCTATTCTACCTCCGGTGCGGGGGTACTGCTCCGCTGCCAGCTGGTCTGCAGACCTTGCGTCGGGGAAACTGAGGGCGCGCATGCGCAGTCTCGGCAGAAGTGGTGACCATCTTGCAAGTTGCGGTACCACAACTCCCATAAGCCTCTGGACTAAGTGGTGGCGGCCATCTTGAATGGCTCCACAGGTATTGTACTAGAGACTACAAGTCACAGAATATTTGGAAAACGGTCCGGGGGCTTTGAGGAGGTTGTGCCAGAAAGGAGGGCGCTCAAGGGGAGGAGGATATTCTCTGGTACAAGGAGCCAGCGTGCTCAGTGCTTAAGGAGGCGACAAGATAGAAGGTAGTGTCCAGGGAGCAGTTCTTCCTGAACTAGGCCTAGACCTTGCCCCTTAGGCCCCAGTCAGGCCCTGCACCACTTGAGTTCAGTGTTGCAGGGAAGGCCCCAGATAGGGACTCTTCCCCCTTTCTATTATTGCTGCGCCGGTGGGCGGACGACCACATGGCAATCTGCGACCTGGGACCAGGCCACAGTATTCTGTGACATTGTGAGAGACCCTCTAGCTGGAGTTTACACCACGAGGAGCTGGACCCTTAGGAGAGAGGGGAATCTCATGGGGTCAGAGGCCCCGCTGCGTGGACCCACTCAAACACAGCTCTGCAAGCTGCACTTGGGTACCAGGCAGGTACCCAACGCGCACCAACATTCACAGGGGGTAGTGCTACCTCACATTTGGGTGGGATTGCTAGGACGGACACCAGGGGTACTTTGGGGGAACCACCCAGTGTTTGGGGTCACCGCACTATACTGTTGCTACCTAGTAGTGTGGTATATGTATTTTGTATTATGTACTATAAAGATCAATTATAAACATTGTATGGTGTTATTGCTTACTACTGTTGTATTGGTTCCTGTGAGGGATTATCCCGCCAACGCTGAGATCCCTCATAGGTCGAGGCGCTGCACTAATAGAGAGAGAGAGAACTCACCCCAGGCTCCCAGAAGCGGAGGCTCAGGCTTCCTGTGAGCATACAGGCATTAGCAGCATGCGTAATCACCATTGGTTTCCCTTAGGCATAGGGAAAGGGGGCTACATTTGGAGTGCTGCTGAGATTTCACACTTGGGGTGCCCAAAGTTAGTACAATCCAAATAATGTCGCTGATCATCTCATTACCGTCCCAGCGGGAGTTCTTTGAATGGGCATTGAAAAGCTACGTACCATCCCAACAGGTGCTTGCTATAGGGCAAGTCCCCGCCGATACCTCCTCTTACGACATCTGTATGTAGTACTCGGGCAGTTCCGGGTCTACAGGCTGCGCATATCCTAGCCCGCCGAACAGACCCAGAAAAGGTATGATGCGCAGTGCTCGTTACAGGCGGGTATGACTTAACGGAAAAAGCAGGACTGCCCACCTTAAGGTTCCGCGGTGCCCTATAATCTATCCAGAAATACCCATGAAGGTGGAGCCCATTAGTTTCGCACTGACATGCAGGAGTTTCCGATGGTTATGTTTTCGCCTTCCCCAGGAAGTCCTTGCAGGAGCAAAACCAGTGCAGCGTCCGGTCGCTGCCACTGATCTGGTCAGAACAGTTACAGTTCACGCTGATCGGATGGAGTTCAGATGCTCGCAGAAGCCATAGAGCAGTTGGCTGGGAACAGGAGTGAGTCGTCTCAGGCACAGCATTACCCTAAATTGAAAGTATTTTCTGGGGTGTTGCCCATGCCCCTTGGCGAAGAAGCCTTCAAAGCCTGGAAGGACTACACCTTGTACAGTAAATACTGGAGGAATGGTCTTGCTCCGAAACTGTTAAGAGGCAGCGGATAATGGAGTGCCTAAAACCCCCTGCCTCTACAATGGTGAGAATGCACTGAAACCAGAATACAGACGTTATGGCACAGAGGTTAGTGGTTTTATTGATGCGGATCTATGGCCTAGAAAAGGACGAAAGTGAACTCTGGTCTAAGTTCTACGGTCTTAGACAGAAAGAAGGAGAAGAACTGTCCGAGTTTATTCAACGGATACAGTTAGTTTTGTGGAATCTACGTTCCCACGATATAATTCCAGCCTCTGAAGTGGATGAATATCATAGAAAACTGTTTTTAAGGGGATCTATACCCACCCATCATATAGTCATCATGATCCGGTGTTCCTTGCTACAAGGAAGACCTCCTGCGCTTGAGGGGCTATTGGGTCTGGTGAAAGGGCCTATGCACTGTTACAAACCCCCAAGAAACATAAAGACTCCCGCAAGGGAGAGACCAAAGGGTCATCGGTCCAAAAGCCTAAAGAGACAGAAAGTGTTGAGGATAATCCTCCATCAGTGTTGCCTGTCTCTGTCTCCATGGTGCCCTGGGAAACCGGTCACTACGCCTAGTGCCGATGACCCCAGAGATTTTTCCCCGTAGACACCACGTCCCAAAGACAAGTAAACAGACACGTGCGGAAAAAGAGGACTGGTTAAGAAAGGCTGGGACTCTTGGTAACATTAGTCAGCCCAAAGGACTGCAGGTCATGGCCGGAGATGACCAGGGTAGGGAACCGATAGATACGGGAATTTTGCCAGACCTGGATCTTCCTGACTTCCGTCAGAGGCAGAGGGAATATCCAGCTCTGGTTAGACAATATGAGAAGGTGGTACAGGTCAACAACAAGATAATGGATGAACAAGGTGTAAGAGTGTTTCCACATTTTGAACTATTGAATGACATCCTATATCGTGTGAATAAGGTTACACAAACAGGGAAGGTCATTCGACAGATGCTAGTCCCTAAAGGGTTGATTAAAACAGTGTTCACCCTAGCCCATACACTCCCATGGGGTGGTCATTTGGGCAGGGATAAGACCACGGACCGCATCTCGTCCCGGTTTTACTGGCCAGGCATACATGGTAACATCATGAAACTATGTGAGACATGTCCTGAATGCCAGTTAACTAGCCAAAAAGGACAGAAGCCGGCTCCCTTGGTCCCTCTGCCCTTGGTAGCCATTCCATTTGAGAGAATTGGGGTAGATCTGGTCGGACCTTTAGAACCCTCTGCGAAGGGACATAAATTTATACTCGTTGTTGTAGATTATGCCACCAGATATCCTGAGGCCTTCCCACTGAGATCAGCCACTGCTAAACAGGTTGCTCACAAGCTGTTAGAACTGTTCTCTAGGGTAGGACTTCCCCAAGTAATGTTAACTGACCAGGGAACAAATTTCATGGCAAAGTTAATGCAGGATGTCCTGAAGTTATTGGAGGTAAAATCTGTCCGGACCTCAGTCTACCATCCTCAGACTGATGGATTGGTAGAGAGGTTTAACCGTACTTTAAAAACCATGCTTAGGAAGTTTGGGGACACTGAAAAGCGAGCTTGGATGAACGTCTCCCTTTCCTATTGTTTGCGGTACGAGAAGTTCCCCAATCATCCACAGGCTTCTCCCCGTTTGAGCTCCTATATGGACGCCAACCTCGGGGTATTCTCGACCTACTGAAGGAATCCTGGGAGGAGCAGCCCTCCCCCTCCAAGAATACCCTTCAGTATGTCATAGACCTTAGAAACCGCCTAGACATGATAGGTCGGTTTGCTAAGGAAAACCTCAAATCTGCTCAAGAACATCAAGAGAGGCAGTACAACCAAAATGCCCGCCTCAGGGTCTTCCAACCTGGGGACCAAGTGATGCTATTACTACCGACATCAGAGAGTAAACTCCTTGCAAAGTGGCAGGGTCCTTTCCAAGTTCTCCGCCGCACCGGGGAGGTGAACTATGAGATCTCTCAACCAGGGTCCAGGAAGGGTAAACAAATCTACCACGTAAACCTCCTGAAACTCTGGAAAACAATGAGATCGCTGTTCATCCACCCTCGGGAACGAGAGATGGATTTGGGTCCACAGCCTCCAAAGGGTAGTACGTACAATGACCATCAGGTTCCCATGGGAGGGCAGTTAACAACGGAACATAGGTCAGACCTACTAGAATTATGTGACCAGTTCCCAGATGTTTTTTCTGAGCTGCCAGGGCAGACTGATTTAGTGTCCCATAGGATTGAGACAGAACCTGGCGTAAAAGTACGGTCTCGTCCCTATAGATTACCAGAGGGCCGAAAAGACCTGGTAGAGAGGGAGATAATAGACATGTTGGAATTGGGCGTGATCGAGGAGTCCCACAGCGAATGGTGTAGTCCTATCGTGTTGGTCCCTAAACCAAATGGGAAGGTGAGGTTTTGCGTGGATCTGCGAAAAGTAAATGCTGTATCCAGATTCGATGCATACCCAATGCCTAGGGTGGATGAATTGCTTGACTCTCTTGGTAAAGCAGAGTATATCTCCACCCTAGATCTCACAAAAGGATATTGGCAGATACCTCTAGCGGAAGAATCCAAATGCAAAACTGCCTTCGCCACCCCTCTCGGTTTATACCAATTCGTCACTATGCCATTTGGGTTACATGGGGCTCCAGCCACGTTCCAAAGGTTAATGGACAAGGTACTACGACCCCATAGGAAATATGCCGTGGCCTACTTGGATGACATTGTCATCTATATCAGACACTGGCAGTCTCATATAAAAAGGTTAAGGGCAGTCCTAACGTCCTTAAGAGAAGCAGGGCTCATTGCAAATCAAAGGAATGGAAGCAGGCACACGGTCTTTCTAAAGGTGCAGTTTATTGTGCCACCAAAGGTCCAACGTTTCGGCAAATAGATTGCCTTTATCAAGGAGAGGGCTACAGAACATGTTAAACATACCACAATATATACACAAATGGGTACTCACCCCCCCACGATCACTGCTGCCTTGCTCCTGGATGTCAACGCCCCCCATTGTGACGTCAGGGCGCCAGCGCGACGCAGCGTGATGACGTCATGCACCACCAGGGGAGGAGGAGACAGCCTCCCCAATGCCTGTAACAGGCTAAGATGGCTGTCCTGCAGGAAGCTGGAAACTCAGGGAGCCGCCCCCTCACTGGCAGCAGAGGCTCCCCTGGTGACGTCATCACGCCCTCACGGGGGAGGAGGGGGGGGCGGGCCTCAGGCATCAGACCTGCCCTGGAGTGAAAAAAAGACAGCCTGATGCCCAAGGAGGACTGAATGATCGTGCTGGGGTGAGAGCCCTTACATAAACAATCAAGTGTAATGTGACTACAGTTTTATTAAATAAAATAATCAAATAAAGTGTACAAACTAATAGTATAACCACAGTGTCATCTAATGCAGTGTATAAAAAATGGTGGAGGCTGTATTTATGCTAGCAGCATTACATATAGAATTAGAACCTGAAAGGATACATGATACATATAGATAAATGCATATACAGCAATCCTTAGAGGAGCATAATGTACATAATGGGTCGCAGGGGTCCACGGCGAGACGCACAGAGCCTTACAGAGTCCTTCTGCTACCTCCTGTTGAGAAAGCATTTGAAATTTTGTTGTTCATTCAGACCCCTGCCATTACTTGTCTGCAATGTGTGGATCCAATAAGCCTCACGCCTCAGTAAAAGGGTTTCTCTATCAGGGTATCCTTGTCTTGGTGCTATGTGTTCAATCCCCATCACTCTGAGGGATGACACATTGTGTCTGTGTTCAACACAGTGCTGTACCAGTACAGTAGGGTCCGTACCCTTACGTATCACACTTTTGTGTTCAATGTATCTCACTTTAAGCATGCGTGTAGTCTTGCCTACATAGACAAGACCACATGGGCACCTGATAATATACACCACAAATGTAGATCTACATGTAATACGATTATGAATAGTGATTTTTTTACCACTATGTGGATGACAAAATACATCCCCGGTAGTAAGACTGTTACACACTGAACAATTCATACACCGGAAGTTACCCTGTTTACCGCCTTCTAGGAAGTGGGGCGTATGGTAGTGGTCCTTGTTGTCAGCATGTATCAAGTTGTCTGACAAGTTTCTCCCTCTCCTATAAGCGATCAAGGGGGGTGTCTGACAACTAGCTGCTAACACCTCATCATTCTGCAGCAGGTGCCAATGTTTCCGGATAGTAAATCTGACAAAATTACTGGCCCTATTGTATGTGGTGGAAAATACAATGCGTTTCTCATCCTTAGTCGTCCTATTAGGAATCACCTCTCTGTTAAGGGCTGCATCAAGCACTGCCGGGGTATATCCCCTTTTAGTGAACCTTTCACGAAGGTCATCCATGGCCGGTGCTAGTTTGTCCTGTCGACTAGTGATCCTAGAAACCCTCCCTTTTTGTGAGAAAGGTAGGGCATTGATGAGGGATGGGGGATGGTGACTGTCAGCACGTAACAGGGCATTTCTGTCAGTATCTTTCCTGTAAAGGTCTGTGTGGAACTCACCATTTTCTTGGGAAATCAGGACGTCTAGAAAGGATAATTGCTTAGAGCTCCAGACATTAGTAAGCTGTACAGGAGAAGGGAGATTGTGTAAATAATCAAAAAATGACAATAACTGGTCCTCAGTACCTGTCCACACAAAGAACAGATCTTTGTGTGGACAGGTACTGAGGACCAGTTATTGTCATTTTTTGATTATTTACACAATCTCCCTTCTCCTGTACAGCTTACTAATGTCTGGAGCTCTAAGCAATTATCCTTTCTAGACGTCCTGATTTCCCAAGAAAATGGTGAGTTCCACACAGACCTTTACAGGAAAGATACTGACAGAAATGCCCTGTTACGTGCTGACAGTCACCATCCCCCATCCCTCATCAATGCCCTACCTTTCTCACAAAAAGTGAGGGTTTCTAGGATCACTAGTCGACAGGACAAACTAGCACCGGCCATGGATGACCTTCGTGAAAGGTTCACTAAAAGGGGATATACCCCGGCAGTGCTTGATGCAGCCCTTAACAGAGAGGTGATTCCTAATAGGGCGACTAAGGATGAGAAACGCATTGTATTTTCCACCACATACAATAGGGCCAGTAATTTTGTCAGATTTACTATCCGGAAACATTGGCACCTGCTGCAGAATGATGAGGTGTTAGCAGCTAGTTGTCAGACACCCCCCTTGATCGCTTATAGGAGAGGGAGAAACTTGTCAGACAACTTGATACATGCTGACAACAAGGACCACTACCATACGCCCCACTTCCTAGAAGGCGGTAAACAGGGTAACTTCCGGTGTATGAATTGTTCAGTGTGTAACAGTCTTACTACCGGGGATGTATTTTGTCATCCACATAGTGGTAAAAAAATCACTATTCATAATCGTATTACATGTAGATCTACATTTGTGGTGTATATTATCAGGTGCCCATGTGGTCTTGTCTATGTAGGCAAGACTACACGCATGCTTAAAGTGAGATACATTGAACACAAAAGTGTGATACGTAAGGGTACGGACCCTACTGTACTGGTACAGCACTGTGTTGAACACAGACACAATGTGTCATCCCTCAGAGTGATGGGGATTGAACACATAGCACCAAGACAAGGATACCCTGATAGAGAAACCCTTTTACTGAGGCGTGAGGCTTATTGGATCCACACATTGCAGACAAGTAATGGCAGGGGTCTGAATGAACAACAAAATTTCAAATGCTTTCTCAACAGGAGGTAGCAGAAGGACTCTGTAAGGCTCTGTGCGTCTCGCCGTGGACCCCTGCGACCCATTATGTACATTATGCTCCTCTAAGGATTGCTGTATATGCATTTATCTATATGTATCATGTATCCTTTCAGGTTCTAATTCTATATGTAATGCTGCTAGCATAAATACAGCCTCCACCATTTTTTATACACTGCATTAGATGACACTGTGGTTATACTATTAGTTTGTACACTTTATTTGATTATTTTATTTAATAAAACTGTAGTCACATTACACTTGATTGTTTATGTAAGGGCTCTCACCCCAGCACGATCATTCAGTCCTCCTTGGGCATCAGGCTGTCTTTTTTTCACTCCAGGGCAGGTCTGATGCCTGAGGCCCGCCCCCCCCTCCTCCCCCGTGAGGGCGTGATGACGTCACCAGGGGAGCCTCTGCTGCCAGTGAGGGGGCGGCTCCCTGAGTTTCCAGCTTCCTGCAGGACAGCCATCTTAGCCTGTTACAGGCATTGGGGAGGCTGTCTCCTCCTCCCCTGGTGGTGCATGACGTCATCACGCTGCGTCGCGCTGGCGCCCTGACGTCACGATGGGGGGCGTTGACATCCAGGAGCAAGGCAGCAGTGATCGTGGGGGGGTGAGTACCCATTTGTGTATATATTGTGGTATGTTTAACATGTTCTGTAGCCCTCTCCTTGATAAAGGCAATCTATTTGCCGAAACGTTGGACCTTTGGTGGCACAATAAACTGCACCTTTAGAAAGACCGTGTGCCTGCTTCCATTCCTTTGCTTAAGTACCTCTGGGATGTCTGGACCTCCCTGGATACAGCGCACCGGCAGATAAGTACCCCCCTCCAGCACCTACCAGCGGTGTGCATGTGCTTCTACATATGACTCATTGCAAATCAAAAATTGTGCCCTGGGTAAATCCACTACAAAATACTTGGGCTATGCTGTTGGGGGAGGGATAGTAAGGCCACTAGCTAGCAAGGTGGCCGCCATAAAGGAAGTCCCCACCCCACAGACAAAGACACAGGTCCGCTCCCTTTTGGGGTTAGCAGGGTATTACAGGCGGTTTATCCCCAATTTTTCAGAGATTTCTGCACCCCTAACAGATCTGACAAAAAAGAGTGCCCCGACCCAAGTTAAATGGTCTTCGGAGTGCCAAGACGCCTTTGACATGCTAAAAAAGTGCCTGTCAGAGGGCCCCGCTCTTCGGAGTCCAGATTTTAAAGAGCCCTTCATCATCCAGACGGATGCCTCAGAGTTAGGACTGGGAGCAGTGCTGTCCCAGCAATTTGATGGTGTTGAACACCCCATTCTGTTCATCAGCCGGAAGCTGTTCCCAAGGGAAGTGAGGTATTCCGTCATTGAGAAGGAGTGCCTCGCTGTAAAATGGGCAATTGAGGCCTTGAGACATTATGTCGCCGGAGTACACTTCACCCTGGTCACTGACCATCCACCCTTGAAATGGTTAAACACCATGAAGGACACAAACTCAAGGTTGACCAGGTGGTATATGGCCCTCCAACCCTTCTCTTTTGATATACAGCATAGACCTGGAAAGGACCATGGAAATGCTGATTTTTTGTCAAGAGAAGGAGTGGAGGGTCGGGCTTCAGCCGTGTGGGACCCTAGCCATACACAAACAGGGGAGGTATGTGAAAGGGTGAAGTCAACCCTTATCAGTTATGCCTGGGAAACATATGTCTGAGTGCTTCATCCAGCACTCAGAAGGTTAACTCAGGAGGAAGCTAGATAATCAGGAGGTAAGCTGACACCTGATAACCAGCAAGGTAGAAAAGGATCTTGTTACTGGCAGTAGCTGGCTGCCTTAGACCAGAGCACGCTGCTATGTGAGCTGCTAGCCAGACGGATTCACCAAACTAACTACTTCAACCAAAGTAAGAATTGTTCATTTGTTTTTCCTGACTGCTTAAAATACACTTACGGTTTGGTAATGGTTTAGCCAGCCAGCCTGCTAGATAGACCTGGAGTGTTAGTCAGTTCTCCCAATGTGGAGCAGGATTTGTTTTTGTTTAAAGGGACAATGTACCCACATGTTATGTTATGCTGTGGAGAAATAAAGCCACTGAACGTTTTCATTATCCTGAAACTATACGTGTGGACTGTTCCCTGACCTCGGCTACATGCCATACTGCCACACTGTCAATCCAGGAAACTTCAGTGGCTCTGTCACCCCCTGTCTCTGTGACCTATGCTAATTCTGGACCACGTATACCACCTCCCAACCGGTATGATGGGGACCCTCTCACTTGCCGCGGATTCCTAAACCAATGCGAGGTTCATTTTGAAATATCTCCCTCTCAGTTTCCTACTGGCCGTTCTAAGGTGGCTTACATTCATGCCTTACTCACTGGTGATGCCCTCGCTTGGGCCTCTACCCTCTGGGAAAACAAAGCTGAATTAACCCAAGATTATGAAATATACTGGACACCTAACAAGCTCCTATTGAACCCCCAAATTTTGGGGGTTCAATAGAAGCTTGTTAGGTGTCCAGTATATTTCACAATTGTGTTTCAGCTAGTCTTGGCTGAGTGGAGGGTGGCAACCTCCTACTTAATTGAAGCTCACCCCCTCCCACATTTAAATGGTTAAGGGCTCACTCCATAGCATCTTCCACACAGGGGAACTTGTTTGCTTGCAGGATGGTTGTGACAACTCTAATACAGAGTGCTTTTCCTGGTAATGTACAGGTTAATAAAGGCTTCAATCAGACTTAGAACTTTGCAACTAATATTGACAGATTTACTATAAATCATTCTTCCTGTTATTACACGGGTTATTAAGAATTTATATTAGCGTTAGGTACCCCTGAATTGTGGTCTGCCGTGAAGTTGGCTCAGGGGCCTACAACAATTTTGGCCAAAAATGTCAAACTAAAAGACCATTTTACTTAATAGATATTTATACATATATATTTAGGCATTGTACCGTGTATGAGTTTCACTGGATGTGCTAAAACTGAGCTTTGTCTGTGTTTTATGTTCTGTCTCTGGTTTTAACCCAAGATTACCCTAAATTTAGGCGTGAATTCCAACAGTGTTTGATACTACGGCTGCATTTTCTCTATTTCATATCTCACAGGCTCGAAGATCTGCTGCCAAGTACGCGATAGAGTTCCATACCCTCGCCACGGAGACTCAATGGAATGACGAGGCACTTGCCGCCGCATACTGGCACGGTTTGTCTGACACCCTGAAAGATGATCTCGCAACCCACGCCCAGCCATCCTCTCTGGAAGAACTGATTACTCTCAGCGTACGAATAGATCAACACACCCAGGAACGACTTCATGAGCGACACTGTTCCCATTCTCTTTCTTCCCTGGTTGTCTCTCACAGGTCTTCTCCTTCGCCCTTCCTGGCATTGGACGCCCCGGAACCAATGCAAATCGGTAGCCAGCAACCTCGGGCTGCGGAGAGAATTCAACGTCGTCAGAAGGGACTCTGTTTCTACTGTGGTTCTCCAGAACATCTCCTCCAGAACTGTTCCCTGAAGCCGGGAAACGGGAACACCCAGTAAAGGTAGAGGGGCTTTTACTGGGTACTATCTTTTCTTGCCCCTCTCTCCTTAAGGATCTACCAAAGAAATTCATGCTTCCTGTAACGCTGGCGGGCCCTGACCTTCTATTAGAAGTGAAAGCCTTCATTGACTCTGGATCTGGCGGTAACTTCTTGGATCATACCTTCGCCACTGAGAACCAAATTCCTTTGGTCAAGAGAAAAGCACCCATTGGCCTCGAAGCTATCGATGGACGTCCGCTTCAGCCAGCCTTTATCATCTGGGAGTCCATTCCTCTTACTTTGACCTTGGCCGACGGCCATAAGGAGGTAATAGTTTTTGATATCTTCCATTCTCCTACCGTTCAGGTTATTCTAGGATTGCCTTGGCTGCAGCTCCACAATCCGTACATTGATTGGACCAGCGCCTTACCTATCCAATGGCCTTCCTCAGCCGAGCCAGTCTCTACTACTCCTCCTGCTGCTGTGCTCGCCGGTGTGGACTCTGTTCCTTCCAACCTGTCGATTCTTCCGACCGAGTATCACGAGTTCCTGGATGTTTTCAACAAAGTATAAGCTGAAGTACTTCCTCCTCATCGTCCCTAAGATTGTTCTATTGATTTAATTCCAGGAACCATCCTCCCGAAGTCGAAATCATATCCCTTATCAGTCCCTGAGACTGAGGCTATGACGTCTTACATCCAAGAAAATTTGGAGAAAAGATTCATCCGCAATTCTACCTCCCCCACTGGGGCAGGCTTCTTCTTCGTAAAAAAGAAGGATGGATCGCTAAGACCCTGTATCGACTTTCGCGGACTCAACAAAATCACGGTAAAAAATCGATATCCCCTTCCCCTAATCTCTGAACTGTTCGATCGTCTCCAAGGAGCCTCTATCTTCTCCAAGCTCGATTTAAGAGGGGCCTATAATATCATTCGTATAAGGGAAGGGGACGAATGGAAAACTGCGTTTAATATGCGATCTGGACATTATGAGTATCTAGTGATGCCCTTCGGGCTATGCAATGCTCCTGCCATTTTCCAAGAGTTCATGAACGATATCTTCCGAGACGTATTGGGAACATTTGTTATCGTATACTTGGATGACATTCTCATTTTTTCTAAAGACTTAGATGAGCACATTCACCATACCAAATTGGTACTTTCTAGGCTCCATGCCAACCGCCTATACGCCGAGATGGAGAAGTGTTTGTTCCACCAAACGTCTATTGCCTTTTTAGGCTATATTATCTCTAACCAAGGTTTTTCTATGGACCCAGAAAAATTGAAGTCCGTTCTCGACTGGCCGCTGCCAAATTCTCTCAAGGCCGTGCAGCGTTTTCTTGGCTTTGCCAATTATTACAGGAAATTCATCCGTAATTTTTCTTCCATTGCTCTGCCCATCACCGCCTTGACTAAAAAAGGTGCTGACCCCACGTCTTGGCCTCCCGAAGCCATTGATGCCTTCGAGTTTCTCAAAAAGGCCTTCGTTTCTGCACCTTTCCTACGACATCCTGATACCTCACTTCCCTTCACATTAGAAGTTGACGCCTCGGATGTGGGAGCCGGTGCAGTACTCTCTCAGAGATCCTCTCCCCAATAAAAACTCCATCCCTGTGGTTTTTTTACTTTGAAATTCTCGTCTGTCGAGAGAAATTATGATGTTGAGAATCGTGCGCTATTGGCCATTAAATTGACTCTTCAGGAGTGGAGGCATCTTCTCGAAGGTACCAAGGAGCCTATTGCCATCCTCATCGATCACAAAAATTTACTGTATATCGAGGGGGCTTGACGATTAGGATCTCGTCAGGCCGTTGGCCTCTTTTTTTCCCGTTTCAACTATACCATTTCTTATATTCCTGGTACCAAAAATATCAAAGCAGACGCTCTCTCTCGCCAGTTCGCCACGGAGAATGAATCCAATGAGTCAGCTGAATCTATTCTCCCCGCCAAGTGCATAATCTCTGCCAATAATTTTGATGTGTTGGATGAAATCAACAAGACCCAGGTTCACATTCCCAGGAGATTTAAGGTACCAGAGGGACGCTTATACGCATCTCCACGTTTTCGCCACAAAATTTTACTTTGGGGACACTCTTCTAGATCGGACGGTCATCCAGGCTTCAAGAGGACAGTGGATCTTATTAAACGGACCTTTTGGTGGCCTAAGATGAATAAGGACATTTTTTATTTCACCCGTGCTTGTCCGGTATGTGCCCAGAGTAAATCCGCCCATCACAAACTTCTGGCCTTCTCATGCCTCTTCCCATTCCGGAGCAACCTTAGAAACACATCTCTATGGACTTCATTGTAGAACTTCCCAATTCTAAAGGAATGAATACCATTCTTGTGGTTGTAGACAGATTTTCTAAGCATTCACACTTCATTCCCCTCAAGGGCCTTCCTAATTCTGCTACTTTGGCCGATATTTTTTCTAAGGAAATTTTCAGATTGCACGGTATCCCTGTTTCGATTGTTTCTTACAGAGGTTCTCAATTCATCTCTAAGTTCTGGCGTGCATTTTCCCAGAGACTTGGGATTTCCCTTCTTTTTTCTTCTGGATATCACCCTCAGACCAATGGTCAGACAGAAAGAATGAATCAGACCTTAGAGCAGTATCTCAGATGTTACATCTCCGAATCTCAAGATAACTGGGTGGATCTGTTACCGTGGGCTGAATTTGCTATCAACTCTCTTAAAAATGAATCTACGCAAGAGTCCCCTTTCTTCATTAATTTTTGATTCCACCCTAGCAGTCTTCCCCTCTCCTCCCTCCCTTCTGGTGTTCCCGCAGCAGATTCTCATGTTTCTACTCTTCAGAAGTCTTGAAGGAAGATCCTTAAGACCCTACAAACTGCCGTCTCAAGACAAAAAACAAAGGCAGATCGACGTCGTCAACTGGGACCCTCGTTCAAACCCGGAGACAGAGTGTGGTTGTCATCAAAAAATATAAGGCTCAAGACCCCGTCTCCAAAGTTGTCCCCGAGATTCTTGGGTCCCTTTAAGATATTAGAGAGGTTCAATCCGGTCGCATACCATGTGGCACTTCCTACCACCATGAGGATTCCTTCTATGTTCCATGTGTCCTTACTCAAACCATTTATCCAGAGCTCTCACTTCCCGGACCGTTCCTGAAAACTCAATCCGGTGACCATTCACGGACAGCAGGAATACGAAGTTCACTCCATAATTGACTCCCGTTGGTCCAGAAATAACCTACAGTTCCTCGTTCATTGGAAGGGGTATGGCCCAGAGGAGCGTTCATGGATTCCGTCACGTCACATTCACGCTCCCAAACTCCTCTGGCAATTCCATCAGAAATTTCCCCAGAAGCCATGGCAGGATCGCCCGGAGATCGATCCTCAAGGGGGGATACTGTGACGGTTCAGGGGATTCCTTCCTCTCCATGTGTCCCCGTCACCGAGCTTTCCCCTGCCTCTGATCTTTCCCCCTTGCCTCCTCGCTCTGCTCTCCCTTCCACCTCCCGCACCCGTCCCTCTGCGGCATGCCCTGACGCACTCCCAGCTGCTGCGCGCATTCCCAAACACCCGATCCCCTCCGCGGCACTCTCTGCTTGCGGCGTCCCTCTGTCTCCCCTCCGGTCTCAATAACTTCTGCAGTCACTCCTCCAGTTCTCTCTCCTCCCTCGGCGGGCGCCCCTGCAGCACGGCGCTCCGCGCGCTTTCTGACGCAGCCTGTGGGCGCGCACCCCAACCTTACAGAGGGCACGTGCACACGCTCCACTTGTAAACCTCCCCAGTCCTCTGGCTCAGCCCCCCATGCTGTACAGGCCATCTTCCTCTCTGATTTACCTGTCTCCTCCCTCTCTCCTTCTCACCTATCCCTGCTGCCTCTCACTCTCCCCTCTACTCCTCCTCTCTCTCCCATTTGTGTTCCCTCCTTTATAACCCCTGTCTGTCCTCTCACTCATTGCTCTGCATAGCTTCTTGTGATCCTTGTGTGTGCAGTCCTATGCTTGGCTCTCCTGTCTCTTTCAGCGTTTGTTCCTGTTCCTGCTTACCTTTGGATCTCCATGACTTGAACTCTGCTTTGTACTGGATTACCCTGCTCTCTCCTGCCCTTGAACCCTGCATCCGGATACAACTTCGCTGCCTTCTGTTACCCCTGGACTCTGGCTTACGGACATCACTATCCTGCTCTCTATTGCCCCTGGACTCTGGCACACGCACATCACTATCCGAACTCTGAAACCCAAGGCGTTGCAAGTATACCTTAACCTTCTTTCTACAGGCCCGGCAACGCACTACCACACTCCGGGCACACCCTCACTGCTGTGGGTGCGTGTTATAACCCTACCCACCTCAGTACTGGGGACTGGCCAGGTCTGTGGGCATACAGGCGTTACAATGAGAGGGCAGGGCCTCAAGCTGATGGTAGCCTCTCCGACCAAGAAGAAGTAGTAGAAAAAGTGTGTCAGAGCCAAAGACCAAGACGTCCTCCCATGAGGGTTGCTTACGATTCATTAGGGGCACCCCACTATGAACCTCAGCAGTCGTCTCGGGATAAGTTAGCCTCCCTAATGGTGATTTTGACTGAAATATTGAAAACCATTTAATTGCATATTGTTGTGCTGTTATTTTCATTATATAAAAGTTGTATGTATGAGATGCATTTTTATTATATAAGATTCTGTCTATAGCATGTGTTCTCAAGTGGGGCTGTTGAATTCTCCATCAGGGAGAGGATGTAGCAGAGTCCCCCACCGTGCCTCCGGTGCGGGGGAACTGCTCCACTGCCAGCTGGTCTGTGTACCTTGCGTTGGGGAAACTGTGAAGGTGCGCAAAAATACCCCAAACCTCCCCCCGCTCCCCTAAAATACATATATAAAATACACCCCCAATACATATAAAAATCAGGCTTACCTTGGGGATGATCTCAGGTCGGGCCGGCGGCTGCGCGGGGGGGGGCAGTGTGGCGGTGGGGGGGGCGGTGTCTGGTGGTGGGGGGGACGGTGGCTGGCAGTGGTGGGGGCCCGTCGGCTGGCGGGACTGCGGGGGGCCTGCAGCTGGCGGGAATGCGGAGGCCAGTGGGTGACGGGACTGTTGGGGGGTGGTGGGTGGCAGAAGCAGTGGCCTGGTGGCTGGCGGCACTGTGGGGGGTCGGTGTCTGGCGGTGGCGGGGGCCCGGCGGCAGGTCACAGCAGTTGCTGCTGGCCCAGCCCCGCTGCAGGCACCTGTCAGTCCCACAATGGCTGCTCGTGCACGCATCGGGCCTTCCTATCATGCCGGCGTGCCGGAAGCTTAGCCCGCCAATGCGCCCCCCCCCCTGCAGCCCCCGGCACACTGCCCCCCCTGCAGCCACTGGCCTGATCTGAGATCATCCCCAAGGTAAGTCTGATTTTTATATGTATTGGAGGTGTATTTTATATATGTATTGGGGAGGTTGGGGTATTTTTTAGATGTATGGGGGGTGGGGTGGGGGTGTATTTTTATATGTATTGGGGGGGTTGGGGGTGTATTTTTATATGTATTGGGGGGTTAATTAAAAGTTGCGAGCTAAAATTTGTTTTTCCATGGTAGGTGCGCTATGGGTTGGGGTGGGGGGTGAGGGGGCTGCAACTTTCCTTTGTCCTGGGCCCCATGATTTCTGTTGGTGGCCCTGATTTCACGTGTGTGTGTGTTTGTGTGTCTGTCAATTGAAACACACTATATGAACAACTTTAAAATAGTAAATTCTCCCGTAATTTAAAGTAAAGTAAATTCAGCATACAAACAGAAATTATAACTCCTCTCCATTTCAGCCTTCCCCCTTGCTCTTGTCCCCGCCCCTCTGCCTTCCAACACTCCTAATGTAGCAAGAGACATCTCCCAAACTCAAATTAGGCCTTGAGCACAGACGGCGCTATGCGACTTGTGCGCGTGTTTGTCACTGACGCCTGGCGGCCAATGGTAGTGTTCATTGTTGAAACAACCATTGGCTGCGAAGCACGGCGTCGTCGCTGCTGCTGTAGCTGGAGTCTTTCAAAACTGTGTTTCCAGCCTGAAGCAGCGCGACATCAGTTTCAGCAGCCAATCAATGCATTGACTCGGCAGCTCCCTGCACACACATACACACATACACACACAATTATGCTTTTGTTTTATGTTTTACACTGCTCCCCCTGCTCAGAGCTCCCCACTCCCCCCACTCTCAGGACCCCGCTCCCCCCGCTCAGAGCTCCCCGTTCCCCCGGCTCTCAGGTCCCCGCTCTGAGGGTAGGAGGCTGAGTGCGTCACATGGGGTTGTGGTGTGTCGGATCATTCCGTCTGCTGGGGATGTTCACACATCGCCCAGCAGACGGAGGCGCGCGCATGCGCATGCAGCCACGCGACGCCGCTTAGCTCTGTGTGTGTCCTGGCCCTACAACTTTCGCTTGGGCTACGGAGATGGGAGACATCATTCGTAGCCGTAGCTGTAGCCATAGCCGGCACTATAAGCGCAGCCTAAAGATTGGAGAAGTGCGGATCGTCGGGGTACTTTGCCGATGTCGGTGTTGGAGAGGTGCGGATCGCCGTGGAAAGTCGGGGTCAGGATTATAGAAGAGCAGAGTCCAGATGAAAGCCAAGGTCAAGGCCAGATGAAAGCCAAGAGGAGAGCTAGGAACCAGAGTCACAAGACAGGACAAGGAGGCAGGAATCGCAGTAACCACTTCGCACATAGGAAATGATATGCTCAGCCAATTTGGGCAGGCTGAGCATATATTGGGAGTAAGGTCCAATGAGGAGCAGGCTGAAGGGACATGTCAGTAAGCCTGACTGTGATTGGCTGTCCGGGTGGAAGAAACAGGTGTGGGAAGTATCCCTGATGAGGAAAGGTAATGTGGCGCGTGCAACCGCTGACCGCGCACCGCGTGCTGCACGCCTGTGATGTCACCGTGTAGGCACAACCTGGAGGCAGGACCAGTAGAAACTGTATTTACAGCAGCGCAGGATGTGCGCACGCCCCTAAGTTGGCAGCTGGTACCGGCAGGGGTGAGAGGAGCGTCACAGGCGGAAGAAGCAGCGGGACACCCAATCGCGGGTTGGGGTATGTAGCGGACGCACGAGCATCTTGGACCAGTGGCTGCAGAAGGCCTGGCTGGCCGGCACTCACATTTGGGCCTAGTCAGGCCCAACTTCTGCACCCGGCTGCAGGGCCTTTGGTTGCCACGGACCCTGACTGTCCCCAGCTGCTACAGGACTCTCTTCCATGCTGGGCCTCCTGCCAGGCCTGCCTCTTTTCCACGCTGAGTGCCTCTCTCCCGCCGGTGCACCCAAGAAGCTGGGCCTGACATCTGGGGGAGTAGTGTTGTTTGTGTTTGGGGAGGTTGGGTAGTTTTGTTTGTATTTTGGGGGTTCAGGTGTGTTGTTTGTATTTGGGGGGTAGTGTTGTTTGTAATCAGGGGTAGTGTTTGTATTTTGAGGGGGAATTGTTGGTTGTATTTTGTGGTGAGGGTATTATTATATTATTATGTGTGTATTGTGGGTATTATTGTGTGTGTATCATGGGGGGGCATTATTGTGTGTGTATTCTAGGCTGGTAATTATTGTGGAGGGGATGTGTGGGTATAGTGGGGGGGATTGTATGGCTATTGGGGGAGTGTGTGTGTGGGTCACTTGTAAACATTGGAGGGGTTTGATGTCCTCTGACTAGTTCCTTTTGTGTGATATCATGCACTAAGCTCCGAGCTTTCGCGCCGGCCTGAAAAAAAATTAGCACGTCCGATAAAAAATGAAGCCGGTGGCGCGATTCACTAAGGCCCTCAGCCCATTTTTTATCGGACGTGCCCAAAATTGGCTTATCGTGTGTGCAATGTATTTTCCCTCTGCTAGCACATGGAAACTTCCCGTAGGCTAGCTAATAGGAAAAAGAAAACAGCATGTAACATTTGCATGGAGATTTGCCATCTCCACGCAAGGCTGTTACAGGCGATCATACACTAAATAAATACATTTTAATTATAGTGTACATGAGCAGGGGGTCTCCGGAGTTGAACAACATTGGTTTCAGGTCCATCATCTTAAAGGCAAATGAAGCACAGCCATTCTGATTGGCTGGCATCATTCCCTTTAAGTGACATCCTGTAAAAAAAAAAAATTACGTCGGAACATGGTTTGAACAGCCAATCAGGTGGCTGTTAACCATTTTGAGGCTAAAGTGACGTCACAAGCCCTATTTAAGGCCGTGACGGCTCATTTGAGCCCAAGAAGACGACGAGACAACGTCGGTTGGGATTTACCATGGGGATTTTTGGATTGACAGATGAAGATAGAAGATAAAGAAATGGTGACAGATGAAGATAGAAGATAAAGAAATGGTGACTGATGAAGATAGAAGAAGGTGATTAAAGAAAGAAAAAAGAGGATTTGGGTACCTGATCCGGATCTTCATGGCAGATGGCATCGGATGCTGTTGGAGGCCTTCAAGGTACGTGAGCTTCCTGTTTCCCCGGGAGTCGGAGGGCCACCGCTTCTAATGGTAAGTAATATATTCAATGTTTGTAAATGTCTCTTTTTACAGGTTTATTCTTTGGATGTGTTTTTTGATTTTTTGCGGGAGGCACATTAACTGATAATATATTAATCTGTACCACTTTAGGGTACAGATTAATACATTATTATGACAATATTTGGGGGGCATTTCTGGCTTGGTATTGCTGTTGGTTTTTTTAATGTCAGTTTCTTATGTGGATGTCATTGTTTGTTTTTTTCATGCTTAATGGAATAAAATGTTTGCGATTGGTGTTCATTTGTAGTTAATGTTGTATTATGTTAGCTAATGCGTTTTATGGTTATTTCAGAGATTGTTTGAATTTATTTCTTTGTCTTTTAATGTTTACATTCATTAATGTTGTAGTAATTAATTGGTTTGATTGGTTAGTGTTACTATTCATTTTGAGTTGGTTTAGGAATTAATTGGTTTCATTGGTTAATGGTTTAATTAAATAATTGCTGATGTAAATGTTAAGTAAATAATTACTGCTTCTATTCATTGGATTAGATTGGCTGCTGTTTTTATTGACTTTATTTAGGTATGCTAATGCAGTGTTTAATAATGGGCAAATAATCTATTATCCATATCTGGATAATAGTAATTTTGCACATTATTGTACTGTATGTGTTAGGGGGGTGTATTTAGTTAGAAATATTGTTTAGTATTTTTGTTGGCACAACATTGGTACCACAGGCCCGCGGGTACCACGGGACTCCCGCGGGGACCCCGGGACGGCCACGGGGTCAGCCGGGGACACCCGTGTTACCCCCGGCCTCCCTCGGGGACCCCTGCGGGGTCAGCTGGGGACACCCGCCGGCCTGTTGTATTGGTTTTGCGCCTGCAAAAAGGTAAACAAAGAATTTTTTCTAAGTCCAGCTTTTTTAATCACCAGCCTTTAGCTGGTGAACTTTATTCAGCGCATCTTTCACGTACGATCAGTTTGCGTTGCTTAGTGAATCCCACAGAAGGGCAGGATTCAGCGCAAACAGCTGATCGTACGAGCAAAGTTGGACTTTGAAAAATTTTCAAGAAAAAGCCCGTTTTAGAGCGCAAAGTGCCTGTTTGCGCGGCTTAGTGCATAGCGCTCGGCGGAACTTCACGTTCTAAAAGCACTTTGCGCTCTTAAAACGACTTATCACTGCTTAGTGCATAGCCCCCTAGGTGTTGAACTGTCCACACTTATCCTCTGTATTTATCTTTTATGGCCCTACAACAGGGACAGGGTTGTCTAAAGGATGAGTAAACACTTAATTTATAAACACCCCCATCCCTAATTCTGGGGCCCAGAAGAAATTAACATTCTTGTAAATTTCGAAAGAAAACAATACAGTCAAATCTTTGAATTAACAATAAATACATTTTTTTTAAAAGAAGGCAATTATAAAGTTAAGTTGTTTTCAAAGTGTTGTTTTTGGGGGCAAACTAGTACTGTAGGGATTGCACTTTTAGTGGATTTTGCGTGTAACCCAAGATATTTGTTTAGTCCTGGTTATACTATATTTTAAAGCATAAGAACCACGACCACATCAGAGAGAGAACAACAGACATGCACCAGGAGAGGAAAGAGATCAAAGACAGGTCGAGACGTTACAGGAACAAACCGCAGAGACTTGATTATGAGTATCTCTTCCAGGTCCCTTACAAAAACAGAAACATTGGTTATCAATGCAGGACTTGAATTTGTCCCTACTTAAAAAGGAAGAGATTTTGATTTAATGGTAGATCTCTTTTAAAAAAAAAAAGTTTGATTAATTAAAAAAGTTTATCTGCCCTGAAAATTAATATTATGAAATGTTTTTGTGTTGAAAATAGAAATGCTGGAAATCTTTTGTTGTTGGGTTAAAGAACAGTAGCTCCTTTTGTCCACACTATTTATATGCTTCTTTGAAAACATTTATAAACCTAGTAACATGAACTATATTTTAATAAAATACCCCTTAGCAATTTATCTGGGAATAAATATAAAGCTCTTCTAGACTTACAAAAAGAAAAAGACATAATTATCAAAAGGGCGGGCAAAGGAGGAGTTGTTGTTGTTGTGGACAGAACTAAATATATTGTGGAAGCACTTATAGAATCTAATACACTATGGAAAATGAAATGAAGACCACTCAAGTCTATATTATGTTTAATTAATACAATAGTCTTAGAAGCTGTAAATGTAGAAATAAGTGATAAAAAAAACTTCTGAGTTTCTTATGAAGAAAAATCCAGTAACGCCTGTATTATACCTATTGCCAAAGGTGCACAAGAACTTAGGAAACCCACTGTGAGGAGGAAAAGGGACTTTGAACCCACAGCTGCATTCAATCGGAACCCCTTCAGCCTACATCTCTGTCGCCCCAAAGGCAGATGCCAGATGGGATTCCCCAAAAGCTAAGAAATAAATTTCACTCTGAAATCCTGAATTCTGGATATACTGTAGATACATTCAATTTCCTGGTCTGAATAACATGCATTTATTTATTTAGTTATAAAATGTTTTATCAGGAAGTAATACATTGTGAGTTACATCTCATTTTCAAGTATCACGTATTTACTGTTATTGTCCAAAAGAGTGGCCTTCTAGTAAGTGTGCACTCTATGGGCCAGGTCATATTTTATTGTTTAGATAAAGATTATTTGAATATACAGTACTGTATCTGCTCAATGGTAGTTCTTTTCTTCATTTGGAGGTAAACCCACATGATGTGTATGCAGTGCCACTGATTGGATTCTGCTTTTGTCTACTCACTCAAATGTGAGTATAAACATTGAAGATTTCAAACAAAACCATTCTTGATCAGTCTTTTTCTGATAGTTGAGTCATGAACACACTAGCCAAGGCGAGAGTGGCCTGCAGATCCTTGGATGTTACTTTGGGGTTCTTTGTGACTTCCAGGATGATTTGCCAGTTTGTTCTTGGAGAGATTTTGGTACGACAACCGCTCCTGGGTAGAGTTACTGTGGTCTTGAACTTTCTCCATTTGTAAACTAGCTGTCTGAATGTGGATTGGGGAAGCCCCAAATCCTTAGAATTATTTACTGTAGTAACACTGCCTTGGGGAAAGCTGAATAAGGGATTCAATGCAAGTTTTATATGTAGTGCCAGATATATTAGTGGTGCAAGTGATGCATTAGTGTTGAGATGACACTGCACATGGCTGGTTGATACACACAGCCTTTGTATTAGCAGTTAGGTGTCAAATAAATCTTGATACGATATTGCATCTGTGTTCCCATAGGGATTAAATAGGCAGTTATATTATGTTGCCCTATAGAGTAACACCAATAGTCAAAGTCTAGGTCTTGTTAGCAGATCCTATAGCTTAGATGTTGTTATTGCACACAATTAAAGTATAATGGAACATATAGGGCACTATTAGGACTTTTGCTGAACTGCAAAAAGTGCTAAACTAGATAGAACATCATGTAGGTATAGTAGTGGCAAGCTGCCTAGCAATTTGCCCTGAACCCAAAAGGGGGGTCTATCTATCATATAAAGTTGTGGACTGACTGATCAATAGGTTGAAATAGACATAACCATTGAGTTAGAGCACCAGTTGTATACTGATTAGTATACCTAGATATCCCTATATAAGGGTACTCTGCAGTGTGCAGTATAGAGTATAAAGCACAACAAGGTAAGTATGCTCACAACCAATGAATAGGGGCACCAGTTGTGAGCAGATGTACCTAGATAACCCTGAGTAAGGGCTTTTCTGCAGTTTGCAGTATAGGGTAAACAGCACCAGCAAGGTAAGTATGCTCTAAAGGGCCAACACTACGCCAGCCATAGTAGGTTTGTGATTACTCTTCTAATATTTGTCTTGACAAGGAATTATTTCCTGTTTGATAACAAGATATATCACCAAACACAGGGAACGGCAATGGGCACGAAATGTGCCCCATCCTATGCCAATCTCTACTTGGGATGGTGGGAGGCTAAGTACGTATTCACGGAATTATTAGAACACTTCACGTCTCACGTACTTCTATGGACACACTTCATAGACGACATGCTCATTCTCTAGCAAGGTACAACCTCACTACTCAAAGAGTTTGTCAATATTCTGAACTGTAATCAGTTGAACTTACATCTGACTCTAGAGTATGACAAGCAATCAATTTGCTTCCTGGATCTAAGAATTTCAAGAGGATTCAACAACCTCTTGGAGACTACAGTCTACAGGAAGCCCACAGCTACCAACAACCTACTAGAAGCCTCTAGTCACCATCCCAAAACATTGATACAGTGCATACCCATAGGCCAATTCCTTAGGTTAAAGAGAAATTGCAGCACCATCATAGGGTTTCTCTTACTTTTGCACATATCCTGACTCTTAATTACTCATTGTTTGTTTAATTCATACATCATTTTGTTTGAAAAGACATGGAATTTGTTAATATAACCCATACTGGATATTTAAGAAAATACTGTTTTTTATTCAAGAAGGTTATCATGGAAAAACTATGGAATTTCTGTCATTATCATTGGGGTACACAAACTTTTTTTCTCACCCCTGTAGATGTAGGTTTTTTTGTTGCAACTTTTAGCACTGGGTCTTAATACATGTGTAGCCAGGTCCCCTCCGGTTCCCTTGCTCTGTATGATATAGGGAAAGGCCTTAAGATAGGGACTCCTTCACTATATCAAGAGAGAGAGAGATATGCTGCAGAACGTTGCCTGAATGCCAGTGCAGCTTGATAGCTGAAAGAAGACCTGGACTCAATAGTAGAGACTGTTCTCAAAGGATCATCTGGCTGGGGATCCCTCCCTAGAGTAGTCAGACGGTGGGATCACTCCTGCAAGGAGCAACGCGTCGCGCCGCAGGACCACGTTGCAGAATTGCTGATTATTGATGATTATCCTGGTCAGGACTATGACCAGGATGGTATATTAAGTGCACCACCTGGCCCCAACACAGGGATGCGCTATCCCTCACACGTGCATTATAGCTTGTGGACACTCAGAGGTTAAGTGCCCAGGCACATTGGTACACAAAGGACTGAGGGTAATGCAATGATTGACGTGGGGGGTGTTATCATAATGGACATGAGGAATGATGCAATGATGTCTATGTAAAGAGGTTATTATTATTCATGCTTAGTAAATACTGTTCTTATTCAACTGTGAGTGTATTTACTGTGTATGTGGGTTCTGGTGAGGGAACACTCCCACCATGTTGGGATCCCTCGCCAGTGGAGGCGCTGCACCATGTATAAGTATACCCCAGGCTCCCAGTGGTGGAGGCTCAGGCCTCTTGTTAGACTTACAGGTGATAGCAGCATGAATAGTTGTAGTACCCCAGGGTATAAGGGCTACACATGCATTAAAGATACGACTGGTTTTCTTAATACAATTAAACAGAATAGTAATGTTAAAGATATATACATTTTGTGCTCTATTGATGTACAACATCTGTAAACCTCAATACCTCATGAAAAAGGAATTAAAATGACTACAGAAGCACTTAAGATGACACCTACTGTATAGTATTGACCATTGCAATTTACTTATTCCATTGTTAAAAATGGTTATGACGAAAAATTATTTTGAATTCAACAAGGAATGTTACTTACAAATACGGTACAAGGAACCAACTCTCAAATTGGGTAGGATACATTGATGTGTTATTCATCTGAAATAGAACTGTTGAATATGATGAAGGATCTAAATACTTTGCATCCTACAATCAAATTCACATTAAGTTATGACTTTTAAAAAAAACCTCTGCTAGAAATAACTTGTTATTAACAGATTGCTGGCACCTGAAAAACAAAATTGATGGATTATAGACCTGAGATAATAGCCAGTATCCATCTGAGGCATCAAAAGAGACTGCAGATAGGCAGGTCCTTGGCCTTGAACAAAGAAAAAAACCGTGTCAAAGCTCCAGGAGGTTGGAAATAAAGCCTTTAGGCAGTAGTAAAATGATAATAGGAGTTGACACTGGAAAATAAAGGATTAAGGGGCTGCAGTTATCTATGTTCAGATAGATAATGGTGACAAGGAGGGGACACAGGGGGGGAAAACCAATTGTGAGGTGCAGTCACTAACGTCCCCCTTACCCTGGCTATGCACGGCGTGGAGTACCCTTTACTCACAATGTCAAGCCGCCTTGGTCATCCTTTTGTTGCTGCAGCTGCCCTGACGCTGCCAAAAGCTTCTCCTCCAGGCATCTGGTGGTGAAGCATATTCTCATACACAGCAATAGAACAAGGTAAGAATCAAAAATCCAGCCGCTCCATGATACAAAAAGTAGGCACTCACCAGCAAAAAAGGGGTTAAAAAGGTATACTTTAATGGACTACATAAAAAACAAAAAAACAGACAGTACTAACTACTCTCCCACATGTTTCCCACCTACTGAGAAAGCGCCACAGTAGGCGTGAAACATGTGGGAGAGTAGTTAGTACTGTCTGTTTTTTTGTTTTTTATGTAGTCCATTGAAGTATACCTTTTTAACCCCTTTTTTGCTGGTGAGTGTCTACTTTTTGTATCATGGAGCGGCTGGATTTTTGATTCTTACCTTGTTTTAAGGCCCTTGGCAAGGATTTAAAGGCCATAATGGACAACTTTAATTGGACATAGAAGATAACTGAAAACCAGTGCAGATCACACAGGATTGGAGTAATATGCTCAAACTGAGGAAAAACATCAGCATGCGAGCAGCATCGTTCTGCATTAGCTATGGCCTTCACATCAGGAACACCAGTAGTCTTGCATATAAGTCCAACCGCGTCAACACAGTCATGGACCAGTGACTCAAGGTTTATAGATGATAGGCCGCAAACTCTGAAGCAGTCTCAGATAGGAAAACCCATTCTTAGCAACTGAGGACTCTTGGGGTTGCATGTTGAGACTCTGGTCAAAGAGGAGGATAGTCCCAAAGGGAAGACCGGAGCACAGCAAACCAAATTAACTGGTAGAAGCAGGATTCGAAAAATCAAAAAATAAAGTTTATTAACTTAAAAGCAGGTACATGGATAGTCTTGACAATGTCAATGTACACCATTGATTAGGGGCAACTCGCAAACCCCTGACCCATACTCAGGCGTCTTGCCGAACGTATAATTCCCGATTGTTAGGATTGCGCTTCAGCTAATTCATTTCCACTGTCACAGAGGAAGGTGTGGCACTGCTCCTCTCCTCTTCTCCCTTTACCACTTGCCCTCTTGACCCATTCCCTCCCATCTCCTAAAACCTCTTGCTCCTACTATAATCCCTATGCTCACACACATTTTTAACTCCTCCCTCTACTCTGGTACATTTCTCTCCTCATTCAAACATGCAACAGTCATACCATTACTCAAAAACAGTAAGCTTGACCCTACCTGTCTTTCTAACTATCAGCCTGTCTCCCTCCTGCCTTTTGATTTTAAACTCCTTGAACGTCTTGTATTCTCTCGATTGCTCCATTTTCCCAACACTTATTCTCTCCTAGAGCCTCTACAATCTGGCTTCCGCACTGCTCACTCCAATGAAACAGCCCTCACTAACATAACTAATGACTTCCATACTGCCAAAGACAGAGGTCATTACACTCTGCTCATACTACTCCACCTCTTTGCAACATTTGATACTGTGGACCACCCTCTTCTCCTTCACATTCCCCATGCTCTTGGCATTCATATAAAAGCTCTATCCTGGATCTACTCTTACCTCTCCCATTGTACTTTCAGCATCTCTTCTGCCAATACCTCCTCCTCTATCGACGTCTATGTGGGGGTACCCCAGGGCTCTGTCCTAGGACCTCTCCTCTTTTCTCTGTAAACACTCTCTCTAGGTGAACTAGTCACATCTCTTGGGTTCAAATATCACCTCTATTGTATTGTATTTTATGTCTTTATTTATATAGCGCCAAAAGTGTACTCAGCGCTTCACAAAGATTACTGTACAGGGAATTATAATTATACAATAAGTGCAGCAAAATCAGACAATAGGAAAGGAAATCCCTGCCCCGAAGAGCTTACAATCTAAGAGGTTTAATGGGAAACTTACAGAGACAGGAGGTGAGGGAGAAGTGCTGTAGATGGCAGTGCTTGGTCACAATGGGTGGTAGGAGTGACTGAGTGTGGGACATTAGCCATGAGGGCAGGCTATAGGGATGCTTGATTTGTGGGGTAAATTTTAAGGAAGGTCAGTGTTAAATGAAAAGGTTAACACCATTTACAGGGGAAGAGGTGGCAGGGAGGCGTGGGTGAGAGCAGATGTATATGTCTGGCTTCAGGCTTAGGGAAGATCCCCAGCAGCAGGAAGGAGTAGATAGAGGGTGTGAATAGAGGATTTGTGTGGGTGTTTTTTATTGAGGGATAAAGAAGTTGTTGGGAGAGAGGTGTATAAATAATGGTGCAGTGGGGAGTGGAGATGTTGTAGAGAACAGAAATGCTCACAAAGGAGTGAGGAAACAGTAAACAGAAAAAGAAATAGGGAGGGCATAGTGAGATGCAGGAGGAGAGAGTTCCAAGGTACTGGAGGATAAAAGTGAACAAATAAATCACAGATGTTAAAAGTTAATGTCTCACAGTGGCAACGTTATAACGCAGAGTCCAGATCTTCCTCCAATCTTCACCTCCAATTTCAACTCCAAAATTAACTCTTGTAGACACTTTTGATGTACAATTATGATGTGACGCTTTTGATGTTACACAGCCTTATGGCTAAACAGCCATGCTACATTGACTTAAGTACCCTATTCACATGCATTTGACCAACACTTAAGGGAGGGGTTTCTCTAATCAACTCAGACTTACAAAATAGTTAATTAGACTATTAGTCAATTGATAGGAATCAGCTCACAAACATACCCCAAAAGCCAATTAAATCTTAATTTCTCTGGTTGGTAGAATGCAGCTCAATGACACATACCCCAAAAGCCAATTAAATCTTAATTTCTCTGGATGGTAGAATGCAGCTCAATGACACATACCCCAAAAGCCAATTAAATCTTAATTTCTCTGGTTGGTAGAATGCAGCTCAATGACACATATCCCAAAAGCCAATTGAATCTTAATTTCTTAGCCGACGACACCAAATTTACTTTTCGACCCTTGACCTTACACCTGCTGTACAGACCAAAGTTTCTGAATGTATCTCTGAGATATCATCCTGGATTGCCCTCCGCCGACTTAAACTCTACATGTCAAAATCAGAGCTCCTCATACTTCCTCCCAAACCTGGCGCCACTACCTCCTTCCACATTACTGTTGGAAGTTCTGTCATACACCCATCGCAAGCACAATGCCTTGGGGTCACACTCGACTCCTCTCTCACATTCGCCTCTCACATTCAAAAAGTATCTAAAACCTGTCGCTTTTTCCTCCACAATATTACAAAGAGACGCCCTTTCCTCTGTTGCTCGACTGCTAAAACTCTGACACAGGCCCGCATTCTCTCCTGTCTCGATTACTGTAACCTCCTGCTGTCCGGCCTTCCTGCCTCTCCCCTGTCTCCCCTACAATCTATCCTAAACGCTGCTGCCAGAATTACTCTACTCTTTCCAAAATCTGTTTCAGTGCCTCTCCTGGTGAAATCCCTCTCATGACTTCCTATCAAATCCCGTATCACACATTCAATTCTGCTCCTCACTTTTAAAGCTATACACTCTACTGCCCGTCCTTACATCTGAGCCCTAATTTCTCGCTATGCACCACCCCGATTCTTGCATTCCTCTCAAGGATGTCTTCGCTCTAACCCCTTTGTATCTAAAGCCCTCTCCCGCCTTAAACCTTACTCACTGACTACACCAAACCTCTGGACTGCCCTTCCCTTCAATACCCGACTAGCACCCTCTCTATCCACCTTTAAGAGCCACCTTAAAACACACCTGCTTAACGAAGCATATGAGTAGCTCCATGGCTAACACAATACTATAATGGTAGTTAAAATATAAAAATAAAAATGTTACTTTGTGTATATGGAAACATTTCCTCTTAAATTTATTAGGTGGAATGATAAAATTAAGTTAGATCTCAGAAAGTAAAAGACTTTTCCCGAAGTATTATTCTCTCCTCAGTAGAAGAGTCCTTTAAGGATGGTTCACTGGTGATAAATGTAACCATGTGATAAGCTAAATGAGCTATTTCGCACCCATGGAGGTCACTAGGTGTCAGGTGTACTTAAGACGGCTGCCAACATTTAAAGGGGGGTTCACTTTTGTGGGATTGCGGCGTCTATGCAGATGGTTACATATTACCTGACACTCTGAGCTTCACAGTAATAGTCTATAATTCTGCAGCTCTACGATTTAGGCTATGACGGTTTGTGTCTGTGACAGGGTGAATGAACGTCACCAGCAGCAGGGACAAGGTTAACTTTCACCTGGGAGGTCTGCTTAATTAGTCAGATCCCAGCTGCCTCATTAGGAAGCTTTAAAAACCACAGGCTGCACACACATGCAGTCTGTCTGATCAAGAGGGAGTACTGAAATGCTGAAGGAAGATTACTGCTCAAAGGTCTGCCTTCTAAGTACATGTTTGATGAACTGTCTGTTTTTCTGCATGTAAAAAGAAGCTATTTTGTTTTTGTATGCTGAAGAGAAGCTGTTTTGTTTTTGTGTGCTGTATTTTTAAAGGCTCAATAAATAAGCCTTATCAAGAGAACCCGCATGTGGTTGCATGTACCCTGCAACATATGGTGTCAGAAGTGCCGGGATTTTGAGAGGCCCCAGCAGTTGAAGGGCCACACACACAAAAAAAAACAGAAGGAGCAGTCATTCCAGCAAAGGAGGACAGCTGGAGCCTTCTGCGAAAGGACACAGGTTTATTCTCGTAATAGTCGACTATGCAACAAGATATCCTGAGGCGTTCCCCCAGAGGACAGCAATGACGAAGCAAGTAGCCAACAAGTTTTTGGAGCTGTTCTCACGGGTTGGACTTCCCCAGGTTATGTTGACAGACCAAGGTACAAATTTTATGGCTAAACTGATGCAGGATGTCTTAAAATTACTAGAGGTCAAGTCTGTTCGGACATCGGTCTACCATCCACAGACTGACTGATTGGTGGAAAGATTTAGCCGAACTCTAAAAGGGATGCTGATAAAATTTGTAGATTCAGAGAAGAGAGTCTGGTATGAACTTCTCCCTTTTCTGCTGTTTGCAGTGCCGGAAGTTCCCCAGGCCTCCACGGGATTCTCTCCATTTGACCTGCTGTATGGCCGCCAACCCGGGGTATCCTAGACCTCCTAAAGGAGTCCTGGAGGAACAGCGGTCCCCTTCTAAGAATACCCTGCAATATGTATTGGACCTTAGGAAGCGCCTAGATGTGGTCGGCCATTTTGCTAGGGAGAATCTTAGATCAGCCCCGGACAGTCAGGAGAGACATTACAATCAAAATGCTCGTATGAGAGTGTTTCACCCAGGAGATCAGGTGATGTTATTGTTACCCAGTTGTGAGAGCAAACTCCTAGCCAAATGGCAGGGACCACAGCCAACCCTAAGAAATGTGCCTTAGGTAAGGTGGAAACCAAGTACTTAGGGTATGCAGTGGGAGGTGGAAAAGTATGGCCACTAGCCGACAAGGTAGCTGCCCTGAAAGAAGTTCCGACCCCCCAAACAAAAATGCAGGTACGCTCTCTGCTGGGTTTATCAGGTACTATCGACGGTTCATTCCCAACTACTCAGAAGTTGCAGCATCATTAACCGACCTCACAAAAAAGTGTGCCCCTACACAAGTGGTATGGTCAAGTGAGTGCCAGAGAGCCTTTGAGGACGTAAAAAGATGTCTATCAGAGGGTCCCGTCCTTAGAAGCCCAGACTTCGATAAGCCTTTTAGCGTGCAAACCGTTGCCTCAGAGATAGGGCTAGGGGCAGTGCTCTCACAACAGTTTGAGGGAGTGGAACATCCGATCCTTTTTCTGAGTAGGAAATTGTTCCCAAGGGAAAAAAACTACTCAGTAATTGAGAAGGAGTGCCTCGCAGTAAAGTGGGCAATCGAGGCCTTGAGGCATTACCTGGCGGGAGTCCATTTTACGTTGGTAACAGACCATGCTCCATTAAAGTGGTTAAATACTATGAAGGACTCCAATGCTAGATTGGACAGGTGGTATATGGCCCTCCAACCCTTCATGTTTTAGATTCAGCACAGGCCAGGAAAAGAAAATGCAAATGCTGTTTTCTTTTCTAAAGAAGGGGTGGATGGTCGGGCTTCAGCCATGCATGGCCCCAGCCACACACTAACAGGGGAGGAATGTGACAGGGTGCATGAATGTCACAAGCAGCAGTGACGAGCTTAACTTTCAGCAGGGAGGTCTGCTTAATTAGTCAGAACCCAGCTGCCTCATTAGGAAGCTTTAAAAGCCACAGACTGCACACACATGCAGTCTTTCTGATTAAGAGGGAGTACTGAAGTGCTAAAGGAAGATTACTGCTCAAAGGTCTGTCTTCTAAGTACATGCTAAAAAGAAGCTGTTTTGTTTTTGTATGCTGAAGAGAAGCTGTTTTGTTTTTGTGTGCTGTATTTTTAAAGGCTCAATAAATAAGCCTTATCAAGAGAACCCGCGTGTGGTTGCATGTACCCTGCAACAAAATTGGCCTAAAAATTCCAGCAATATCCCACCTCCCTAGAGAGAGAAACATGCTGGTGTGAGTGGACGTGTCCTCTACCTACAATAGAACGAGACTTAGCTGTCATCGCTGACGTCACTGGCGCTTTTTCTTGGGTGGTTCTGTCTCCTTGCATGTCGGAGGTACATATAGCCAGCTGTTGTCACAGTAAATAAGGGGTATACATTAACCTGGTCTGTGCTGTGATACAATTCAACAGGTAAGTATTTAAATGTGTGGAATAGCTTGGCACAGTCCAGAAAGTCTACATATGCCAATATAATCTTATTGTAAATGCTATCTCCCTTGTATGTAGTAGGGGGGAAGACAAACTTATACAATGTACAGTGTCAACGCTCATAGTGCATTAAAGATATTTTTTCATAAACAATACATAGGTGAGTAATGTGCGTACATCAATTGCAGTAATAACAAGCAGTTTAGGGATATGTTACCCAACGCCTCCGGAGACCGGATTAGGTGTCCTCACAGCGGTGGAAACGCTGGTCCCACTGGTACAGGGTCCTATTGGGGTAGGTGCACAACCTCTGCTGGTTCTTGCTCCCTCGAGCACGAGTAGAACGGGAACTGCTGGTCCTTGCAGTGCTTCAGCAAAGCGAATCTGGGCATCAGCTGGGCGCTGGCACTATCCTCCGTGTGGAGCACTTCCTGGTTGATATTCAAAGCGGACCATTCATAAAAAAGCAGCAAAATAGACTATTTAAAAATTAGCCTTTTTTATGTGGGGCGCACATAGGGGCCTATGCAGAGAGCAGCGAATTTAAAAATTGGAGAGTTTCAGAAAAAGTAGCTTTAATGGAGGCGAAATCCGCTATTTTTAGCATTACTGCATGTGGAGAATTGTAAAGGAGGAGATTCGCGCAGCTGAAAGGGAGAGAAAAAAAAAATCGCGCATTTTTTTTTTTCCCCTATAGCCGGCTTCTTGCCAACTTTAGTTGGCGGCGAAAATTGACGAAAATCGCGCCAAAAACAGCCGCTAGATGGCGAGCGCGCCTTTCTGAATTTGGATATTTTTCAGACTGGCGAGATGTAGTTTCTCGCCAGCCGCGCAGCGAGATTTTCAATTGGAAAAAAATATGGCGCTTTTTTCCAAACTCGCCATTTTCGCCTGTTTTTAGCGCGATTTTCGCCGGAAAATGGCGAGATTGTTCATAGCGCTGCTCTCTGCATGAGGCCCTAAGCGTGCTTTAAAAGTACGCATTTTAGAACACTTGCGCAACATTAAAATTGGGTACATGAGGAGGCGCATGCGCGAAGGACACGGAGATGGCAGCATAAGTTTCTAGCTCCGCGCCGCGCATAGTACAAAATAACTTTAAAACACCCAAAAATTAAAAATTTCAAACCAAACAACTGAGGCATCCTCTCTTAACACCTCAGGATGGCCCCGAAAAAACCAAGCACCCAGAAAAAGCCGAAATCAGTGGATGTTCGCGCTTATTTCGGCGGCGCCGGCACAAGCGGGAGCCTGGAGGCAATGGCGCCATCTTCAAACCCAGACACAGACACTGAATTAGAAGGTGAGGAAGAGGGCCCCAGCAACCAAGCTTTACTGCCTGTCAGGAGATGTGATTTTGAGAGGCTATACAACGACCTCAAGTCACTCCTGCAGGCGGAAATAAAAGAAGTAAAGCGGGATGTGGTAAAATTAAGCACAAGAACTGACGATCTTGAGAGAAAGGTGGACCAGACCATAAAAGTTGTCAAAAAAACAGACAAACGAACGGGGGACCTGCAGAGGCAAATAGACGAATTGCGGGAGCGGCAGGAAGATGCAGAGAACCGGGACAGGCGGAACAACCTGAGGATCCGGGGGGTCTCTGAGGAGGTGGGAGACTGCAACGATTACATTGCAAGATGGATGGAGACCCTTCTCCCTGACCTTGGCGGGGACGCCCGGGCCCTCGATAGATGCCACAGGGCCCTCCGGGCGCGCCCAGTGCAGAACGAACAACCGCGGGACATCATCATAAGACTGCACTTTTTCACCACAAAGGAAGCCATATTGCGGCAAACACGGCCCCTGGCAACTGTGGATTTCGAGGATAACAAAATGCTCGTGTTCCAGGACTTATCCCCAGCCACACTGCTCAGGCGCCGCAACCTGTTCCCCGTCACAAAGGTCCTCCGCGAACACAACGTGCGGTACAGATGGACCTTCCCGTTCGGGTTGCAGGTGGCAAGGAACGGGAGGGCATTCACAATGAGGGACCCCACGGAGGGCCCGGAGTTCCTGGCCAAACTGGGCCTACGGGACGCCCCGGCTCAGGTGGTGGACGAGGCAGAGGCGCTAGAGCCAGAATGGAGTGGAGGGAATGGCTCACCTAAAGCCAAGGGGAAAAAGCGCTGAGAAGTAGTGGTAGTGGCCCCACACAGGCGCACGGTTGCGCTCAATTAAAGTTGTCCAGTTAATGCCAAGTTACAATGTTCGCGAATTGACCCCCAAGACTGCCTGCCTCGGTGGATAAAATGCCCGCCAAATAAATGTCTGTGTTAACACAGCTCTGCACCAACTACTGAATGGCCCGCTACAGGATCCTCAAAAGGAGAAGTGTTAGCTCTTGGACTAAAGACATTCACATCGTGGAGATCAACGTTGTTTAAAAGTCACGCTATAGAAGAAGAATAAGGAAAAATCCCTGCAAAATAAATCGATTTTACCTTACCTTCAAATGATGGAAGATGGCAGTGATGCTAGAGAGTGGAGAGAGCCAGCGTGAGGCGCAGAACGCGGAAGGACTCCAAAGGCGGGAAGAGAGAGCACGCACCACCTCCTCCTCGTGGCAGAGCATCTCCCAAAATGGCGGCCGGAAACAGGAAACCGGATGTCTGCTCCAGCCGGAATCGCGAGGACCGACGCCATATTGGAGGTGGCAACGGAGCCAGAAGACGTCATCAGTCGGTGACACAACGCGCCGGAGCGCCTTCAAGAGCCAGGGACGCATCACAGAACTGCCATACGGAGCTAGCAGCCGAAAGTAGAAATAGAGAAGATAGGAAAGCAAGGAAAGTGAGATAGAAAGAGGAGGGGGAGGAGGAGTAGAAAAGCGGGGGGAAGTAGACATAGAGGATGTTAGGAGACGGATGAAGTGGCCAACGGAGGTAGGTTAGAGGACCGGGTCAGAGATTAGGGAGGCAACAGGGAGAGTAAGTGTCACTGGAGGGGGAAGGAAGTTATGGATAGACAGGGAGTACGGAAGGAAGGAAATCAGAGATAGAAAGTAGGTAGGGGAGTAGTGTGATGAAGATGGAGGGGACGTGAGGGTAGGGCGTAAGACGCTGAAGGTATAAGGAAGTTTGAGGAAGGTGGGGGGAAGTGAGAGAAAGAAATAGATGACGCATGGCCAGAGAGGTTAAAGGTTAAATGGGCTAGATTCAGAGAAGGGCACAGCAGAACTAAACAGGGTGAGGCAGAGCGCATCCGCTGGCTAAGGAGCATTGGACACGACAACGGCAGGCAGCCGGACACGGGAAGCTGCTGGCACTCATGGCTATCCAGTTGGGGGGGGGGTTACCCCAGTTATCAGTTAGGGTGTTTATGGAGCGCGGACACGGGGTGGGAGCCAGATGGACTACTCCGGAGTCGGCATGAATCTCAATTGGGTCGGGAAGGGGGATGGGCCCCCAGAACCGACTAAAGTCCTTTGGGGAGAGGGGTGGGGGCGAGGTCTGGGACCCGCTAGAGCCCCTGTCCAAAAGGCAATGGGATGGGCTGTGGGACAGGGAAGTCCTAGAGCCGATACCATAGTTCTGTTTGTTTACATGTATTTGTGTTGCTGTCTTCTCGTTGTCCCCCCTGATGTGTTTTCCCTCTGTATCGCTTTCCCCCACCACATACCCTATTCCCCTAGCAGGGCGCAGAAGAAAGGCGGCGACGGCATAAAAGAGACAGGGATCGGGATCTCCACGCCATCCAGAGGACTCAGAATGGCCCAGGAAGACACCGACGGAATCAGGTCACAAATAAAGTACCATGAATAACGAGGTCCGGTGTATCTCTCACAACGTCAAGGGGTTAAACGGCCCGGCAAAGCGCAAGCTAGCTCTCAGGGATTACAAACGACTCAAAGCCGACCTCCTCTTTCTCCAAGAGACACACTTTACTAGGGACAGCTACCCAAAATTTTTAGACAAAGATTTCCGTGTAGTACATTTAGCATCCGCCCAAGTGAAAAAGAGAGGGGTAGCGATAGCCATACACAATAGGATAGATTTCACGGTTGAGAAAAAGGTGGCAGATAAAGAGGGCAGATTTCTAATTCTGGTGGGCTCAATCCACGGGAAACCGCTTACATTAGCATCAGTATACGCACCCTGTGAAACATCAACTGATTTATTTTCCCTTTTCTTCCGAAAACTCCAAAAGGAAGCCAAGGGAAACATGATCATAGCGGGCGATTTCAACAGGACACTGAATCCCAAGTTAGACCGGTGCACGGCCGCTAGTCTACCCCCTAAATTAGATATTCAGCAAATCACGCAGGGATTGAAGGATTGCCAATTGGTAGATATATGGTGCGAACAGCATCCCCAAAGTAAAGATTATACCTTCTTCTCCCACCCCCATAACAGATACAGTAGGCTGGACTACTTCCTAGTATCAAACAGACTGGTCCCAGTGGTCTCCCACACTGGGATCCACGATATTTCGTGGTCCGACCACGCACCTATCGAGCTGCGGTGCACTCTAAACTTACTAGACAGACCTGGAGCAAACTGGAGGCTAAACGAGCTGTTATTAAAAATCCCAAACTTGCAGAGAGAAATTGGTGAGAGGATCAAGGATTTCTTCACTGAGAACGTAGGGAGTGTTTCTTCCGACACCACCCTATGGGAAGCCCACAAGGCGACTCTCAGAGGCTCCCTCATGTGCCTAGCTGCTAGGCGCCGGAGGGATCAGGAGAAACAGATAAAAGTCCTACAAGACAAACTAGCGACCCTATCTAAGGCGCACAAAGTATCTAGGAATCAGGACACACTGCGTGCTTTGGCAGAAACCAAACAGCAGTTGAATATAAAACTGGCCTCCCGGGCAGAAAAGGAGATGAGCTGGTCCAGACGTAGGTACTTTGAGAAAGCGAACAAGCCGGACACCCTATTAGCAAATCGACTTCAAAACAAAATTCCTAATTATCATATACAAACTATTCGCACACAAGGGGGTGAGCTTACTTCTAATCCTCAGAGGATCGTGGCAGAGTTCAAAAGCTACTACGAGACGCTGTACGATGGGGGTAAGGTCATACACAATCAAAAGACGAGGGATTATCTCGGGGAATTCTTATAAGAAGCCAAATTACCGACCTTGAGCAGGGTGGAGAAGGAAGCGTTACAGACGGACTTCTCTTTAGAAGAGTTAACGGTAGTTGTAAAGTCACTTAAGCCCGCCAAAGCGCCCGGCCCAGATGGTTTCTCCAACTTATACTATAAAAAATACCTGAAAATTTTAGCCCCACATCTATTGAAGCTATTTAACTCTATTTTACACGGGGCCTCGTTCCCAGCTCAGATGCTTCAGGCGTCAATCTCCCTGATCCATAAACCTGGTAAGGACCCGGCAGACTGTAAGAGCTACCGGCCCATCTCGCTGATTAATACGGATGTAAAAATTTTCTCCAAATTACTAGCTAATAGAGTGGGTATCGTCCTTCCCAGGTTAGTTCATCCAGATCAGGTGGGGTTCATCGGAGGAAGGCAAGCGGCGGACAATACCAGACGGATAATAGATTTGGTGGATTTGGCACAGAAACAGAATATCCCGTCAATGGTACTAAGTCTGGACGCTGAGAAAGCCTTCGATAGAATCGATTGGCCCTACTTGAGAGGGACGCTTGAGGCATTTGGCTTCGAGGGACGCCTCTTGGAGGCCATCATGGCCCTATACGAGGGGCCAACGGCAAGGGTGAGACACCAGGGATTCCCATCAGAGCAATTTCAAATTAAGAGTGGCACACGCCAGGGATGCCCGCTGTCCCCTTTGTTGTTCGCCCTCTGCGTAGAACCCTTGGCGGCACATATCAGAAACAACCCGGATGTTACGGGCATAGCTGTAAAAGAGCAATCACACAAAGTGGCGCTCTACGCAGATGATGTGATCCTGACATTATCAGAGCCTCTCACCTCCCTGCCCAATGTTTTCTCAATTTTGGGGACCTTTAAACAAATTTCTGGGTTCAAAATTAATCAGGCCAAATCGGAAGCCCTCAATATAAATTTACCCAAACCAGTAGAAAAACTAATTGGACTCAATTTTAATTTTAAATGGCAACCCTCTATGATTAAGTATTTATGGGTATATATCACAAAAGAATATAAGGCTTTATATAAAGCAAATTATCCCAGGTTGTTTCGGACTCTCCGTGAGGATCTCCGGAGATGGGCGGAGTACAGTATCTCGTGGATAGGCCGTATTCATAGTGTGAGGATGAATCTCCTGCCACGAGTGCTGTACCTTTTCCAGGCCCTCCCGATCCCCCTGATAAAAGAAGATATCCTCTCGCTTGAGTCCTTAATAACAAAGTTTATCTGGAATAAGAAAAACCCACGAATTAACAAAGCGATCTTGAGGAGGCCGACCTTGAGAGGAGGGTTGGGGGTGCCATGCTTGTTCGCCTACTACAAAGCAGCCCAACTGAGCCAGATTGTGCAGTGGCACACAGACCCGAACTTTCGGAGGTGGGTAGCGCTAGAAAAAACATGCTGCACACCAATAGATATTAGGAACCTAATTTGGTTGCCCAAAAAAAGTCGGGCCGTTATGCGGACTCCTCTGCAGACCCTGGTCAACTCCTTGAAGGTCTGGGACGCGGTTAAGTTCAAGTGCCATCTCACATCCCTGAACTCTCTGATGACTCCCATATGGGGGAACCCAAACTTTGCTCCAGGTATGGATAGCTCTATTTTCTCAAAATGGATTCAATCAGGGTATCTCCGTCTAAAAGATCTGGAGGGCAGGCAACATATAAAAACATTTGATCACATTAAAGAGGAGAACAATTTACCAAACACTGAATTCTTTAGATACCTCCAGATCAGGGCCTTCTACAATGAAGCCCCAATTCGGCCTCGGAGAACAAATTTTGAGCAGCTCTGTTCAAGAGATACGGACACAAGGGGACTAACATCTAGAATGTACAGGGAAGTAGTGTGCCCGAAGACGGACGACCAACCCAAACTTGCCTACATGAGACAGTGGGAAGCAGACATGGGAGAGACATTAGAAGATGAAGACTGGGATAGGATCCTGCAGATGGCGGCCAAAAGCTCCATCTGCACCACATTAAAGGAGAACGCATATAAAGTCCTGATGAGGTGGTATTACACGCCCGCTAAATTATCTAAATTTGTCAAAGGCTACTCTCCGCTCTGCCCCAAGCAGTGCGGAGAGAGAGCGGACTTATTCCATATGCTGTGGTCTTGTACGAAGGTAAACCCGCTTTGGGAGGAGATTAAAGATTGGCTGCAGAGACTGCTAGAAGTGGAAATCCCCTTAGACCCGTGGCTGTTCCTATTGGGCAGACGAGTCAAGGGGCTATCTAATGCCACACATAAATTGATCACACACCTGGCTACAGCCACCAGATGCGAGATTGCAGCAGTATGGAAACAACCAGAGATTCCAATTATCCCCAAGATTAGAAATAGAATTTGGTTTGTCTGCCGGATGGAACAGTTGACGAGTTTGGTTAACGACACCGGCTCAAATTGTCTAAAAGTCTGGGAGCCCTGGCTGGCACAGACAGACATCCCGGGAATAGATATCACCACAATCCTGCAATAATAGGCGGTAAATGCGTTCTCCGGTAATGAAAGGGATCCATGACAACATAGAAACAGAGAACCCGGAGAAGGAGCGGGATCCAGGGCAGAATAGGCCCCTAGTGAAAGAGGCAACCAAAGAGGTAACAGTAGGAGAGAGTGGGTCAATGTTCTCGGAGAGAGAGGTCTACACTAAAATACACGCACGGCGCCCGAACGGAAGATGATAGGTGGAACATTCCTTCGAGCCCTACCACCCCCCCTCCCTCTCCCCCTCCCCTCCCTACTAGATAGTTAGTGTGTCTGTGCCCCCTGTTCATCTTGTAAGTCCAGTAAGTCAAGTTTTTGGTTAATTATATAAAAAAGAAAGTACTAAATGCGGTGATGTCACTGTAGACAATGGATGGTGTTACCATGTAAGATGTATTTCACCCAATAAAATCAAAGTTATAAAAAAAAAAAAAAAATTGGGTACATGAAACATAGCCTTTCGAAACACTATGCAACATGTCATAATAGTGATCCCTCAACCCTCCTATTCAAAGGTATTAAGCATATCCCAAAAAACAGGAGAGGAGGGGATAGGGTTAAGGAATTAGCTAGGCAGGAAACCTTCTGGATACACAAATTAAACACCTTGCATCCAGGGGGTTTAAACGAAGATATAGATATCTGGTCTCTGTACTGATCTTTTTATTATATGTTTTATTATCTACTCTTTTTAAATATTTTAACATAAATTTGCGGTTCTTTGTCCATTTTTTTATAAATAGTTTTAGTCATTTCAATTAATTTTTAAATAGTCTATGTTTGCTGCTTTTTATGAATGGTCCGCTTTGAACATTTTTCAGGCTTCTTTTACATTACTTATTCTCCTATTAGTCATCCAGGTCCATAGGGCAGATGATATAACCTGTTATTGTGCTCTGTGCCATGTTTTAATACTGTTTTCTTTGTTTTAGTATCATCAATCGCGTCATGGTAAACATTGTTGTTGTTAATAAAGTTTAGTGAAAGTTTTTTTATATATGTTTATAATTACCAGTGACGCTTGCCTTTCGGGACTTTAACCCCACCCCTGTTGTTCTCCCATTGGACAATAGAGCCGACGGCAGAGCCAATGAGGTACGATCGCGGGGTATTTAGATTTAACTTGAAACCACTTAAATTCAGTCCCTGATGAAGAAACTTCGGTTTCGAAACGCGTAGGACATTCTGGACAAGTGCTCTATCCTTCTATTAGCACCCTACTGCGCGAGTTGTTTGAGTCTGAACGGCGCCGAATCCCCGTGGTGACGTCATCAACCAGGAAGTGCTCCACACGGAGGATAGTGCCAGCGTCCAGCTGATGCCCAGATTCGCTTTGCTGAAGCACTGCAAGGATCAGCAGTTCCCGTTCTACTCGTGCTCGAGGGAGCAAGAACCAGCAGAGGTTGTGCACCTACCCCAATAGGACCCTGCACCAGTGGGACCAGCGTTTCCACCCCTGTGAGGACACCTAATCCGGTCTCCGGAGGCGTTGGGTAACATATCCCTAAACTGCTTGTTATTACTGCAATTGATGTACGCACATTACTCACCTATGTATTGTTTATGAAAAAATATCTTTAATGCACTATGAGCGTTGTGCGCTGTGTCTTTTTTGTATTTATCTGTTAGCTTTAGGGGGTCCCTGAGCCCCCCCTCCATCGCAGCTGCAGACGCTCCATTTAAGTTAAGTTATTCAATTCACTTTTTTGTCACTATCAACCACGTCACGTTTTTGTAGCTGCGCACTTTATTTCTTTTCTCACTTATCAGATGGTGATGGTAAGTAGAAGCAGAACATGATACATAACTGAAATGAGGAGAGAAGGGAAGAAAATGTATATGAATACCGAATCAGAAAGGCAAAGACATTTTTCACAATCTGTTTCAACTAAATACTAAGTTTAATGTAAATGGAGCCATCTTAGATCTAATATTGGGTGAGTCTCTGCAAATCAAATGAAGGAGGAGACCACAAACCCTTCATTTGGGCCACTAGGGGACAGGGTTCCTAATGTGTAAATCCATCTGGATTCTCTCTTAAGGAGCTCACTGTCTAGTCATCTCCTCTGACTCCCTCAGGTAGTTATTAAATCCCTTTGAATTTAAGATATTTAGTTTCTCCATTCTGTGTCTCAAGAATATGTTTGACCAGTGGGGTGTCAAGATGATTTCTTGTAGCCCCCAGATGCTTAAGGACTCTCCGGCAAAGTTGGCGGGTGGTTTTGCCCACATATTTTTTTCCACAGGAATTTGCTTGATATGTGACTCCAACAGTTCTGCAGTTTATGAACTGTCTAATTGTACCTGTATATTGCTTAGAGTCATTCCAGTTGTAGAAGAATGTTGTGGGTAAGCTGAAGTGACAGGCTTTGCAGCCCTGCCATTTGAAATTTCCCACAACTCTATTAGCTAGCCAGGTGTTTTTGGTTGGGGTCTTAAAGTGGCTGTGGACAAGTATATCCCTCAGATTAGGCACTCTCCTACTCACCAGGGTGGGATAGAAGGTCAATACTTGGCTCAAATCTTTGTGCTCTAAGGATATGCCAGTGGTTAAGAATGTTATGTATCTGGGACCACTGGTTATTATAGGTTCCCACAAACCTTATCACTTTTTGATCAAGGGGAGAATTTTTTTTCCTTCAACAATATACTGCAGGCAACAATGTATTTTGCCCTTTTGTAGGCTTTCTTTATGACCGCATTACTGTAACCCTTTTCCTGGAATTTGTATTTCATAAGAAGTGTCTCTTTTTCGAACTTAAAGTCGTTAGATCAGTTTCTTCGAGTTCTAAGAAACTGTCCTACTGGGATCTAGGGTGATGCCTTTCGGCAAGTTTTTAGTGGCCGTAGGTTCTTCTTCAGTGTTGCTTTAGACATGAAACGTGTTGCGGTGAGGTCACAAGCAGCGATTTGAGTCTCGTGATGATGAATCACGGAAGCTGCAGTCACACATACCCACGAGGACGCCATTGAGAGTTGATCCGGCTTCTTTTTTCCATCACGGAGGCGGTTTCCATTTAAATACTGGGACCTTGGCGAGGGGTTTCAGAGAATCTGGGTCCCTCCTCAGGGATATCGCGGACGTTTGGGATCATATTGGGCCAATTATGACCACCCACAGAGAAGGGCTGTGGGGGCCATAATTGGCCCAATATTTCCAAACTTGAGAGACAGGCACTGAGGAACCTTGGGCTCAACCAGTCCATCATAATTAAACCAGCAGATAAGGAGGGTGCGATAGTTGTCATGGACAGAGCCTCTTATTGCTATGAAATTCTGAGACAACTTTCTGACCATGACAACTATCTCCCCCTTACTCAGGATCCAACCCCTAGGATAGGATGGGTCATTCAGGCCCTGTTGGCTAGAGCAGAGTCCATGGGACTGATCAATATACAGCTGAAGTCTTATTTAACTGTGGATGACCCCATCATCCCTGTACTGTATATATGTTACAGTTGTCCTACACACAAGCCGAGAGAAGGGAAGGGACCCGATAGCGAGATGGGGAAGCTGCAGGAGACACGAAAAAGGAGTAAGTTGCCTCCCAGTTGGGAAACAGTGCACGTAGTCCCATGAGCGCACTGCGCGCAGGAAAATGCGCGACACGTCCGGAGGAGCAGAGCCAAGCTTTGTGACATGACTAGCCCAGCTGCAAGTGTGCGCATGCTCTGGCAGCAGAGTGAGGATGCGCGTGTTCTCAGGCACCAAAGCGGGGGTTGTGGGAAGCAAACGCTTCAGCACGGGAGTCTGGAACGGGAACCAGGAACTAGGAACATGGAACTGGAACATGATACTAGGAACATGGAACAGGAACATGGAACAGGAACATGGAACTAGGAACATGGAACATGAACATGGAAAGAGCCGGGGAGGATAGAGTCCAGAGCACAAGGTAACATCAACAAGGGAATTGCTTCGTGGAGGACGTCCTGCCTCCTTAAAGGCATAGTGCCAGAACCAGCAAGGTGCAGCAAAACTAAATATAACATAAGGGTTCTTAGTCTAGTCCATTGGCCAAGGAATTATAAGCCTGCTACCACGTCAAGGTGAACCCTACTCAGCAGGTACCAACACAACCCGACGGTAAACTAACCTCAGTAGTAAATGAGTGACTGTCCCAATCTTCCGGAATCCAAAGGAGATGAGTAAAGGTCCCAAGGAGGTCCAGGCAGGAACAGCATGCGATGGTAGTACTAGCAGGCACCAGGGCAGGCAGCAAATGACTAATAGCAATGAGAAAGTCAAAGAGAGGCTTACTTCCTGTCAGGAGAAAGAGGGCAGGATTTGCCATGAAGCAAGATGGCGTAGTTTGCTTCAGAATCCTTAAAGACACAGGATCTTGACTCACAGCAAGAGGACGGTGATCAGAAGTAAACAGGTACGGAAGGAACACGCCGCAGGGGGTGTGTTCTGTGCATTGTTACAATATACTACCGAAAGTGCATAAGAGGCTTGAGGACCCTCCGGAACGACCTATAGTGTCTGGCACCAATTCTATATTTGAACCAATTGCTACATGGATCTTTCCTATATGCAGGACACCACCCAGTTCTTGTTACACCTCAGGACGCTCAACTTCAACACACCAGACATGCTCCTGGTTACCATGGATGTGGACAGCCTCTACACCTCCATTACATACCGTGGAGATGTGGAGGCTGTCTGTTTTTATCTTGCTCAGACACAAACATTCACTGATGAGGAACAGGATTTCCATTTATCATTACTCAAGATAGTGTTGTTTGAGAATTATTTTTTGTTCGAGGATCAGTTTTTCAATCAAGTGCAAGGGACCGCGATGGGTTCAAACGTGGCTTCCTCATATGCGAACATTTTTATGAACTTTTTTGAGGATCATTATGTATATACTAACCCGTTGTTTGCAGAATTTGCCATAACCTGGCAACTATACATAGATGATATTTTCCTCTTGTGGTCTGGCAGTGTGGACTCTCTCCTTTTGTTTCATCAACAACTGAATATGGCCCTGGATACTATTAGCTTCACAATAAACTACGACCTGAAAGAGGTTTGTTTTCTGGACACTAAAGTGTATATACTGTATCAGGTAGTGCCCTACAGACGGATCTATACTCCAAAAGTACGGATCGTAACACTTTGTTATTACATGGAAGTTTTCATCCCTCTCATAGCATATGCTCCCTCCCTAAGAGTCATCTGTATAGGGCCAAGAGGATTGTTAGTGAACCCGTGAACGTTGATACTCAACTAAATTTAATGGTTGATAAATTTATAGCCAGGGGGTATCCCCGGTCGGCTTTGGAATTGGAAAGGACATTGGTATCCAACATGGACAGGGAACTTTTACTTTGTCCAAAAACAAGGAACAAGATGACGGGCAGAATTCCATTTGTCAGCACATATTCAACTGCTGGTGCTGACATTGGTCGTCTCATCCGTAAGTTTTAGTATCTCATCGAAATGGATGCGAAACTTAGTACGATATTAACCGCTCCACCGTTGACGTTCTACAGGAGAGCGCCCACAAATAGAGACTCTGTTGGTCGGGCTGATTTTGGGACTGCAAAAATCACTACCACTAGGTTTTTGAGCACACCACTCAAGGGACACATTTCTGTGTCTTTCTTGTGCTCAGTGCGGGAACATTCCAAGGGCCCTACATTTACACATCCTCAAACAGGACGAAAGTACCACATGAAGCACTACACCACATGTGATACAGACTTTGGAGTGTATTTGATCAAGTGACCCTGCGGTATGGCTTATGTTGGCGAGACCACCCGCAAACTTAAGGAGAGGGTGAGCCAGCACAAATCCACGATTCGACGTTGAGTACAAGATAAGCCGGTGTCTGCTATTTTTTTGTCCGCAGGGCATGGTATCAGCCAGCTACGGGTACAAGTCATAGACCACATCTTCAAACCGAGACATGGAGGAAATAGGGTTTTTATCCTTAAGAAGCGTGAGGCCTACTGGATACATGAATTGGGGACATTACATCCCCATGGTCTAAATCGTGATTATGACTTGACGTTTTTTTGAGGATTGGACTTTATACTGTTTAAGGGATGCCAGTGTTGGTTATTTGTCGGTTCAATGCTATTTGGGAGAGTGGCGTTTTATTACATTGCTACCCCATTGGTGTCGACGATCACCATTATGTTCCTTTGAGTCCATGCACACGCAATGTGCACCTGTTCTATCTCAACGTCCACACGTGACCTGTTATCAGGGTTTCCCATGTATTTCATGTATGCCAGTAGGACTCTATGTGATAGTATTTGTACCTCTTGTCTTTAACTATACCCGGTTTGCTGATGTGGTGTCTCTTTGCCTTATCGGAGTACTCTCCAAGTCTGGACTATTCAATGTTGTCTTGGATTGTTGGTATTTCTGTTCGGTTACTTTATATGTCTCTTTTGTTTTCATTGTCCTATTCATTCTCTCTCAAATGCATCCCTTATATCCCGTCTATCTATGTATTATGATTGTGTGATTTCCTTTTTTTTGATGTTTTACTGCTGTTCCTCAGTCAGTCATTGTTGTTTATATATATATATATATATATATATATATATATATATATATATATACACATGGGGAATATGACATTGGGTAGAACAGACATTTAGCTAGGTTTCGGGTATCAGATAGCTTATATGCCAGTGGGTAGAACAGACATTTAGCTAGGTTTCGGGTATCAGCTAGCTTATATGCCAGTGGGTAGAACAGACATTTAGCTAGGTTTCGGGTATCAGCTAGCTTATATGCCAGTGGGTGGAGATCAAGCCACTGTGTGATGTTCATGCTTGGGTCTTTACTCTATTTTTGGCAGGTTAGTGCACTTTTGCGTATGCACTAGAGGACTGTTTCAGCACTATATCGTGCCTACTGACATTGCAAGGGGGCGTGGCTAGTTTTTAGGTCTGCTTTACTAGCTTCCACAGTTTGCGAATGCGCAAACAGTCTCCACGCATCAGTGGTTGCTAGGGACGCCAGCGGGTCCTCTCTCAGTGGCTTGTTATGATATCTGCTTGGTTGGTTAGGTCCCACTTCTTGCGCATGCGTGAGGACGCTGTGTTTACCTTTGGTAGTCAGGGACACTGACGGGTCTCTCCCCGGTGGCCCGCTACGATCGCCGCTTAGAAAGTTTGTCTAAAGGATACCCCTACATGCATAACATTCTGGATTAGATGCTAAGGTAGCTCATTTATTTTTTCACTCAGCATTGTGTGATTTAAATGTAACGGTGTTTCTGGACCCCACTTGACCCACCCAATCTCACATTGGCCCCGTGGTCTAACCGGTCCCCATTACATGGATGTGTCTGGTGGTGCACCTGTTGGCTACAGGATTCCTGAGTCTCCCGCATGATGTTGTTATGGGGATATCAGCAAAACAGGCAGCTGAGGTAGTGTGCTTGAATCCTACCTATATCCAGTGCAGCGCCTCCACCTCATCAGGATCTCTGCGTCCGCAGGGAGATGCATCTGATGAGGAACTCCTTCCAGGTGCCTTCCTCTGCTGAGTAACTCCACACTCACACATGAGGGTTTTGATGAACAAGGGCATCTTTATTGTCAGGGTAGGCAACTGCCCCTCACAGCGGTCGTACTAGCCACTCATCTCTCTGCTGCACTCCATCTCGAAGGTTCCTCCTTCTCCTAGTGGAGTTGCTTTCCACCTCTCCCCTCAGGGAGATTCACCAGCTTGTCTCTCTTGAGCTGCACAGGCTCACAACTCTTGCATCACACACTGCAACACTGTTGCAGACCTCCACATGACTCTCCTGAACAGAGTCAAGACACCAACAGAACTGATTAACTTTAGGAAGTGCTGTGCAATATATCAGCTTCCAGAAAGACCCACCTCTCTGTGTCACTAACAGTGGACACAGACAGGCTGTCACTTCCTTTGCAACTATCTTACACCAAGGGTTGAAGGCAAACCTCCATAATGACTACTGGCAACCCTGCCCTTTTAACAGGAGTTACTGAACAGCATGAGAGAGATATGTACACCAATTTTACACATGGCTACATAAACATTAATGATAACACATGCTAATTTATGACATATGCACATGTTCTGATTGGCTGCCTAGATAAGCAGCATTGATTACTTAGCTGTTTTGTATTTGGTAATTGTGATTTTCAGGTTTTTCTATCTGCGTCCTCCCTATATATTCTGTTCTTGCCTCATTTACAACACAGAGCTTGAGAAAGGACCTTGTGGTCAGAAACGTACGTCGCTCTGGAGATTTTGTGATTGCCTGATGATTTTCTAAGATTACATAATCTTTTTTCTATTCTGAGTGTGCTGCGGACTTCCATCTTTTTGTGTATCTAACAGACTGGTTGGTGTTCCCTGTCTATCTGCTAGCACCTGGATTCCTGATAAGTATATATTATCTTTGTGGTTTATGGTTCTTTGCCTGTGTGCACCCAGCATCATACACGTCACGCGACGTAGACGCTATAAAAATGGCGGCGACACTGGCACCGATGCCCCATACCGGGGCCTGTAACTCGGGAAGCAGGGGGTCCCTGAGGCTGAAATCAATGCGGTTCAGCTCAGGAGACCCCCTGCTCCCGCATGCTATTATTAAATATACAATATACATTAAAGCAGCTTCATTACCATAGTGGATAGCCGCTAAGGCAATGAAGGGGTTAAGACATAATAGCATGTTTATTGAGGACAATTGCCCCCAATACACATTGCAATATACAACACACACACCGCACACTATTAATAAAAATGACATTAATGCAGCTTCATTACCAAAGCGGCTATCCGCTACGGTAATGAATTATTATTTATTGATATGTGTGTTTTGAGACTAGTGTAGATGAGCAGGGGGTCTCCAGAGCTGAACCGCATTGGTTTGAGGTCCAGGGACCCCCTACTTCCTGAGATACAGGCCCTGTTATGAGGTGCCAGTATCCACCTGCAGAATTTAAATCCCCCGGTCATGTGATCAGGACATCTCAAAGTAAAGGAGATATCGGCACCCCATGGGGCCTGTATCTCAGGAAGTAGGGGGTCCCCGGACCTCACACAAATGCAGTTCAGCTCAGGAGACCCCCTCCTCATCTACATTATTATTATTATTATTAAAATGAATGCAGCATCTCCATGCAAATGTTACAGGCGGCTTTTTTTCTATCTGCTATCGCGCTTTAACTTTAAGGCCGAAAGCAGGGGGTCAAAAAAAAGCACGCACGATCTGGCAGATGGGAGCTCGGACGATTCAGAACACGCTGAAATTCGTATTGAATCGCGCCCCTTGCTTAAATTTTTATCGGACTTGCAAAAAAAATTCACGCCAGCGCAAAAGTTCACTGCTTAGTGCATAGCCCTCTGTGTCATAATAGAGTGTAGCGCATTAAGAGTTATCTATTGTGGCAGGATGGCCGTGGTAAGTGAGGAGACAACACGTCTTTTCCAGTGAAATAATGCTGTTGGGTTTATTTGTCCAAAAACGGTAATTAAACAATGGGTACACTGTCCCTTTAAAATTGAAATGAAACCAAAACCTAACCCCGGTCGGGGTACTAGCTAAACAAAAGTGCAGGCTAACTATCTGGCTGGCTAGCTAACCTATTCCAGCCCAATAAAGTACAGCAAACGCAGTTGGCTCCTTACCTGGGAGCTTTATTCTTCCCTCTTGGGACAGGATCGCTTTGGGCAGCTTGTGTCTGTTTTAGCACTTCTCTGTCTTCCCTCTATGCCTCAGAGAGAGAGACTGCCGCCCCAGAGGCATTTCCTCTTCCTGTGTTTAAAGCAGGTAAAGGAGCTTTATTCAAATCACCTGTGGTCTGCTTGACAAGCTGAGTTAACCCCTCGTTTACTGGATAGCATGCATACTGCCATCTCCTATTCACATACACGGAGTCAATGACCCTATCACATATCCCCCTTCCCAGCGTAACGTTACCGAGTGGAGCGGCCCGTGCACTGAGACTGTGCACCCTAGAGAGTGCATCAGCATTACCGTGCAGTATGCCTGGCCGATGTTGGATCGTAAAGTTAAAAGGTTGCAACGACAGTAACCAACGGGTAACTCTCGAGTTCTTTTCTTTTTTTCTGTGCATCCACTGTAGTGGTGCATGATCTGTTACGAGTGTAAAAGATCTGCCTAAAAGGTAATATTTCAATGTGTCTGTTGCCCACTTTACTGCCAAACACTCTTTTACTACTGTGGCATATCTTTGTTCGCGGGGACACAATTTGCGACTTAAATAGAGGACCGGGTGTTCCTCTTCTCCTACAAACTGGGACAGTACTGCCCCGAGACCTACTTCGGAGGCGTCCGTTTGTAAAAAAAACTCCTTTTTAAAGTCTGGGGCTACCAAGACTGGGTGATTACAGAGCGTTGTGCGTAGGTCTACAAATGCGGTCTCCGCATTACTGTTCCATTTTACAACATCAGGTGCCTTTGCCTTTACTAGATCTGAAAGCTGTGCAGCCCGGGTTGCAAAATGGGGTATAAATCGCCTGTAGTAACCTACAATGCCCAGAAACGTCCTAACCTGTTTCTTTTTTAGGGGACGGGGCCAACTCTCAATGGCTTCAACTTTATTGAGCTGGGGTTTTACTGACCCCTTCCCACAATATAGCCAAGATATTTTGCCTCTGCTAGGCCAACTGAACATTTAGCTGGATTGGCTGTAAGACCCGCCTCCCGAAAGGTTCTTAACACTGCTTCAACCTTTCCTAGATGTGAGTCCCAATCTGGACTATGAATTACTACATCGTCTAAGTACGCTGAGGCGTAGTTCGAGTGTGGGTGTAGCAATTTATTCATCAACCTTTTGGAAGGTTGCAGGTGCCCCATGAAGACCAAAGGGTAAAACAGTATACTGAAATAGACCATCAGGTGTGGAGAAGGCCGTTTTCTCTTTTGCTGACCTTGTTAAGGGGATTTGCCAATAACCCTTTGTAAGATCTAAAGTGGTTAGAAAACGAGCCCTCGCCAACTTCTCAATTAACTCGTCTACCCGTGGCATAGGATAGGCATCAAACTTCGAGACTTCATTTACCTTTCTAAAGTCGTTACAGAACCGTATTGTCCCATCTGGCTTAGGTACCAAGACAATAGAGCTGGACCATTGACTATGGGACTCCTCAATTATGCCTAGATCTAGCATTTTCTTTACCTCTGACTGAATAGCCCCTCTTCTAGCTTCTGGGATTCTATAAGGTCTTATCTTAATGACTACCCCTGGCTTGGTGATGATATCATGAGAAATCATCCTAGTTTTCCCTGGTACGCTGGAAAAGACATCTATGTTCCTTTTCACCAAATCTACAGCTTCTCTGTGTTGTTCAGGCGTAAGTTCTGCCGATATTTGAACAAGTGGTTCCTCCCCTTTCCTGGATTCGTTAGCTACTACCGATAGGCATACCTCTCTATCCTTCCAGGATTTTAATAGATTTATGTGATAGATTTGCTCTACCTTCCTCCGGTCTGGCTGTCGAATTTTATAATTCACCGGGCCGACCTGTTCTAGAACCTCATATGGCCCCTGCCAATGTGATAACAGCTTGCTTTCGGCCGTGGGAACAAGGACCATTACTCGGTCCCCTGGTCGGAAGTTGCGAACCGTAGCCTGTCTGTTGTAAAGGTTCCGTTGGGCTCTCTGTGTCTCTTCTAGATGCTGTCTGACTATGGGGGTAATATGCGCAATACGGTCTTTCAAATCTTCCACAAATTGGACGACATTTTTCCCTGGCACAGCTTGTTGCTCCCACTCTTCTTTGAGGCTATCCAGAATCCCTCTTGGGCGTCTCCCATACAGGAGTTCAAATGGGGAAAACCCCGTAGAGGCCTGTGGTACCTCTCGGATAGCAAACAAGAGATAAGGCAACAAGGTGTCCCAGTTCTTCCCATCACTAGCGACTACCTTTCTCAACATCATCTTCAACGTCTTATTGAATCATTCTACCAGTCCGTCCGTTTGTGGATTGTACACAGAGGTTCTTAGGGACTGTATTTTTAGCTCTACACATAAGTCTCGCATAAGTTTAGATGTAAACGGGGTACCCTGATCTGTCAGAATTTCTTTCGGTATCCCGAGTCTGGAGAACACCTGTAACAATTCCTTAGCTATAGCTTTGGAGGAAGTGTTACGTAAAGGTAGTGCTTCTGGATATCGAGTGGCATAGTCTAGGATCACCAGAATGTACTGATGACCCTTGGCAGATTTCTCCAAGGGACCCACTATATCCATGGCAATCCTCTCAAATGGGACATCAATAATAGGCATAGGGTTCAATGGGGCCCTCAAACGTGGTCGGGGGGCTGTCAACAGACACTCGGGACAAGAGGCACAGAATCTCTTTACTGCATTATATATCCCTGGCCAGTAAAACTTTTTTAGGATTCTTTGCTGTGTCTTCTCTACGCCCAGATGACCCCCCAACAAATGAGAGTGTGCTAGCTCTAGGACCTTCCTCACTAATGAACTGGGTACTAACAATTTTTCTATTTCTTGGCCCTCCTCTTGGCTCACATGGTATAACAAATCATTCTTAATGTAGAAATATGGATAGGATTCCTTTGTGGTTCCTTCTACCGGGACCCCATTAACTTCTACCGCCTGGCTAAACCCATTTTTCAACTGGGGATCATTAGCCTGTTCTCTACCAAAGTTAGATAGGGACAGTTCTAGACTTCCAAAACCTTCTTCATCTGGTGTTTGGTCGGTTACCTCCACGGGTAACTCAGACACCTGATCATCAACAGGCCCTGTCTCGGACAACTCTTCTCCCTCTGGTCTCCCTCCGTTAGGGGTAGTGAGTGACCAGTGCTAACTGGGGTGGGGGTGCACCTCTTTTTTTCTCGTTCCTACGTTCCCGTTTTGACTTAGGGGTTTTAGACACCTCGGCGACTACTTCGGGGTCTATAAATGGAAAAAGCTCATCTGGAGTAGGATTGTTCAAGGTGAGCTGTCCTCTGATCAAGGTGTCAAAACCAGGGAAATTACAGCCTAACACTAGGGAATGGGGTAATTTTGGCACAACTGCTGCCATAGTTTCGATGACTTGCCCCTCGACTTTTACTTTTATTAGAGTCGTGGTGTACGGAAGCGTACACCCATGCACACATAATACCCGCAACTTCTCACCCTGGGGTAACCGGAGAGGCTTAACCAACTTCCCGGATACCAAGTTAATATTGCTCCCTGAGTGCGGAGACTGGTTTTCCATTTAACATCACGGTGAGGAAGTTGTGGGTACGTTTTCCCTCCAGGGTCATACCCACCACTCCACAAAATTCAGACTTCACAGAACCATATGCACACTCCATTGGCTCAGACAACTGTGGGCAGTGAGCCTTAATATGCCCCGTCTCCCCACACTCAAAACAAACAATTGGCCCAGTTCGTTCTTGAAACCCTTTCTGAAATTTAGAGTTTCTGTCCCTATCCGGGTTTTCTTCCACCCGCTCAAATCGTTCGAACGGTCGTGGGTCCGGGCGCCAGCGCTGGCCTCTACTGTTTGTGTTGGGACGTGGGTTGTAGTTGGTGCGAGTGGGGCGTGACAGTTCACGGGTAGCCAGAAACTGCTCCACTGCGCCTACCATGGCATAAGAGAGGGGATCTCCCTGCCCCACCCACTGTTGCAGGTCCTGGGGTAACGCTTGAATGAAGCGGTCCAACACCACCATCTCAAGGATCCGTGCCGGGCTATGTTCCTCTGGTTTTAGCCACTTGGACGCTAGGTGAATCAAATCCCATAACTGGGACCTGGGCGGCTTCTGTTCCTGGTATTTCCACTTATGGAACTTCTGCGCACAAACTGCGGGAGTCACACCAATCCTTGCAAGGATTTCGCTTTTCAGACAGTCATAGTCTGCTGCGGCTTCTTCGTCAAGGTCACAATATGCTTTTTGGGCTTCCCCCAGTAAAAAGGGTGCGATAATCCCAGCCCATTTGGAGCGGGCCCACCTTTCCCGGGAAGCGATTCGCTCAAAGGACCTGAGGTATCCCTCGACGTCATCGTGTGGCGTCATTTTCTGCAGGTACTCGTTCGCCTGGACGGGCCGCGCTGGGGCCGTACTTGACAAGGCCATTTTAATCTGGGCCAGCTGCTCAATCAGTTGCTTCTGTGTGTATGCAACAATGTCAAGCTGGGCTGCAAATAACCAGTTCTTCTCGCGTTGTGCAGCCGTGCTGTCCTGTCCCTGTTTGTTAGCTTCTTGCTGGACAGCGGTGCTGTGTACTTAGGCCTTCACAACGTCTTCCATAGTGGCAGCTACCGCTTGGACAGATTCCACCAGACGCAATCTGTAGCTCCGCCCCTTTTACAGGGTGTTCGCCATCCCACTTCTTTCGTTGTAATCCAGGGGGAGCATGGAGGGAAATAGAACAAAAAGACAAAAAAACAATCTAAGTGTAGACAGTTTTAAATTAGTGTAAAACTCTATGTCTTGTCTTGGCTCATATGTTGTGCCTACTTACAAGATGTAAGTTGTATTCAAGCGGTTTTGACACTCAATGGTCTCTGCTAAGGATGTTTTTCTCCACTCTGTGATGCGGTCTCCAATTCTCAGCTCAGCAACCAAGTGTATGTGAAAAAAATGATACCATAGTGCAGACCAGTACAATAATAAAACTTGACTTTATAAGGTTTAAAAATGGACCCTTACAATAAAAACATATAGTTTAAGCATTTTTCACAATCATTGTGATCAGGGAGAGAAGAGTGTGTTAACTTCAGGCTCACCCGCCTCCTCCGATGTGACTTGGTGTATTTCGTCTCTCTCTGGGACTGTATGTCTCCGGCGGTGGACTGCGTCTTTCCAGGCTGTATCCCCCCGTGGGCTATCAGACTCCCCTTCAGCTGTTATTCGCAGGTACTGCACTTGGAGCTGCCTCTCGGGTGGATAATCCTGCCTCTCTCTCCGCCGGTGCGTCTCTTCCGCTCTGTCCCGATTCGTCACTTCTGGGCGCGGCTAGGTGAGTTTCTGTATGGCAATCTCGCCTTTCTCCTCTCTCCTCTCAGAACGGCTCCCACTCTACGCGTTTCGCCAGAAAAGGGTGTGTGGCTTCCTCAGGAGTTAGCGCCATTTCTTTCACCTTCACTTAGCACGCCATCCCACTTCTGACACCACGTGTGACAGGATGGCCGTGGTAAGTGAGGAGACAACACGTCTTTTCCGGTGAAATAATGCTGTTGGGTTTATTTGTCCAAAAACGGTAATTAAACAATGGGTACACTGTCCCTTTAAAATTGAAATGAAACCAAAACCTAACCCCGGTCGGGGTACTAGCTAAACAAAAGTGCAGGCTAACTATATGGCTGGCTAGCTAACCTATTCCAGCCCAATAAAGTACAGCAAACGCAGTTGGCTCCTTACCTGGGAGCTTTATTCTTCCCTCTTGGGACAGGATCGCTTTGGGCAGCTTGTGTCTGTTTTAACACTTCTCTGTCTTCCCTCTATGCCTCAGAGAGAGAGACTGCCGCCCCAGAGGCATTCCTCTTCCTGTTTTTAAAGCAGGTAAAGGAGCTTTATTCAAATCACCTGTGGTCTGCTTGACAAGCTGAGTTAACCCCTCGTTTACTGGATAGCATGCATACTGCCATCTCTTATTCACATACACGGAGTCAATGACCCTATCACACTATGTACAGTAAAGTCCATTTCATTTTACAAGTGTGTGTGTTCATTGTGATTGGGTCCAGTGAGGGGCTCCTCCCACTCCGTTGGGATCCCTCACAGGTGGAGGCGCTGCACCGTATTGTAAGTATATCACCCCAGGCTCTCCGTGGCAGAGGCTTAGGCTCCTGGGAGCCAACAGGTAAAAGGGCAGCACAGGTAGATTTCTGTGTTGTGTACATAGAATATACAGTATAAATAATTAGATAAATAGACAAAAAGGACAATGTGGGGAGGCGAGAATTGTAACATGAATAAGATGTTTTCAATAATACAATTGTCTTAACAGCTTTATTATTTAATATAAATTTGCAAGAAATAGGACATTTGTTCGCAAAGATTTTGCCGCGACCAAATGGCTGCCAGCAGATGGACCCTCTGCCGCTGGAACCTCCGCTGACGGAAACTTCAATAATAAGGTCCATTTTTAGTGCTCAGGGGGTTCACTGCTTAGGGTAGGAGGTTAACTTTAGGGGTTTTAGTGGTTAAGGTAGGGGTTAACTTTAGGGGGTTTAGCGGTTAGGGTAAGGGGTTAGCTTTAGGGGTTTTAGTGGTTACGGTGGGGGGCAAACTTTAGGGGTTTTAGCGGTTAGGGTAGGGGGTTAACTTAAGGGAATTTAGCGTAAGGGATTAAGGCTTTTAGGGTACTAGGTAGCATTAGTATTAGGGGTTAACAGGGGGATTTAGGGTAAGGGTTAAGGTTAGCAACTTACCTTATCTGCAAAGCAGGCGGGCGCCTCATGGTCCTGGTTGTAAGGTGAGTTGTGGCTAAGTGCCTGTGGTCATGTGATCACGGCAAAACAGCAGCAAACCAAATTTTCCAGTCCATGGAAATTTATATTAAATGAATGTGAAATTCTTATATCATACAACCTTTAGGTTCATGCTTTAAGTACTGTTGCTAGCAATCTTCTCGTGCAGATGAGGACTGTATCATATTTGTCAATAAAGTCAATGGAGATTGGCCGACAGAATTGAGAAAAAAAAATCTATTTTAGGTGTAAAGAAAATATATTCTTGTAAATGATATGCACTTTTTGATCACTTTTATTGGACCAAAAGAAAAAAGGTCAAGTTGTTGTTGTAAATTAGCTTTTAGGAACAGACAAACGCAACCACATGAAAACCATATGACCATTTGTCTTCTCATAAACTTATGAAAATAGAAAATAGATATCGTATGTTATACTTACTGTACCAAATAAAAGGCCTGAAAGGCTGCAAAAAGGTTTCTCAGAAAGCTACTTTTTACTGGTTCTGTATGTTGTGTTTAGTTCAGAGTCGGCATTTTGTTTTACAAAAAATATTTCGAACTCCCTCAATTAATAACATAATAGAGAAGTGTAACGCCTCAGCTTTTCCTTTCACAGACTTTACATGCACTTTTGACATCCTATGGAACAAGGCATACTACCATTAGAAGCTTGAAAGAATCTCTCAGGGTTCTCGTGAAATATGTCTGCGTTTTCTTTTTTAGAGTCAGTTAAGTAATTGTGTGAAGTGACATTCTGAGAATAATGGAAACTGGAAGCTAGTGCTATTTTCTCATGGATACGTAGTCTTCCACAAAGCAAACTCAGCAGTGATTCCAGGAGGAAAAAATGCTTTGCCAAATTTAAGACAATATAAAATGTTCAGTACAGTGATCACAATGATTTCAAGAAGCAAACTGCACTGAGATAGAACATTGCATGCCTCTTGTTTATATGGTCAGCGTGAATTGAACCAGTCACACTAGTAACTTTGTGGGAAACATTTACTTTTGTGAAGTTCCAATAATAAAACTCTCCTATAGTGCATAACTTCACCTTGAGCTAACATTACTATACTTACAACCAGGGAACTGACAGCTTTCCCAGGGCCCAGGACTAGAGTCTCCACCCAGACGCCAGATTGTTGCGGGGAGGGAGAAGCCCAGGCCCCAAACCATTGGCCCTTTATCTCTCTCCTCACCTTTCTCTCCCACTCCCTTCCCCTCTATCTCTCTCTCCCTGCCTTCTCACCTTCTCTCTTCCATGTCTTTCACTCTACCTCTCTGTAAGGGTTCCAGTCCAGGCTTTGGCTGGAACCCGCCCTTACCTGGCGGCTGTGGACATTTTGATTACTGGCAGCCTGCTATATTGGCTGCATCTGTTCAAGGGCTTAAATAGCAGCCAGTGACTTCCAGCAACTGCCTGAGCTTTTGTTTATGTTTCCCTTTGTTCCTGGCCACCGTGGGTTCTGGTTGCTGAGCCTTCCTTGTTTGTGAGCCTTTCTTGTTCCTGGCCACCTTGGGTTCCTGTTGCTGAGCCTATCTTGTTTGTGAGCCTTCCCTGTTCCTGAGCCTTCCCTGTGGCTTGCCTATTGCTGTGGCTAGCCTGTCCATTTGGAATCCCTGTTGCTGACCCCAGACCGTGACCCCGACCTCGCTGCCTGCTGCCTGCCCTGACCCTTTGCTTGTTGCCTGGACTTTGCACCACTGCCGCCAGCCCTGAACTCCTGTCTGCTTACCGACTTCGGATACTCTTACGGGACTCTGTCCCTGGGCTCTGGTTGGTTAATTTGCATCCCTACCTCAGCCCTGCGGCTTGCTTCTGGATCAGAGAACACTCTCTACTTTCTCTCTTTTCTCACTTTTACTCTCATCCTCCTATCCCTCTCACTGATCTCACTCCTCAAACTCCTCACTCTCACTCTTTCCCCTCTCCACTATTTCTCCCTCACTATCCCAATCTCTCCCAACTCTCTCACTCCCTCCTCTGTTCCAATATCCCCTTCTCTCTGTCCTACACCCCCTCCTCTCTCTCTCATTCCTCTCACTTCTCTCTTACTAAACTCTCTCCCCAACTGGGTCCTACCTTTTGAGCGGGCGATGCTTTGTATGTATGTATGTCTTTATTTGTATAGCGCCATAAAATGTACATAGCGCTTCACAGTAGTAATACATGTCATATAAATAACAAATATAAATAACAGATCATGGGAATAAGTGCTTCAGACATACTGTAAAAGTAACATTAAGGAAGGAGTCCCTGCTCCGAGGAGCTTACAATCTAATTGGTAGGTAGGGAGAACGTACAGAGACAGTAGGAGGGAATACTAGTAAGTGCGTCTGCAGGGGGCCAAGCTTTGTGTCATGTGTCCATGATTATCCAGTGCTACTCATATGCTTCTTTAAGCAGATGTGTCTTAAGGTGGGTCTTAAAGGTGGATAGCGAGGGGGCTAGTCGGGTATTGAGGGGAAGGGCATTCCAGAGGTGTGGGGCAGAAAGTGAGAAAGGTTTAAGGCGGGAGAGAGCTTTAGATACAAAGGGGGTAGAAAGAAGACATCCTTGAGAAGAACGCAAGAGTCGTGATGGTGCATAGCGAGAAATTCGGGCTGAGATGTAATAAGGGGCAGAAGAATGTAAAGCTTTAAAAGTGAGCAGTAGAATTGAGTGTGAGATACGCGATTTAGGGGCCTATGCAGAGAGCAGCGCTATTTCGAAATTCGCCATTTTTTGGAGAAAATCGCGCAGAAAGCAGCAGAAAATGGCGAGTTCCGAAAAACGCGCCAATTTTTATTTTCTATTTGTAAAACTCGCCTCGCGGCTGGCGATAACCTCAATCTCGCCATTTTTAAAAATATCCTAATGCAGAGAGGCGCGAACGGCATCTAGCGGCTGTTCGCGCCAATAAAATGGCGCGATTGTCTCCTTTTTGCCTCGCCAGAAAAAATTGGCAAGAAGCTGCCGCTCGCGGCCATTGCAATGGGAAAAAAAAGGCGCAAATTTGTTTTTACACGTTTCTGAAGCGCGCATCTCGCCAATTTAAACTCGCCACACGCATCCATGTTAAACATAGCAGAATTCGCACTTTTCTGCATATGGAGAATAAAACTCTCCCAAAAAGCTACTTTTTAATAAATTCGCCAATTTTTAAATTCGCTGCTCTCTGCATAGGCCCCTTAATCGGAAGCCAGGAGAGGGATTTCAGGAGGGGAGATGCGGAGACAGATTTAGGAAAGAGTAGAGTGATTCTGGCAGCAGTGTTTAGGATAGAATGTAGGGGAGACAGGTGAGAGGTAGGAAGGCCGGACAGCAGGTGGTTGTCTATCCAGGTTATTCCTGCTAGCTAAGTAGAGTCCCACCCAGGTGGTCGATAATGAAAGTTGGGCCCAAGTTCTGACGGGGTGGGACCCTATGCGCGGCCCCGTTTACAATCCCCACCCAATGACTCTGCAAAACTGCTCTCACCGTATGTTGTACCACAGTAAACATTTTTAAACTTTGTATGTATTAAACTCTGAGTGTTTTCCTACAAAGTTTTCCTTGTTCATCTTAATCAGATTCTTCATTGTTCTAAAAACTAAGAAACCGTCCAAGAGAAAGGGCTTAAAGAGGTATTTTCCCTGTTTGGGGTTTCTAAAGGGAAAACGGAACCTCACTGGTACTCATAAATACTTGTTTGAGTATTATAAGTCGCAGCTCACAATTGTAAGGAAGCTCTGACTTATCGTTTGATGAAGATCTCAAAGTCCAGTCCTTTTCAACCTTCTCTGCAGGCTGTTGACTGGGAATCAGCAGAGGAAATGCACTCTGTGGCGTCTAGTAAGAAAGGTCACATCCAGGTGGCCAGAATCGGCCTTGCGGGGAAAGAATTCCCCTAAAATTAAAATCCTCCTACTGGTGATTAGTCCTGATTTCTGAGGTGTATGACATTGAAAAACGTTGGTTAACGAGGATGTTTGAGAATACTAGGGATGACAGAGGTTCAGGAAGGAAGATTTGATTATCAAGTGGGAAGGCAAATGTATTTATTTATAAAATATTTTACCAGGAAGTAATACATTGAGGCTACCTCTCATTTTCAAGTATGTCCTGGACACAGAGTTATGATAACAATGCATGGTTACATTAAATGAACAGATGTTATACAGTCAATTCACAGACATTTCATGGAACGTTAGAGATATGATTATTGGCGTGTGTAACATCTATAGACAAGATTCAAATTGGTTATGAGAGGTAGGATAGGCCTGCAATGTGTTAGAAGATGCCCTGCCTCAAGGAGCTTACAATCTATAATCAAAGGCAGGCAGCCTGATGGGTCTGCACAAGACCAGAGTGCTATGGGTTAACATTTGCTTGTACTTTGTGGAACGTCAACAACACCCACTGGAATGTTAATGAGCCAAGAGGACACAAAGAGCTTTTTGTTCACAGCTGCATTGAAAATCAACCACCGGTGTGAGCCGTTTGCTGCTGTTTAGTGATGTTAAAGTGATGTTAAAGATGCTCTATTTCAATCGGAAAATCACAAGCCCTTTATCCCCTGTACCCAATTTTTTAACTCTAGCTATCCATGAAATGTCTGTGAATTTACTGTTTAACCCTGTTCTTTTAATGTAACCATGTATTTTTATAACTCTGTGCCCAGGACATACTTGAAAACGAGAGGTAACAATGTATTACTTCCAGGTAAAACATTTTTATAAATAAATAAATGAATTACCATAGCGGTTCCCACCGCTATGGTAGTGAAGGGGTTAACTCCTCCGCAACCTTCCAGCCAGGCCTAACCACCCACCATGGGACTACTACCCCCTTCATCCACCCCCTATGCCCCAAGAAACAGGCTATTGAGGTTTTACCCCTTCATTGCCTTAGCGGATAGCCGCTAAGGTAATGAAGCTGTTTTAATATAAATTTGAATACTAGTGTAAATGAGCAGGGGGTCTCCGGAGCAGAACCCCCTTGATTTGAGGTCCGGGGACCCCCTGCTTCCAGAGATACAGGCCCTATTATGAGGTGCCGGTATCTCCTATGCATTTAAATCCGACGGTCACGTGAAGCGAGACATTTAAATGCATAGAAGATACCGGCACCCCATAACGGGGCCTGTATCTCTGGAAGCAGGGGGTCCCCGGACCTGACATCAACGCACTTCTGCTTCGGAGACCCCCGGCTCACGTACACTAGTATTAGAAAAATGGTATTAAGATCTTGCGATCGCTGGCGAGATATGGACCGGCAAGATCGCTGCAGGTCGCCGGGTGAGCCCTTTTGAGAGAGGCGATCATCAGGTCGCCGGCTACTCGCCAGATTTGAGAATTTTGCTATCACAGGTAATTGAGGCTTTCTGAATTCCGTGATAGCAACACTAAAAAAACTGGCGGCGTAAAGGCCCAGCGATGGTTTTTTTATGAAGGCTTATAGAATAGGCCCTTATGTATCTTAAATACTTTATTATTATTATTATTATTATTATTATTATTATTATTATTATTATTATTATTATTATTATTATGTATTTATAACACATACATATATTCCGCATAAAATAATTGCAACATTAACAATTGAAATGTGAAATATTTATCTGTTTCAGTTTCCAAATTGTTTACTAAAAGTTTTGAAAAATGTGCAATTTAATTTAATTTTTGCTATATTTTTTTTTTGTAAACCCCCCCCCCCCCCCACAATTTCTGTTTGAGATTCAATGAAAGTCTTATAATTTTGGTTCAAATTTGGTTCATTTGTTTTTAAAGTTGCGTTTAAAAATCACATGACCAATGTCACCTTTACACTGGTTATTTGCAAACCTTGATATTTAAAAAAAAGAAAAAGTTTGTGTTCATTGTGTTGCATTGTATGTCTTTATTTATATAGCGCCAAAAGTGTACTCAGCGCTTCACAAAGAATACAGTACATGGAATTAGAATTATACAATAAGTGCAGCAAAATCAGACAATAGGAAAGGAAATCCCTGCCCCGAAGAGCTTACAATCTAAGAGGTTTAATGGGAAACTTACAGAGACAGCAGGTGAGGGAGTAAGTGCTGTAGATGGCAGTGCTTGGTCACAATGGGTGGTAGGAGTGACTGAGTGTGGGTGAATAGCCATGAGTGCAGGCTGTTGGAATGCTTGATTTGTGGGGTGAGATTTAAGGTAGGTCAGTGTTAAATGAATAGATTAACACCATTTACAGGGGAAGAGGTGGCAGGGAGGCGTGGGTGAAAGCAGGTGTGGATGTCTGGCTTCAGGCTTAGGGGAGATCCCCAGCAGCGGGAAGGAGTAGATAGAGGGTGTAAATAGAGGATTTGTGTGGGTGTTTTTTATTGCGGGGTATAGTAGTTGTTGGGAGAGGGGTGTATAAATAATGGTGGAGTGGGGAAGTTGGAGAGAACAGAGACATTCACAAAGGAGTGAGGAAACAGTAAACATCAAAAGCAATAGGGAGGGCATAGTAAGATGCAGGAGGAGAGACTTCCCAGGTAATGGAGGATAAAAGTGTTCAAATAATCACAGATGTTAAAAGTTAATGTCTCACAGTGGCAACGTTGTAATGTAGAGTCCAGATCTTCCTCCAATTTCACCTCCAAAATGAACTCTTGTTGACACTTTAGATATGACACTTAAGATGTGACTTTTTTGATGTTACACAGCCATGCTACAGTGACTTAAGTACCCTAATCACATGCATTTGACTAACAATTAAGGGAGGGGTTTGCCTAATAAACGCAGACATACTAAATAGTTAATTAGATTATCAATTCTCTCTCAATTGATAGGAGTCCGCTCACAAACATACCGTTTGAAGAAATTTGTGTTTTGCACAAAGATTGCATATCTCTAATACTGGTAGAATAAGGAAGGAGAGAGCTGTTCCAATGAGCTTGAGCTTGCAATCTAAAAGAAAGAGACAGTGAATGTTAGATTTGTGGGGAGTGTTTTGCTTTTCATTTAATTTATAGGCTCATATCCCAAGCTGTCTTTTTTTTTTCTTTTACTTAATACAGTATGCAGATTTTTCAATGGAAAATGTCAGATAAACTGCATCGACGAAGTGAATAATTCTTCACGCGTAATGCAAATAACCATGCAAATTAGCATTTTTCATTAATTTCCTAAGCACCTGCTACACACTATATTCTGAAAATTGTTTTTCTTTGGGTGAAATGAAAAATGAGAAACTGATTTTTATCAACCATTTGAATTGCAGCATAAATTCAAATGACTTTGCTATGGCTACACTGCAGCTGAGGAACTTAAACATTTTGGGCTGGGTACAGATTTACCTGTAGTAGTGGTGGGTGTGAGACTGGCAATCTTAATTTCACTATTTGTAGCATCTTCCAGGCTAGCTGCACTAGTACAAGTCTAATATATAAATCATTGTAATATCTTTCTATTTCTATCTTTCTATTTTATTTGCCCTTGGTTATTACGGTTTAATTTGTACATCCTTGAAGCTATACTTCTACAACAAACAAGAGTACTCCTGATCATTTGGGGTGACCCTAAGTCATCCAGGGAGTAGGTAGATGAAGCAGTGCACTGCTAAAAAACTTGATAAAGGGCACACGGCCCGAAACGCGTAGGTATGCTTGTGCTGTGACACCCAGGGGTCATGTTTTATCCTTTTATTCAATAAAGGAACCCATTTTTTGCCACCTTTAGCCTCTTCCATTTTTTAGCAGTACACTGCCTCATCTACCTACTCCTTGCATGTCTCTGCTGGTGGACTGCACGCTGCTAAGGATACCCGAGGGGACTACTCCATTGAAGAAATTCAGAAGCAAACAGTGAGTCTTCTTTATATATCACTCTATTGACTATGGTATAGGGGACAACACATGTACTATTTATTGTGCTTGATAGCACTAAGTACTAGTCCCTCAATTATTACTATCTTGAGAGGTCCCAACGGATTATTTATATATGTCTTAAGGGACGTGTTCTTCTCTGATGCACTGGTTACCCACATCCTGTATTTCCTAAGTCATCCAGCACTAATCTTACTGTTTATCAAAGAGTGCTAATAGATATAAATAAATATATATGTAGTGGTGTTCCCCTGAGCATCCATTTGTGGTACTTAGCTGAGAGCACTGTAAGGTCGAGCAGGCAGCGTACGGGTGTCACAGAGACTCCGCGGTGGACCGACAAGCACAGTTCGCCGCCATGTTGCGTCTGGCACATGCGCAGTATCATGCGCGACGGGAGACACTGAGGAAGTTCGCACATGTGCAGTGAATAGCGCGCGAAGGATGGCCAATAGAACGGAGGCTCTGGGCTGGGACTACAATTCCCATGAGCCTCAGCTGGGACACGTGATGCCAGGGAGCGAATAGGAGAGGAGGATTGCTGGCAGGCAGGAAAGGGAAGCGTGGGGGAGAGACCACGCTAGCCAGTGCGCCCGGGGAAGCAAGGGGAGAGGAGGTGTGTGTTGCAGGGGGTCGGTGACCCACTGCATAGGCCAGAGATTCCCCTTATGCCCCAGTGCAGGCCCTGAGTCACCACTAGCTTGTGGTACTGTAGGGAACGCCCACAGATAGAGACAGCATACCCTTTATTGAGAGCAGCAGACAGGGACAAAGCGTCTTCGTGTGCTGCAGTGAGAGTGGTGGTTTGGGATCAAGCTGCTGGACTGAAGTACAGACTCATAGGAGACTACGCTGGATCGACGGATCCTTTGTGAAGTACAGTTACCGGCTGCTGGAGCAGACAGAAGGTATTATACTAAGTGCACCAACACCGGTACCTACAGGCGCTGATCCCGCCTTGGGGGAGGGTTCTTTGGGGACACTGAGGGTTTAGTGACCAAGGGACTGGTCCAGTACATTGGACACAGTGTGGGGTACACGCAGTGGTGGGAAGAGACATCACTCCAAGGTGGAGGCGGCCATGCCGCCAGTGTTATATCATTACATTGCCCTATATGCTTGTAGGGTGATTAGTTATATAGATGTGTGTATAGAAAAATAGAAGAAAAAGAAGCGCCAAATCCTAGTGCATTACTGTGCAAAATCGATATATTTAATTCCCAAAAATCTCAATAAAAATGAACTCACAAACATAGAACAAATAAAAGCATGTTATGAGATATACTCATGCTCCTAGGACCAGGAAACACTGCTTCGCTGCTGTGATGAGTCCGTGACACCACTGGATCCAATGCTGCCTTTGTTGCTCACCTCCTGCAGGAACTAACATCATAGGCACTCCGCAGGATACAACACCAACGATGATCTTTTGGTTCCCACCGGGGATGGTAGATGCGGCACACCAGCGGATGACGTCACATAGATGGTAGATGATACCGGATCGGTATAGTGTCTGAGCAGTTCTGAAGCAAGTGTCTAGGAAGATACACTGCACACCTTCCCTACGCGTTTCATCAGATGGACTGAGCAACAAAGGCAGCATTGGATCCAGTGGTGTCACGGACTCATCACAGCAGCGAAGCAGTGTTTCCTGGTCCTAGGAGCATGAGTATATCTCATAACATGCTTTTATTTGTTCTATGTTTGTGAGTTCATTTTTATTGAGATTTTTGGGAATTAAATATATCAATTTTGCACAGTAATGCACTAGGATTTGGCGCTTCTTTTTCTTCTATTTTTCTATGCAGGTGGAGAGGGAGGTCGTTGTACCCTCTTAAAGAAGCTGCCTGTTTTTCCTGTTAGTGCTACTGTACATTTACTCCCCAATACTGGACATATTTGTTTGGACTCTATAGGACTATCTACATTGAGCAGACAAAGGAAGGTTCACAGCACTATGTATTTTATTTTTATTTTTGAGTTGTTTGCTTATTAGACATTGATTTATATGCATTTTTGGTATATATCGATTTTTTAATATTATATTTTATTAATTACATATTTTTATTCATTTATATTGATTTAATATTTAGTTATTCCATCAATTTCTGGCATTTCACACAATAGTGCAGTCCTCTATTGTATATATTGCAAATAGATGTGTGTATGTTCATGTTCTACATTCACTTATAGTAAACCGTTATACTATATGAACTATTATTGTTATTCTTCTCCAGGGGAATCTTACTAATTGGGAATCCTGGGCAAGTGGAGGCGCTGCCAAATACATATTGTTGCCCCAGGCTCCCAGTTAGCGGAGGCTCAGATCTCGCTGAGCCAACAGGTATATACAGCATACGTAGTCTTTCTATGTCGGTGGGAAAGAGGGCTACATATAATAAATATATTCTACATTTTTAACACAGGTTGCACCATCTGTCAAGTTACACTTGTACAAATCCAAACTACCAGAGTAGAGTAATACTATATACTCAGAACAGCCGCTTTGAAATATATAGAATTACCCCCTTACTGCTTTTTTGTGACTGAGTGTTGCTGTTGTTTAATTTACCCAAGAGATAAAAGAGATGTTAAGAGATATTCTATATTTGATTATAAACACAGTTTGCACCATATTTCAAGTTATACAAACAAATATGAATAGCACAAACTATAAGAACAATTTGAATATGTGAATAAACCTAGGCAAAATATATATATATAGTGGTAATGAAGTGAAATAAAGTGACAACTAGAAAATATTGCTTTCCCTGCAGCCTATGTAATAATACCCAAGGGTGCCACAGAGAGGCGAGATGGAGGAAGGGAGCAAAACCAAAGTACCGTGAGATGCAAACAGCAAAGTCACACAACATGGATGGACAGTTACTACAACCTGGTGACACGGCAGTGAGACCTCACAGAGTCGCTCTGAGTTTACTACTGTATGCTCATGTTTTCATTTTACATTGTGAGTGCATCATGCATTTCTTTCACTTATTTTAAAATCGTTATAAACGTTATTGAAGTGAAACTTCTTTGCTGTCATCTACTAATTCCCATAGGACTAAACTCCTTCAAGGAGATGAAACTGCGTAACGGAAGTAAGCCGCGTGCACGAGCAGGCGCGCACCCACGCACCCCGGCTAGCTAATCTCACAGCACTAAAAAAAAATTCTGGGGACAAAAATGCCAGTCGTCACGGGCAGCATCGCATACACATGCACAGAGGCAGCCAACGCCACCCACGCATGTGCAGAGGTGGCGTGTGCCGCCCGTGCATGCGCAGAGGCAACTGACACCGCCCACATATGCGCAGAGGTGGCAGGCACCGCCCACGCATGCAGAGATGGCCGGCGTGCCCGCACATGCACAGAGGTGGCCAGCACCGCCCGTCTGGCAGCTAAGTGGTTAACACCTCAAAACAACATCTCTACGGCTGTACCTGCCATGGTAATTTAGTCAAATGGAGGTATAGACTGACCATGTATAAACGATCAATAAAAATTGATTTTTTTCCATTGCAATAAAACTAAATATTGCTTTGCACATTCTGTTATATCTGTCAATGCTCCTACAGTATCAGAGACTGACCCAATCTGTTCTCCATTGCTGTGCCCAGCTGTTAACTTGAAACTGTCCAAGTTCTATTCATAGTGATCATTCTGTGACTGTCCTGGAAGCACAGACCTTTATTGATCTCTGAAACGTTGGGGATATGAAGCGAGCAGCTGCCCATAATGATGTGTCTGTGTGCCGGCCAATTAATCCCAAGCCAAGACCTGGCGTTTGTCTCTATTTTCAAGTTCTATCTGCCCCAGGCTTACCCTTTAAACAGAACTAAAGCACAATTATCTGTCTTCGTAATTGTGTATCGTGCACAACACCAAGTCCTCTTCGTCCTTGTCTTTCAGAGGTGACCTTGGCCATGTAGTTTAAAAAAAAGACAGGGCGTGTGCCGAGCACGTGCATTCTAAGTGGAACTTCTTTGTGTTTTGTCACTGAAATTGTAATAATCCTCTCAAAAGTCTTTCATTCAATCAAAAACATCAAAATCAAAATACAATTTCACTGACAAAACAAAGAAGTTTCACTTAGAACGCATGTTCTTGGCACACACCCTGTCTTTTTATGGTTCTCTTCCTTTTGAGTTGCATTGGAATAGCAGAGAAGAGGAGATGGAGGAAATATCCAGGAGTCCATAAAGCTCACCAATAGTGACTGGATGTGGAAGGGCACCACGAGGGTTGCTGCATAAGAAAAGGGTTTATTTACCACATGACCCAAGGGGGGTCCCATTGCTGATTTTGGCTAACTTGCCCGTAAGTGTTTATGTTTTTATTACTACTTATTATAAAGATTGTCTACATTATCCTGTTGTCCTCTCCTTGTCTTTCCTGCGAGTAACCAGTCCCATCAAGAGTATCTCATGTTTCCAGGAGAATAAAACCTGTTGCTGAGTTGATTACTCCATAAAAACCCAAATGTCTATATCGCTCACATACAATGTGAGTGAAACTACTACTATTCCCTATTAAAAAAAAAAATTTCATCATCATACAGTATTGCACTATTTTTGGAGTTTTTTCTGTTTATTTTCTATATACCTGGATGAGAGTGCGCATTTGACCCTTCTACTGCTATTCCTATAGTGGATTGGACCGAATCCACCCAAGTTGCAGCACCCATTACAGGACATTTGATATCGGGACAGGATGCGAGATTACAGCTACGTCAACACTTTTTCACTGCGGTTTGTCCATGTGCCGGTATATATATATATACCATCCTGTCCTGATATCAAACACAGTAAGTCTGACTACATCTGTACCTCGATGAAGACAAAAGGTGCGAGCGCAAAATACTGTGTATTACTCTATAAAAACGGAGAAAAAATATAAAAAAGATAAACATATATATAAACATATATATATATATATATATATATATATATATATATATATATAGTGCAGAATAATGAGTTCTTCAGTATTAGGTGATACCTTTTCTATTGGACTAACAATTTATGTAATAGGACAAGCTTTCGAGAGTTCTCCTCTCTTCTTCAGGTCAAGCAATACTGATATACAAAGGATTCAATGGCTAAAACAGTGTAGAGAGAGGAAAAAAAACAAACAGATATTTACTGTAGATAAGGTAGGGTGTTAAGTGTTTGAAGCCAGGGGACAGTGTCAAAGAAAGGTGGGGAGGGTAAGGGATGCTGGGGGGGAGAGAAAGTGTGTATATAATAATAATAATAATAGCATGTTTTTGTATAGCGCTGTTAGTTATACGTAGTGCTTTACAGAGACATTTTGCAGGCACAGGTCCCTGCCCCGTGGAGCTTACAATCTATGTTTTTGGTGCCTGAGGCACAGGGAGATAAAGTGACTTGCCCAAGGTCACAAGGAGCCGACTCCGGGAATTGAACCAGGCTCCCCTGCTTCAAACTCTCAGTGCCAGTCAGTGTCTTTTACTCACTGAGGCAAGCAGGATAATTATAGACAATTTTGATAGGGTGTGAGAAAACCCATATACGCATTAAGTCCTTTGGTTTTGGTGTCAAAGAGTCTTATCATTCTGAGTTCAAATGTTTTCCGTTCTTGGGTGCTTTTAAACATTCCATTGAGGATTTTGATTTTTAAATAATTTATGGAATGATCTGGTTGTGAGAAGTGATGTCCCACAGGTGAGCAGTATCTTCCTTCTTCGTGATGGAGTATAGAGTGTCTGTGCATATTCATTCTTCCTTGTAGTTTTTGGCTGGTTTCCCCAATGTAGCAACCTTGGTCACATTTTTTGCACTGAATCATATACACTATATTCAATAGATAGTATAAAGTCTAAAAAGTCTAGAAACCCTTTATTATTAAGATGGCAGCCAGACGTTTAGGCTGCACCGCATAGCCTGTGGGGTCTCCACTGAGCATCCTCTCATTCCTGGGCCATCAGTTCCCACAGGAGTACTGGGCCCCAAAGGACCACGTCTGGATGGTACTTTTCCCTACCATAGTAGTGTGTGAATATGGTGCCTACAGTACTCTAATAATTTCATGTTGTGTGTTTATGTAGAAATTATATATACAATATACTGTTGTGTTTAAACTCTCATTACTTTAATACAGGAACCAAACATGTCCCTAAAGACCTCATTCACAAAGCACTTCAACACAGAAGAGCATTACACAGTCAAAAAGGCATGATAAGATACTCATATGCCCATCTCTCAAATTGAATGCAATCTACCACTCGTCCCCTTGCCTGATGCGAACCAGATTATAGGCTCCTCTTAGATCGAGTTTGGAGCTGCGAAGGTGATTGAGGAGTTCAGGAATCAGAGAGAATGGGTAGTGATTCTTTACCACGATCCTGTTGTGACCCCTGTGGTCTGTAGCTGGATATACGGATAAATACTGAAACCAGATTTTCCTCAATATATGCCTCCATGTATACCGTCTCTTGTTCAAACAATGGGTAAGTCCGCTAGCAAGGAGGAACCATCGCTTGGAGAAGACATCTTCAAATGCCAGGTAGGCGGATAGAAGACCCGATAATGTCTATTGTACTGAGCAACAAAGGTTCCTCAACGAGCAAGGACTGACCAGACACTTGGACATACACTCACATTCTTTCATAGAAAATAAAGCATTTCCAAAACTCTATTTGGTGCCTGTGTATATGTGGTGTCAGCTTCTATGGCGGCAATCTGATAAGTTTTGCACGTACTCAGCTTCATCAGGAGACATCTGATGAAGTTCTGACGAAGCCGAGTACGTGTGAAATGCGTAGTCACCACTGTTGCCATACCCTGCTGTACCATGTGGATGTCCAGTGCCTCTGCATTATAAAAACCTGTGTTCCAATAGCCGGAAGTGATGTGACCGGGGAACTGGAAGCTTCACCAACAGGAGAAACACTGGAACGCTAAGCAAACACCTCGAGGAACAGCATCAGGCAGCAGTAATCAGAGACACTGATTACAACTTTAGTTCTACATGATCGTTGTTTCACGTTTGTATGTAAGTGTGATTCTTATAAGTTATTGTCAGGACGAGCTCACCACAAATGAGGCGGGACCGCGGTGCTGAGGTGGGATAGGATATAACGCCACCCACAGCCACAAGGGCACGTCTTGAGAGCAGAGTGGTCTGGGAGTCCGGATCGGGGCAGGAGAGGTACGGATGGTAGAGGGTGCTGTTAGCCAAGTCTGGGGTTAGAGAGAGAGACGTAATCGTTTACCGTTTGCCGGGTTCGGGGTGCCAGAGGTGCGGAGAGACGTATTGCTGTATGCCGAGTTCGGGATGCCAGAGGTGCGGAGAGACGTATTGCCATATGCCGAGTTCGGGATGCCAGAGGTGCGGATAGTCGTAGAGGAAGCCGGTTCGGTACACGAGGAAGACTGCAAAACAAGACAGGACAAGACAGGACTAGGGAGGCAGAGAGTGATGAGAACAACTGATTCTATGCTCAGCCGATGAGTCAGTGAACCTGCCAGGTATATATAGGTGAGAGGATCCAATGGCAGCGTAGCCAGGTGGGGGTGTGTAGATGGGCCAGGCTGTGACAGGGATAGGTCCAGAAGGGCTCCTGGAGGAGGAGCTATAGAGCCCAGTAATAAGGCTGCATTTGATTGCAGCAATGGAAATGGGTAATGTTCCTTTAAGAGGCTGGTGCGCCTCCGTGTGGCCACGCCTCCGTGTGACTGTGCCTGCGGACGCGTGAGCGGGCACGCGCCCAGACCTGAGAGCAGAAGAGGGGGACTGACGTGCGCGCGCGCACAGAGGAAACGGAGTTCGGCATCCTGGAGGAGGGATCCGTGTGAGGCGCGGGAAACCCTGGCAGAGCTGCAAGTAAGTGGGGAGCACGCCGAGAGCGGCGTGACTCCCCGTTCGTTACAGTTATGTCATAAATTTGTGAATTAGAAAGATCGCACTATGTGTATTTTCCATCTTTTTTGAGAAACACTGAACAATTGATGAACATCAGACAAGATCATCGCTATAGAAGCTGACACCATATATACACAGGCACCAAACACAGTTTTGCAACTGCTTTATTTTCTATGAAAGAATGTGAGTGTACATCCTACAGGACTATGAATAGTTAACTATATCCCCACTATCTATACAATCTGCACTATTTGTGTTTTTTTATGTTTTTTTAACATGATATCGTGATAAACTGTGTTCCTCAAACTCCACTACCAAGCATTCTATAGAGGAAGACATCTGACCATCTTCAAAAGGGTTTTGAAGCTGCATTTGTTTTCACTGTTTTTATTCACCTATATTTGAGCCCTTTAATTATACTTACAAAGCACTTTGTTTGTATTTAAGCACTTAAAGCACTGATTTGATTTCACTACTTCACGCTAAGAGTGTTTATTCACACTTTGTTTACTTGGACATACAGGATGGAGACCAAGCTGTCACCTGGCCCGAAATCCAGTAGATCTGTGGAATATGGGCCAACCGCCCTGGGATACCAGGTATAATATCAATGGCTGGGAACTGGATTACAACTAGCTGTAGAGGCACGTGGTCAAGTACCAACGTCTCCCGAGAAATGATGCCTGAACCCAGAAGTTTGACATCCAGAGTCACGATGGAGAGAGGCAAGGGCTTCCTCTTGAGCGGGATTCCAGATTGAATGGTTTGATCCACAAAGGAACCTGTGGCTCCCGAATCCACAAAGGCCAGTGTAGACACAGAATGCCCCTGCCAAAAGGGTGGGTAGCATAAGGCAGTTGGACGAATGAAATATGATGTGCCCAATTACATCCGTCCTGCAGCATCCGTAGCGGGCTCAGAAAGAAGAGTTTGAGGTCTACTCTATATTCCAGAGGCACGATTCTGAGATCATGGCCTTCTCCGATTGCCTCTCCTGCATGTGGATGTCCAAGAAGATACAGAGAGTAATCAGACCTTCTAAGTCTGCGGGATGTCTCTGCAGGTGAGTTCATCTTAGAGTCTTTTGGAGAGACCCTGCTGGAAAGAAGATTTCAAGGCTCCCTTATTCCAATCGGAGTTCGCAGTCAGTCCTGAATTTGACCGTGTAGCGGCCCACAGGGCGATTCTCTTTCTGAATCGGCATAAAGGGTGTTTCAGCAGTAACCGCTTGACTACAAGTATAGAAGACCCTCAGGAAAGCCTGGAAGAAAGCTGCTGAGATGTCCATAAGGTGGAGATCCGATCTCATACAGAGGCGACGCCCTTACCAGGGCTTCAGCGGCCTGGAGGGCTATAATAAACGCCACGCGAGAGTGATGGGTAATGAAGGATGATGGCTATAAATGTAAGTGGATATGGCACTTGTTAAGGAACACACAGATACCCAGCAAGCTCTAAGAAACCCCCAAAATTACCACGTAATATATATATGTATATGTGTCAATTGTAGTGCTACTGGGCTTGGCTAAATGTATACAACAAAAAACAGAAGCCCAAAGCTACATCCAATATGACGAAAATACACAGTGAAATACCTATATATCTCTTGAAAAGGGGTAATTTAGTTAAACCCTTTGGCCAAAGCATTTTAAGCCTGCAAGCCACATCAAGGCATGACCAAATATTGCAAGTCCTAACACCAACAGATTAAAATTCGTATTTATCTCTATAATTAGAGGAAAAATGATCGCATTGGATCAACCAGCTGCATGAAAAAGACATGCTTACTTGGAAAGTGGTGAGAGGCGAGCTTAAACCCTGGGAGGGAAGGGTCACTAACCTCCAAAACAGCTGAGACCAGTTGGACAAAGTTAATAAACACACAGATACCCAGCAAGCTCTAAGAAACCCCAAAAATTACCACATAATATGTATATATATATATATATATATATATATATATATATATATATATATATATATATATATATATATATATATATATATATATAAAAATGTGTGTGTCAATTGATCTTTTTCATACTCCACCATGGATTCTTTTGCTTGCAATTTTCTTTTCCTTTATTGCTCAACATTTTATGTGCTTTTGAAAACTGAGTCCCTGAGGAAGGGAAAACAATTCCCAAAACAAGTAGGGCAGACTTCTTGATAAGGTCCACTGCAGTCCTCAAGGGGGTACATTACCAGTACTGCAGGAAATGCAGAGGGGCACAGTTCCAATACCTCCCATGGGAGGACAAGACAGACGGTGTTGAAAGACGTGGACCACAAGGGACCAACCCGGAGACCTCCTACTGTGAATAAGCTTTCATTTAGGTGCTGCTTATAACAGTGTACATTTATTTATTATACATTTTGGGGGGATCATAACGGCGCAACATTAAGTAGGTGTGCCTTATATGTGCTCTTCTGTTTTCTACCACAACTGGATTATTTTGTCTGTGTTTTTTCCTTTATTTATTTTGTTTTGAAGTTTATGCTTGCAGGGTATAAGGTATCATATGGTATTAACATTGTATTATGGTACAATAAATCATTGCGGTGTGTTTTAGTCAGAACACGTATTCATGTTGGAAACAAAGGCATCTGCTTTTATTAAATAGTTATTTCAAATATGAGAATAAAATGACTGTGACATCACAGGAATTTACCATCTCCACCCAACACTGCACTTAATGTTTGCGATTAAACGTTTGCCTCGCATGACTGGTGTTTTGTTCAATGTTTGGTTTAATGGCTTGTTGAGTAATATTTGACCACATACTTTTGGTAGCACTGCTGATCTTTAAAGCACAATATAGAATGTAATATAAGACATTTCCTGTCTTAATCTGTTAAAATAAGAATAATTTGCACTGCAGGTGACTTTTTCTTCACATAAATGTCAAAAGAATCTTAATTTCAGCTAATTCCGTAATATGACACATATTTTTCAGGAAAGTATGTTCCAAAGAAAATTGAAAACTAGTTAATAATACTTCCACTGGAATATGAAGATCTTCCAATTAGGCTGCCATCATGAATTATTTTCTCTTGAATCAAATTAACCAAAAAACTTTAGAAAACACCGCAAAAAACCTAAGGAGTTCATGGATGGTATTTTAATGGAAAGAGCGTGTGCCTGCAATTTATGAGAAACTTTGGCAATGCATGTGGCCAAGGTTAATGTTTCTTCTATATGTGACATATTAATACAGTATTTTTTCAGGATTTTAGCCTGTCTTTAATTTCATAATTACTGTGTTATTAATGTCGACCTTTAGTATAGTTAACAGTTTTAGGCTGGCTCCAAGTGTTTTTCCTCTTCAAGTTAAGACTAAGTTAATACATTTCAACCTTATGATCCCATATGAATATGTTTCATTGTATTCTTTTCAATGATACATAGCTAGGAAAACTATAGGTTAGGCTTCATCTGCTGACATCAAAGAGTAAGTTGTCTGGATATGGTTAGTGTTTCACCAACCACTCTAGGAAGTTGGAAGGAATCCACATTTGGCTAAAGAAAACCCCAGAAAATAATGCTATGTCAACAGTTAGCATGTTAGCCTAATTTCTCATCATTTCTCATCACTATCATTCTCCACATGTGCTTCTAGCTGAAGAGATGGAGGTTTTATATTCAGGTGCACATAAACGTTTACTTTTCATAAGTTGTTCATTTAACATATATTTAACAGAGTTAACACAGAAGGATTTTGGTACTGTACATGCATTTTTTTAATAGCTGCAACTGCATAAAAATCCTAAATGGTTTATTTATCATGGCTGATAGCAGCTTTCTTGGCGAGTATATATATATATTGCAAAGTATGTTCAAAGAGAGTCAAATAGGTTGCAGAGCAATGTGTTGCTGTTCCCTACATAAATGAATAAATTAAACCTACAGCGATAGGTGAACATGGATATTGTAGAAGATGGTGAGTTTAACAGGGACTTATCTCTGTTTAAATAAAGCAGCATCAGAGCTCTGAGAATCCAGCAGAGAGATCGTTAACTGCAGCCACTCAATTAACTAGTCTCCACCTGGACTAATGAGAGCTCTGTAAAAAGCCTCATGTGAGTCACAGGAGAGGGATTCCTTAGCTCACATTTGGGCTGAGATAAGGAGAAGGAGAACTGCCTGATTTCCAAGCACACCTGCAGCACCACAGAAGCAAAAACGCATCGGTATCAATGTCTGTGGGGATTCAATAGATGACATCCCGCTTTCAGCAATAACAGGAGAAACTTTGCAGAGATATGTTACACAAAGTAAGCGACAGCTAATATTTCAACATCATCTGAGTTTTGAACGTTACTCCCAGTGGTACAAACATGTGAAATTTGATGGCTCCAGGGGTAAGAAGGCGATCCCAACAATTTGAGGAGAGTGATTTTAGAAGAATTTGGGAATCAGTATAGATGCACTACTGCAGAATTCAAAACCGTGAAAGACATAATCAATGGACTTTTACGGCATCTGAAGACAGTGGGCTGGTGTAACTAAGGACAGAAACATGATTATTTTTAATTCAATGGTTTTTATACCATTTTTAATCAGTAATGTATTTAGTGTCATTGTGTAATCCTTGTTTTAGTCTTTTTTTTTTTTTTTTACATATTCGGCAGGCTGATCAACTTCAACACCATGTTCGTGTAGGAAACACATACAGTGATAAAAGAAAGTAATGTAATTCATGCATCTACTGTATTTATTATCTATTGTTAACACAATTATTTTACATTTTAAACTGTAAAAGAGACAGCCAGAAGAAGATGTTGATTGAAGAAGATTGTATTACTGTAAGACGCTTGTAATTTTTTGACATTGTGTAATTCTTGTGTCCTCTTTTTTTGCATATTCGGCAGGCTGATCAACATCCACACTATGATCGTGTTGGATATACATCCAGCGTTAATGGATAATTATGTAATCTATGTGTTCCATTCTTATTGGCAATTCAGTACAGTTCACATACAGGTTGCATAGAACATGTACATGCAGAAATGCTGTGACCCCATCCCTGTTACATACAGAGAATGTATGCACAGAAACTCTGACCCGCATACTGTATGCTTTCCCCACAGTGTAATTCATGCATCTATTTCTCCTCGATTATTATTATGAATAAATAAGAAGCTCACTTATTTTACAGGTTAAGGTAGGCAATAAACAGCCAGAAGAAGAGGTTGGTTGAAGAAGATTGTATTATTTGTTTGCTATTTACTTTATCTCGAAACTGTAATTCACTCTAATAAAAAAGTTATGCTTTAAAAATACTCATTTGTTATGAAATTAATGGAAATAATGGGTGGATTAGATTGCATTTAGATTAGAGACACACTAGCGATGCCTAACATTACTGCACAGTAAAATTTAATTTCCCCGGACGTGGCTCAGTTGCGGCCGCCGGGAGACAAAATCAAAATAAATGCAAGGGCACTGAAAACAGTAAGTCTGGACACATCTGTAGGTATTCACATGCTATTCAATAGCCAGTCTGTATTTCCTACAGAAATGTGTGATTCTCCCAGCTATGTGAGATTGTGGATTTTAAGGGGGGAAAGAGACAGCAAGGTCCATTATAATAACCTACCTCTTACATTATGCACCACGAAAATATTTAAACTATTCAATATGTGGTAAGAAGTTTTCAAAGAAGAATCATACATGTAGAAATATATTAGGGAAGCGCTCTATTTTAAACCGCGTTGTGAGATGAGCGAGTAATCCTAACTGGACAATGATTCATAAAATGGACTGAAACACAGTGACAACAACATTTGAAATGCTATCAATTTGTGGATTTTGTCATCAAATTGTCCTAGTATTATCAAACTTCTGTTAAAAGAAAAAAGTGCGTACTGTGTAGCGCTATTCAAATACAAAAATATAAATATTAATTTGACACTCTAATATAAATAGTGAGTGAACTAAATACTGGGGGCTGCCAACTAAACCACTAACTACCCAAAGCAAGTGAAAAGAATACAGAAAAACAATGGGCGCCCCTACCTCTACATAAAGTGAATATATATCAACAATGGATATAAAAAACAAGATGCTAAATACAAATATAAGTATATTATAATACCACTGTGTGGGTGTGACAAAAAGCTGAAAAAGTCCCCAAGAGTTCCAAGGATGTGGAATAATGGATCCAGCCGTTCCTCAGCACATGGAAAGAAATAAACAAAACAACATAGTGTGATATTGTTATAAGACAGTGCACCTAATTTATGGAGAAATAACCATAATAGTTCTCAATAACAAAAAATGGAAAAGAAAAAAAACATAGAGTGATCGAGCAAGCACTAAAAAATTACAATTTTTTTTTATTTATTAAAAAGACAAAAATCTAAGAACAATAATCATTTAAAAAACTATGACATCCACTAGTCCTGCGTCCGGCATCTATAAGAATCCTACTTACAAACTGCAAGTAGGTCAAGCGCATTTGTATATAATCTAGATGGCTGCTCCTCTGCTTCAGGTGTACTGTAGGAATGTCCTCTCCTTATCCTACCCAGACCTGCTGGGTGTTCGGAAGGGACCTCCGTCTGCTGGGAAGTTGTTTGAAAGCCTCCAGACCTCTCCTGCTCAAGATACTGGTTCCACTGCCAGCAAACTGCTCTGCTTCTCCCTCTCTCGCGAGGGAGCTGCTGCTGGTGTAGCTCACAGGATTCTCGATCGAAGAGGGTATGAAAATTGGCTCTTGAACGCCGAGATGCAGGGTGTGTGACGGTACCCTACGCGTTTCGCGGATTGATCCGCTTCTTCAGGGGTAATGTATGCGGAAATAATTCCTCCACCTTAGATTATATAGTCCTGAAAATGTCCACAGTAATAAGGAACATGTGAAATTGATCATTATAATTACAATAGGCCTGCTCTACACTTTAAACAAACATTAAAAATACATTGAAACAACTAATCATTGATGACTAGAAAATAAACTATATAATAATAAATGTCAAAAAAGCGGTAACATTTGATCTCGATCATGTAATCAATGATTATAATATTAGAAAAGGAGATCACTTTACCACTTATAACATTGATTAAATATATATATATATATATATTATATATATAATATAATTATTCACATCTCTAATACACAGCACATATAACTTTATCCAAATTCTACAGTATAAAGAAACTTGGATAGATTTAGCAATCTGGGACACTACATAGCATAAAACAAGGTTGATAATGTATCTTAAATCCATTTCATAATAGGTATTACATATATAACTGGGATGCTGTGTAACATAGAACAATGATGATAATAGATGTTCAAACCATATCATCATAAATATTAACCTGTATGTTATTGTATGTAAACAGAAAAACTCGAACAAGGAAGCGAGAAGGTACCAGGAATAGATCTGGACTTTGTCGATAAATTAGTCCCCAAGAAAGGGAGCTATACTGAATTGCATGTTTAACCCGTGAGGTGCCAGGGTCTTGAGTTCGTAGATCCAGTACAGCTCCCTTTTCGCCAACTGTCTTGTCCTGTCCCCACCTCTCCAATTATAAAAGGGCACCTCTATAGCTACACATTTTAATCCTTTTGGATTTTGATTATGGTGATTCTTAAAATGTAAAGAGACATTATGAGTGATTAAACCTTTTCTAATATTATAGATATGCTCATAGAGCCTTCTTTTGATGTGGCGTGGGGTCATGCCCACGTACTGCAGGCCACAGGGACATTCAAGTAGAGAGATCACATATGCACAATTACACCGTATCTGGGGTTTGATGTTATATTTGCAAGACGTGACGTTGGAACAAAATTCCTTAGCATTAAAGCTAAACCTACATGCCATACATTTAACACACTGGACATAACCCTTGTGGGTTGAGGGTGGATATTTATTAAAGTTTATAGGGCAGCTAGAAGATAATTTCTGCTTAAAATTGTTAGCTTTTGTAAAAATAATCCTAGGCTTTTCGGGCAAGATGGTAACCAAATCTTTATCCCTACGTAACAGTGGCCAATGTTTTTCAAAAACCTTCCTAATGGTTGGTGCCATTTGGTTGTATTTTGTGATGAAGGATAATTGTTGTTCTGCACCAGTTACTTTGTTCTTATATTTCAGCAGATCTCGTCTGTCTAGCTGCTCTACATCTTTAATGTTCTCATCCAACAAATCACCTGAATAACCTCTCTCCACAAATTTTGATTTCAGATCTGATGCTTGTTGTAAAATTTTTTCTTTATTACTATTATTTCTCCTTAATCTTATAAACTGACCTTTGGGGATATTCCTTATCCATGTTGGATTATGGTGACTTGTAGCCAACAGATAATTGTTTGCTTGAACATTTTTATAATATGTCTGAGTGTGTATACACTGATTAACAATTGAAATGTCAAGATCCAAAAATTCTATTTTAGTGGAGCTGATTTGACAAGTGAAAATAAGATTGTTATTGTTATTGTTAATATAAGAAATAAATGTATCCAAATCTACCCGACTACACTTCCAAATAAATAAAATGTCATTGATGTAGCGCCGCCAGAGCACCTGGCTCGCACCGAGGAGACAGTTGTTCCAAATGTTCTCGTCCTCCCATATGGACATAAATAGATTGGCATAACTCGTGCGAACCTGGTGCCCATGGTGGTGCCACATGTCTGCAAATAATATTGTTTGTTAAAATTAAAAAAATGATGTGATAAAATGAATTCAATTCCCAAAATGAGAAATGATCGTAGATCCGGTGACATAGTCTTGTCATTTGTTAATACTTGGTTGATGGCTCTGCATCCCTGATTGTGTTCAATAACAGAAAATAATGACGTCACGTCTGCTGTATCCAGATATAGTCAGTCTGCCATTCAATGTCCCTTAGTTCCTGCAGCACGTGGGTAGTATCCCTCAGATAGGAAGGTAACTTAACTACATACTTCTGGAGATGATAGTCTATATATTGGGAAAGATTACAAGTTAGGGATTGGATTCCAGAAATAATTGGATGCCCTGGAGGTTCGGATAGACATTTGTGTATTTTTGGAATTATATAAAAATGTGGGATTGTAGGGAATTTTGTATTTAAAAATTCAAATTCCTTCATGGATAATATTTTGCTATCTATCCCGTGTTGTAACAGTTCGATCAGTTGTTCCTTATACTCCGGCATGAGGTTTGAGGGGAGGGTTTGGTAAGTGGCAGTATCCTGCAAAATCCTATTGGTATGTTAATGCTCAGGGGGGGAGACAAGTGGTCTACAATAAACCACTGATCAAAGGCGTCCCCGCCCTGCTTGTGTATGCTAGCACAAAAGAAAGCAGGACGCGGTACTTGATGATAAGTGTTGTGTTTCACACCCTGGGACAAAGGGTTTCCTGGCCAAAGCAGACATTCAGATGCCAGGCTTGTGGGAAGGGGGTTAGGGAAATAAGCCCCTGATTAGAATAATATCCACCCAGTGGGCAGGTATTACGGTGCCCCTCAGGTGAGGTGGCAAGGAGGGATTGAGTGCAGATAATTGTTCTTCAATGACTTGAACTCAATGCCAGAGAATAGGAGTGGAACTCCATATAAACGAGTGTAAGCTCTATACTCAGTGTCTTTCGTGTCTTCGATTTTACCAACTATCTGATGCCTGATTGCTGTATGAATTGCTAATCCTGTTCCTGATTACTTCATCATGCCAATCCCTAAGTAAGTGTTATTTCTTGTCTGTTATTTGTATATCTTGTGTGTTCACCTTCTTAAAGGAATAAACTATATTTATTATATCTAAGTCGTGTTCAATTCAACCTAGATATTTTGGTGTATATTATACCCTGTTACTAGCTACCGTGACATACACAAATGTCTATCCGAACCTCCAGGGCGTCCAATTATTTCTGGAATCCAATCCCTAACTTGTAATCTTTCCCAATATATAGACTATCATCTCCAGAAGTATGTAGTTAAGTTACTTTCCTATCTGAGGCATACTACCCACGTGCTGCAGGAACTAAGGGACATTGAATGGCAGACTGACTATATCTAGGTTACAGCAGACGTGACGTCATTATATTCTGTTATTGAACACAATCAGGGATGCAGAGCCATCAACCAAGTATTAACAAATGACAAGACTATGTCCCCGGATCTACGATCATTTCTCATTTTGGGAATTGAATTAATTTTATCACATCATTTTTTTAATTTTAATATGCAATATTATTTGCAGACATGTGGCACCGCCATGGGCACCAGGTTCACACCGAGTTACGCCAATCTATTTATGTCCGTATGGGAGGACGAGAACATTTGGAACAACTGTCCCCTCGGTGCGAGCCTGGTGCCCTGGCGGCGCTACATCGATGACATTTTATTTATTTGGAAGGGTAGTCGGGTAGATTTGGATACATTAATTTCTTATATTAACAATAACAATAACAATCTTATTTTCACTTGTCAAATCAGCTCCACTAAAATAGAATTTTTGGATCTTGACATTTCAATTGTTGATCAGTGTATACACACTCAAACATATTATAAAAATGTTCAAGCAAACAATTATCTGTTGGCTACAAGTCACCATAATCTAACATGGATAAGGAATATCCCCAAAGGTCAGCTTAAAAGATTAAGGAGAAATAATAGTAATAAAGAAATATTTTTACAACAAGCACCAGATTTGAAATCAAAATTTGTGGATAGAGGGTATTCAGGTGATTTGTTGGATGAGAACATTAAAGAAGTAGAGCAGCTAGACAGACAAAATCTGCTGAAATATAAGAACAACGTAACTGGTGCAGAACAACAATTATCATTCATCACAAAATACAACCAAATGGCACCGACCATTAGGAAGGTTTTTGAAAACATTGTCCACTGTTACGTAGGGATAAAGATTTGGTTGCCATCTTGCCTGAAAAGCCTAGGATTATTTTTACAAAAGCTAACAATTTTAAGCAGAAATTACCTCCTATAAACTTTAATAAATATCCACCCTCAACCCACAAGGGTTATGTCCAGTGTGTTAAATGTATGGCATGTAGGTTTAGCTTTAATGCTAAGGAATTTTGTTCCAACGTCATGTCTTGCAAATATAACATCAAAACCCAGATACGGTGTAATTGTGCATATGTAATCTATCTGCTTGAATGTTCCTGTGGCCTGCAGTACGTGGGCATGACCACACGCCCCATCAAAAGAGGGCTCTATGAGCATATCTATAATATTAGAAAAGGTTTAGTCACTCATAATGTCACTTTACATTTTAAGAATCACCATAATCAAAATCCAAAAGGATTAAAAATGTGTAGCTATAGAGGCGCCCTTTTAAAATTGGAGAGGTGGGGACAGGACAAGACAGTTGGCGAAAAGGGAGCTATACTGGATCTACGAACTCAAGACCCTGGCACCTCAGGGGTTAAACGTGGAATTCAGTATAGCTCCCTTTCTTGAGGACTAATTTATCGACAAAGTCCAGATCTATTCCTGGTACCTTTTTGCTTCCTTGTCCGTTTTTTTCTGTTTACATACAATAACATACAGGTTAATTTTTATGATGATAAGGTTTGAACATCTATTATCATCATTGTTCCTATTACACAGCATCCCAGTTATATATGTAATACCTATTATAATATGGTTTTAAGATACATTATCAACCTTGTTTTATGCTATGTAGTTTCCCAGATTGCTAAATCTATAAAAGTTTCTTTATACTGTAGAATTTGGATAAAGTTATATGTGCTGTGTATTAGAGATGTGAATAATTATATAAATATATATATATTTAATCAATGTTATAAGTGGTAAAGTGATCTCCTTTTCTAATATTATAATCATTGATTACATGATCGAGATCAAATGTTACCGCTTTTTTGACATTTATTATTATATAGTTTATTTTCAAGTCATCAATGATTAGTTGTTTCAATGTACTTTTAATGTTTGTTTGTTTGTTTAGAGTATAGAGGAGGCCTATTGTGATTATAATGATCAATTTCACATGTTCCTTATTACTGTGGACATTTTCGGGACTATATATTACTGAACATCACTGTAACTTAAAAACATATAACTCTCGCCACCTTATACCTGTTTAGAGATGTGCTGAACCCCACCCTGGGTTCTGGGGTTTGGGCATATAACGGTGACCTTTGAATGTAATTCAATTCCCTGCCTGGTCTTACTATTCTGGTCTGTGCTGAAGCAGGGAGATGTGGCGGGGAGCTGCAAATTGCTTTCTAGTGAGGATTTTATCTGGTGGTCTGTGTACCTCATGTCCTCAGGAATCTGGGGGTATTCCTGAGGACATGTTTTAGGTTAACCCGCAACACTGGGCCCCCTTCTACCCAAACACACCCTGACAACATTTTACCACAAAAACACGCCTGAAACTCCCACCCAGCACATCTCCACTGGTTGGCACTCCTGGAACAGTAAAAATACACATAGATCTTTATTACAAATGCAGTTACATGCCATGATTGGGTTGAAGACCTGACAATCACAATTCCCCCATATGGCTCAGGGGCACCCAGCCGGGCATAATACCTTTATTATTGGCCTGGGTACCTCTTCACCGTCACAAGATCTTTATATACTGTCCCACAAAAGAGTATTGTGACTTAAGGTTCACCTTCTGTATGAGTACCTGCAGCAAGCAAGTTATTACACCTTAGGACAGGTGAAAATGGTTTGACAGTATGTCTACCTGGATTTCTATAAGCACAATATAGAACCTAGATGATACATACTCAGGTCAACAATGAGAAGAGCAGCTCAGAATGAGTAAGGTTCAGTGCTTAGTATATCAGACATGTAGGAAAGAGGATACAACTGCCTAATGCGGATACTATACAGTAATATACTTTTCAAACATGCAGTTATTTTATATATACTGTACTTGATGTCTTGTTCGTGATACTATTTCCTCTTGTATTAATCACTGTTTTATCTATGCCATCTCTGCATTTCAGTGGCGGCATGATTTGCACTGCTGCATCACATATGCTCCCTTACAGGCCATTTTATATAGAGTATTATAAATTACATTCTTTATATTGTGACTAATATGGATACAATGTTGCAGCCGGCTGGTGCAGCAAACAAAAATGAGGACATATTGTATTAGTTCAGGGACTATTATGATTTAGACATTTACATTCAATAGTTTTTCTTTAAGTTGTTTGTTTTCTGTCACTGTGACAGATTAAGCACACTGCTTCATGTTGGTTATAACGCTTATGATTCTGTATCACACAATCAGTTTTCTAACAGTGATTAGGTGCATGGTATTTAAGATATGGTTTGGGAGGTGGAGGACACACTCAGGAGCACGAAGACGTCATTATCACGGATGGCAATCAGTAGAGTCTGTTTCACCTGTATCACGTAAAACAATTCACTTTAGTCACATATACAGTATAAGGTGCATGGTATGCACATTACATCAACTCGACAAAGGACAGTGTTTTTTAATGAAACATCAATGTCTGTCCCCTCCTTTCATGTTTCCTCTGGTGTCTGGTGGGCATATTTAGCACACAGTTATCGCTGCTTTTTATCTTGCAAAAAAGGTCCACATGGGGAATGAAACGTAGATGAATTGCTTGTAATTATGTAAATAAATTTCAATTTGAAATTCTTCACAAATCCACTGGAGTGCCAGATTTCTATTTTTGAATTGTACACTATATTAACCACATGTCAGGACTGACGTGCACCCGTGGTGAGGATCTAAGTACTACTAGAAATTGTGAGTGATCCTTTTTTGTATGTGAACAGTTATACTGACATTGTGAATACCGTGGAAAACTAAATAAAACCCTGTTGCACAGAGAATAATTATCACTGCCACCTAGATATCAAAGTAAATCTACAGGTTGTTATTGTACAGTTTGTAAAGCAGTGAAAAAGGTGCACTTCAAAAAAAGAAAGTGTCCTAATCAACAAATGATCAGTGTATAAGATACATATTTACACTAAGATGTGTACTGTATACACTGAGATGTATATTGCACAAATTTAAAAAAGTATATACAAAAGTGTTACAAATTATATTATATCAATTATGTGATAATGTGATAAAGTGCATAAACATAAAAATATCACATTTAATGAAAGAAAATTCAAGAATTGTTATATCATAAATAAAAAAATCAGGTTTACAACAGACTGCAGATAGCTATAGTCCTGGCTTTGTCTGATATACCTATAATAGTCCTCCTTAGATGTAGTTACTTCAGTGTGAATCGGCCTCTCTGCCAGGTGCGTATGCAGCTCTTAAACTAAGATATTCCAATCCTCAGTAGAGAGAAGAAATGTAAACGAACGAAAAGAGAGCGCAAAACGCCCATTGCATGGGACACTGTTTAATATGTGTGTGTGTGTGTGTGTGTGTGTGCGTGCGTGCGTGCGTGCGTGCGTGTGTGTGTGTGTGCAGTTTGTATGTCAACTAGTATAGACAGATCATGAACAAGAATGAAAGAAAGAAAGAAAGAAAGAAAGAAAGAAAGAAAGAGAAAAATGTAGTGGTAACAATAAAAAACAGGGGGAATTAAAATGGCTGAAGTGTAAAATGTATATCTATACACATATCCAAAAAACGGCTCATGGAGTTTTATCTTGTATGTACATCTACATTGATGTACTTGATATTATGTAGTGTGGTTTGTTACCGTGGTTATCAATTTACTTTCATATTTAATTTCTCTGAAATGGTTTGAGCAAATTGTCTGAAAATGTTATACAAGTTGCAAAATAATACATTTAATGTTCTGTATCAAGAATCAGGTCGATGTTTTTTTTTATCATATCAAAATAAGAAAAAACGAATTCCAAGATAGAGGTTGCACAGATTCGGTTGAAACGTCTGGCAGATCTAATTTAGGATGGTAGAAATGTACCCCCAAATTTCATTAGAATTGGTCAAGACATTTTGGCCTCTGGAGAGAGAACACACAAACACACAACCAAAGCGGTCACAAAGTCTAGTTCGCTATGTTCGCTCATCCAATAAGATATATGAAGAAATATACAACTATTTTACCTATGTGTTTGCTACTATTGAATCATCCCAACTTCAATAGCAGTTTGTCTCTATCTCTCCTTAATTGTCGATTTAAAAAATGAACTATCTTGTGCCTGGTCGAGGAAAGAAACACATATCACACATAGAAGACATTTGATGCTGAATGTACAGGAAAATTAGATTTGTTTTTAGAACAAAATGTACAGTAAGTAACGATAATTCTTAATAAATACAGGGAAAACACCTGACTTTTATCATATTAAAGCGCCATCTATTTTCAGGTGATTTTGCATGGTGAAACTTGCATTTAATGAATAAGCTCTATAGTACTAGTGGCCTCAGATAATTCAGTGGAGTCTCACTAAAAGAAAAAAACAGTACTTTCTAATTAAAAAAGCTATTTTTCAGCTCACCATCTCAATGTCACATTGATTTTGACTCTTGCTAAAGGCCTGTCCAAAAGAATTTACTGTATTTAGGAACATCTACTGTCATATCCAACTCTATTGCACTAGTGACCGAGTCAAGTACATTTACATTTTGTTCCATATAAACACCTTCCAGTAAATCTGTGCTAAAGATTTTCTATGGCCTGCAGTTATAACCCTCTGCCCTCCTTCAACTTGTGTCCTTCTGTGACCTTGCCTTTTTCAGTCACCCTGACCTTTCCCAATTCCTTCCCAAGAAGATAACATCAGTTTATTGCATGCAAGACTATAATGTTCTATGTCTGATTTTTATTTTTCATTATAAACGTCTGTGATGAGGATTTCAAACCTTTAGGCTGCAGGATACAAAAGGCTTATTTTATTGCATGAATTTAATTAAACTTGTGAAATTTTACCAACATTATCTAATTATTTGGTTTCGGTATTTATTCCTCTCGTTTTTTCTTTCTAAATATGTTGTTCTGTTCATCTTTCCATCTTTTTCCCCTCAGGAAAAAGGTGGGACTTCCCCCAACTATACTCACAAAGGCTCACTTGTTTCCAGAAGCAGAAAAAGAGTACAGCTTGGAGAGATTTTCCATATAGGGCATAATATGCAACTGTAAAAGACAGGGGTTAGGCAATAATGGACATAATGTGGGAAATGGAGAAGAGAAAGCAGTTATTATCGGTGTTATTATTTAAACTGCGATAGTGCAGATCGGACTATTTAAGTTTAATTGAGTAGGTTGACATTCATGTGGAGTTGGAATGTGGAAGCATGTCGTTTAGTATTTTTTGGGTTGAAATAAATAAACAAAAGAGGACAGTTGGACTTTGACATCTATGACAAAGAAAAAAAAACAAAAGAGTATACAGGCCCTACTCATTTAAGTACAAGAATGGATTTTTCAAGTAGTACATGGCAATATCACCCACAAAGTGGTTAGAGATAGAAGAGTATGAGGGTTGTAAGGGCAAAATCTGAACTCCAGCAGTTCAGATCACTCCAAACCACCGCTCAGTCATTCCCACCTGGATCTGAGGCAAAAACAACTCAAAGCTAGTTTTGTTTAGCTTCGGACTCAGCTAGGAAATATTGCATGACCACCTGCCATACTACAGTCAATCCTGTGGTGTTTTCTGCACATCCCTCCCACTTTCACACACAGCAGGGAGAATAAATAGCAAACACCATGAAACATATAAATATAGATACATAAAATATACATATAATCAGGGCCCAACAAACTGGGCCAAAACCCACTTGTCCCCCCAAAAAAGTCTCTCAGCGGTAGCTCTGCCAAACCCATCTCCTCCTCTCCCCACGACAGCTCCAGCGAGAGGCAGGCAGTGAGCAGGAAGCGTCAGTGTAACTCCGCAGAGCACATTCTGAGGAGCACATTCACAGCGACACCAGCCAGTAGCACACTCTCCTCCCGCCCCCCAACGCTCCCCAATACTCACAGCAGCCACAGAGCCAGGAAGGCGAAAACGTTAGAGTGTGCACTCACACCAGAGCTGGCTGCATTTAACCCCATGGTGAGAGCCCCCCCCCCCCTCACAGACTGGAGTGAGCCAGAGACAGCACAGGCAAGAGACTCCAACTGACTGCATGTGTGTGTTTGACACTGTGTGTGTGTCTCACTGTGTGTGTGACACTGTGTGCTGCGCAGGGGGGGGACCAGAGCTGCACGGGGGGGGACCAGAGCTGTGCAGGGGGGGACCGGAGCTGCTCAGGGGGGACGACGACCAGAGCAGCCCAGGGGGACACACGACCGGAGCTGCGCGGGGGGGGGAGCAGAGAGAGAGGGGGGAGTGGAGCAAGAGACAGGGGGAGTGGAGAGAGGAGGGAGCGGGAAATTTTAATCCTGGGCACGCCGGGTCTCTCAGCTAGTAGCTAATATTATAGTATCATGCGTAAAACATGGTTTGGAAAGAAGGGAAGACAGCATCATTTTGCAACTGTATCAATCCTTAGTAAGTCCACACCTTAAATATTGAGAACAGTTTTGGGCCCCACTTTATAAGAAATACATTATGGAACAGGAAAAAGTGCAGATAATTGACTTAAAATTAAAATAGGGGATAGAGGATATGATTTATGAGGACATGGTATCCAAATTGTTTACATTAGAACAGAGGCGTCTAAGAGGGGATATGATAACTATTTAAAAATTAATTCAAAGGATAGTACAAATAACACCGGATTATCCCTTGATATTGCAGGAAAGGTTTCACAAACACCAAAGGAAATCATTCTTTACATTAAGGGCAGATACGTACAATATGGAATGTACTTCTTATGGAGACAGTGACTGCAGATACAGAGATATCTTTAAGAAAGGTTAGAAATATTTTTAGAAAGGAAAGACATGAACAAGGATTTACCAAAAACATTAAACATAGAAAAAATGTTGATACAGAGAAAAACTTTTATGAGGCACTATTGGCAAATGTTTTATTGTTTGTTTGTTTGTTTATTTGTTTTGCGTACCCTCCTCTTCATCAATATGCATATAAATTTAGGATTTATCACAGGTTGAACTTGATGGAGATGTCTTTTTTTTAAAAAAAAATATCATTTACTATGTAACTATTTAAAATAAATACATATAAATATATGTAATAATATTAATATGAGAAAATGTTATTAAAGATGTCAGTCTGGTTTCATTTAATTGATATTCATAAATGCTTATATGTAAATAAATGATGACACTGACGAAGGTCCCTGCGAGGACCGAAACGTTCTATGGACACGCATTTTTCTTCCAGTTTGGGTGATATATACATATATATATATATATTTATATATATATATATACACGTTAAAAATGCTGATATGTAACCTACTTACTACAGATTTTTGCACTAATTTTCTGATTTAGGGCCTTCTACAATATTCTCAGAGGCAAACAATCACAGTGCAATCAGTCACTTTAGAATCAGGCCCTTAATGTAAGGGGCCCCTATGAGTTGACAGAGAGAAGAGTAGAGGTACAGTAGAAGAGAAGAAGTCTCAAGAAGGAGCCATTACATGGACAAATATATTGGGAACAGTCAAGAGAAGGACCATAATAAAAGAAAAAGTATAAATTAATGTGTCACAGGAGCTGTCATGAGGTTGAATAAAGGTCTTAGATTCCCTTGACTCCATAGTCACATTTTCTTTTATCTTTTATTTGGAATCGTTTCCAGATTATTTTGTCATTTTTACATTGTGTTGTATATTTTGTTCTTTGTATTGTATTTGATTGCTTATAGTATGGCACCAGGAGACAACCGAGCACTGCGACTCCCACTATCGTGTCACATCTTTGATGTATTGTGTTGTGCTGTTTGTGACCAATAGGGTTGGTGGGGTGAGCTTTAATGTAATGATTTATTTATAAAAAGTTTTACCAGGAAATAATACATTGAGAATTACCTCTTGTTTTCAAGAGGTCCTGGGCACAGAGTTATGATGGGAATACAGTATATGGTTACATTAAATGAACGGGGGTTATACATTTTTATATATATTTATTACATATTTAATTGACAACTGTCCCAGTTTTCTACCCAACCCTGCTGCGGGAAAAAGGCTAGTGCTGCTATGTCTAGAATAGTGTTCCCATTTCCAAAAAGGTTCTGCTCTGCCTGAGGGGGCCTGTCCACACCAGTTAACTGTCTGTGTCAAAACCCTGTGTGAACTGATTGGCAGGTTTTTACATTCTGGGCTGTAATTGAGCTGGTTCGTACACCTTGGTTGGCGGGCTCATCCAGTTTCACTTTGTTTTGGAATCTGGCACACCTCCAGTTCAGATTAGCTGGTTTGGAAACCTCGGCCCACAGTAATTGGTTTGTGCCCGGGTACACTGCTCCAAGGACTTTCTATCCGAGAGACCCAATGGACCTACAACCTATTCTTGAAAGCAGTCAAGCCAGCCTCCCTGTACAGTAAGTACCTTTACCTTTACTGTACATTTTGTTTACCGTTCTCGTCTATATAATATTATTTTGTTGTACTGTACCTTTCATACTAATCTTCTTAGTTTATAAGCTTTCTCGCTGTATTGATTGCTAGTTCACCTGCTTTGTGCTCTATTTATTTTTAAGGTTTTGCTTTTTGGTATGCTTTCTGGCGACCATGTGGCCTTCAAGTGTAAGTTGGCTCCACCATACCCAGACACCACTGTGTATTTTTGCAGTTAGCCACAGCTCTTGCAAGAATTTGTGTGGTCACAATAATGGTTGAGGTACCCTGGGGAGGGAGCTGGTGCATATTAAGACACTGGAGATCTGAGCAGTGCTCTTGGGTGTCCTCAGCCAGCGCTGGATTCTCTTGTGATATGAAGACAAAGACTGTATCCCGGCTGCCAGAGTTCTTGTCTGGACTCAGATCACTGGTCACCAATGTTTTTGGGTGCCATTGGCAAGGACTGTTACATGACAGAATCAATTAAATTAAGCTTAGTTTTGTGCTTTTCAGTAAGGTATGTAACTCCCTATAAGGGACATCTAGCTGACACAATTACATTTTAAAAATGAATGATTAGTTATAATGTTAATTATGGAACAGGGGGAGCAGTTGAATCTACCTCAAGTGAATATAACGATATGCAATTTACATGCAGTTAACTTAATATTCAGTTAATCAGAACAAATATGTTTAAACTACAGGGCAAAAAAAGAAATAAGATGGGTCCACGTCAATGCTGACTATGTTCATTTTGGGATGATTGGTGTTCATTCCTCTTAGAGAAATACCTAGAAAATATCAATAAATCAAATGATAAAGTTCTGCAATGTAATATAGGCAGCAAATCCAGCAATAAAGTGGCTCAGCCGTACGAATGTATAAACATGGCACATATCATTTTATGTTTTTTGAAGTCTACACACTTGATCCAAGTCTGGGAGTCGAAAAGTTTTCTTTTTTTTGCAATCAGGTTCTAGTTTAACATGATTGCTAAATTATTTTTAAATTGAAGACACATGTCTGACTGAACACTGAGCTTAGCATATTATTCCAAGATGGTGTCCATTACATTTTATCCACACGGGGCCATCTCCAGTTTTTACTGCGTTTGATGCATTTTTTATGCCTTAGCACTCCATGAGCAATCTGTGAATTTGTAGATATGGAAACAATGAGAAGAATATAGTATTAGTACATTGGTAATTTCAAAGTAATTTGTATGTATTATTCAAAGCTTAAAGTCCCTTCGGCTGTTTGGAAGAGTTACCTTAAAGTCAATCATCTTCAACATTACAATTCAACAGCATATGCTTTCATTTGTGCACCTAAGATTTAGCATTAAGCAAGCCTTAACCTTGCCTTCTTGTTTGTCCTGAAAGCATTGCAAGATTGTTAATTACACGTTGGATGATTAACATACCATATGCTATACACTTTTAATTTGTTTGACCTCAATGTTTTGTGAATAATGTCATTGCTGACTTGCCCCAAGCTTTTCTGCGCAGCTAAGAAAATTATGGTAAAACAGAGACATTAGTTTAGTAAGTATGACTTGTAAATGTGATTCCTCTTACAGCAATTAGTTTTAAAAACACACAAAATCTGCCATTTTATTTAGAAAAGGTTTCTCCTAAATTATTTTAACTGGGTCTCTCTGATGTTACCTCATCAGTGCATACAATACACGTTCTTTCTTTATTCCACTTTTTCTTTCCTCATAACCAGAAGCATTGAGTCTTTTCATGCTAGACACATTATTTAATAATCCAAGAGTTACATTGATTTCAGTATCCTATATTGTTAGTTTTTCGCGTAGATTTTTACTATGGTAAACTGTATAGCTGATCTATTGTGACAAGAGACAGATATAATAGATTTATGTTATACTGTATATACTGTACTTTCTTTATCTTATGATTTGCTTTGATATTTTGATTTATTTTATGTTGATCTATTATAGTTCTGTCTTATACATTTTTATATAGTTTAGATATTTTTATTCTTTTGTATTGATTTTTTATCCTTAATTTTGTCCTAGTTCTTTACAAAATGTCTGGGTACTTTCGGCTTGGGCTCAATGTGAAGTGAATGGAGCGCAGTCTGTGTGGCCACCTCACAGCTCACCGCTCTCATGGCCCAGCGGAGAGTACGTTTCCCAGCAGGGATTAATGCAGCGGGTATCCTTGCTTTTGAATGGGACTCCCGCAGCGTTCATCCTACCAGGCCGCCACCAGTCTGTAAGAGCAGTGCATTGAAATCAGGCAGAAGCAGTCTCTCTGACTGTGCAGGACGCTTGGTCTGATGTCTTGAGATATACGCCCACAATCCCATAAGTAAGAATGTTGTGATGTGCTGTAGAAATGGCCAAGAATAGTGATCATTCTCCCTCTACCTCCATGGACTTGCTCTGGGGGGCAGGGGGGGCGGGTTGTCTGCTTAAGACATCACCATAAAATCCGTGGACCAAAGGAATAGGCCGATCTGAGGTGTTTCCAAATCTGCAAAAAAAATTAGTCCATCTCTACCTATTTTCTAGTTCTAAGTTGACTACGTTTTCATGCAAGAGATCCGTCTATTTCTCCTGTATTCCTTTAAGATTAGAAGAAAGGTTCATTAGCCGTATGCGACCTCCTTATAATGTTGATAGGCCTACCACTGCTATGTTGTTTATAGATAGATATGTATGCATTTAGTGAGATAAGAAACATTCCCCTGAGAATCAAGTAGAGAATCATTAAGCCTCTAGAGAGAACGAGAAAAGGATGAGAATGAAGCAGTAATGAGTCATAAATCACAATTGAAACCGGGCATGGTCAGACCATGTGATTAAACCTATATGAGAGAGGAGACCAGTCATAGTTCCATGAATACATAGTCAATTTTAGCATATGATGAATGGGTGGGCTGAGAAAAAAGTGTAACTCTGCTGGATCCCTGTGCACAATGCCAAGTGACAAGTCAATGAAAGATGAACTTTTAATTAATTGCTTACTTTTAAGAAATTAGTTTTTCAAAGTTACTTCTTGTGGAGTGGACGCAACCAGACCTAGCCAAAATAGAAAACGTGATGACGTAGAACTCTATGCACAGAAAATCCCTCATTGTTGAATGATGCAACAATCCATCCCTACTATAAAGATAACCCCAATCAGAGAAGAACTACCAGTGCTCTAAAAAACACAAACCCTTCTTTCTACACCACTTTCCTAGCCATTCATAACCTCCCTAAGCTCAAACTACCTCCCTTGGGTAACGGGTGGCACTGCCATAGTTCCCTACTTTAGGCTTTTGGCATAGATCCCTGAAATATTTCTTTAGGACATTCCAAGATCTTTTACACAACAATCTGTCTACCCGATCTGCAATGTGCCGAACCTGAGCACCTGGGAGAAAACAAACTGTTTGGTTCATGCAGTCACAGCAACAGATTGTTCTCTCTACCCTCCTAATAATGTAGTACCTACCACCACAACTATTTCCGTTGGCTGTTAGAAGAATCAATCTCCGCCAGCCTTGCCATTCCTGCCTTGATGCCCCCAATATTCTCACAATCTGGCAAATCTATTGGGATGGGTCAGCTCAAACATTACAGAGGAAATTGGGAATTTTGCCTTGGCATGGCTGCAGACTTATAATGCTTTTTTTTTTTTAATAAATTATTTTTTATTTGGGGCATTTCAATTAGACATAACATTCCATTGAGGTAGTTACAATCTCAGATACTTAGTACATTAGATACTTTTGATAATGTAAAATAAGGGTACGGGGGCCCATCTTCCATGGGTTACAACTGACCTTATTGCACTCTACCAGCTCAGGGATACCTTGTGGAAAAGCTACAAATTAACTGGCACTACCAAGGAACTCAATCACTACAGATGCCTGCTGAACATGTGCACAAGGCAAACAAGGCACGCAAAAGCACAATATTACTCTGACAATCTCCACCAAAATACATCAAACCCAGCTAACTTCTGGAAGGTTATCAACAATATATTCCAGCCTCCTAACCATCAACAACCAAGTAATATCACTAAGAGGGATATTACTCTGACAAACCCCACTGACATTGCAAATGCATTCAATGATTACTTTGTGGGGTGTGCCACTAACTTATTAGCGAAACGCAGCACAAACCATAAACCTGAATCTCATCCTGGGAGTGCCCACATAGCCCCACCCCTTCCCAACACTGCCCACAATTTTCAATTTGGCCCAGTATCTGAAGAGGAGATTACACAAGCGCTCCTCAAACTAAAACTAAGCAGCCAATGCGGACCTGACTTGCTACAATCTAGGTTCCTACGACTTGGTGCCCCAACCATTGCCAAACCAATTGCTTCCATAGTCAACTCTATCCTGTCTGCAGGCCATATCCCTAAGACCTGGAAAACTGCCAGAGTTGTCCCAATCTTCAAAAGTGGGGACAAAAACACTGTCTCAAACTACAGACCAATCTCACTTCTCCCAATCCTATCCAAAGTCGTGGAAAAATTAGTCCACTCCCAATTAAACGACTACTACACCAAGACAAATTTCCCTAGCCAATTCCAATCTGGCTTTCATCCCAAACACTCCACCGTAACTACCCTGCTAAAAGTTTGCAATGAAATCCAGTGTGGAATGGAACGGGGACAACTCACTGGTGCAGTATTCCTAGATTTTGCAAAGGCTTTTGATACAGTTGATCATGCTATCCTGCTTAACAAACTCCAGAGCTCTGGAATAGGGAAGCATGCTTTAAACTGGTTTCAGTCCTACCTATAAGGAAGATCCCAACATGTGTCCATCTCAGGCTCTAACTCCAACCCCCTGGATATCACCTGTGGTTTCCCGCAAGGCTCTGTTCTGGGGCCCCTACTCTTCTCAGTGTTCATTAATGATCTTCCCACAGCTTGTAAGCCTCAATACACATGTATGCAGATGACACAATCCTATATGCACACAGCCATAGCCTCTCTGACCTTCAACACATACTTCAGTCTGACTTTTTGAGACTCGAAAACTGGATTTCCCAAAACAAACTGTTTTTAAACACTGACAAGACTGTAACAATGGTATTTATTTATTTACTTATTTATAAAATATTTTACCAGGAAGTAATACATTGAGAGTTACCTCTCGTCTTCAAGTATGTCCTGGGACCAAGACTAAATTCTTAAAGCTTCCAGCGGCTGAGCTCCATATTAGAACCAACTCTAACACCACCCTAACCCTGTCACTAGTTTTAAATACCTGGGCTTATGGTTTGACTCCCACTTAACATTCGGAATGCACATTGATACCCTGACAACCAAGACCTATGCCAAACTAGGGGTACTTAACAGGAACAAATCCTCCCTAAGTCTCCTGGTCAGAAAGCGTATCGCACAGCAGATGCTAATGCCAATTATTGACTATGGAGACATACTATATGGCACGGCACCTCAATCCCACCTTAGCAAACTTGACACCCTCTACAATTCAATTTGTCGTTTTGTTCTCCAATGCAACTACAACACTGTTGCAGGGTACATGCAACTACACACGCGGGTTTCTTGACAAGGCTTATTTACTTAGCCTTGCAAAATATACAGCACACAAAACAAAAATAGCTTTTCATCAGCAACAAAAGGAAAATGGCTTTTCTTCAGCAGACAGACAAAAACAATTTCTCTTTAGCAGACAGTGTATATGGCAGTTGCCCTTTTCTATGCAGGGGACAGACAGTTCACAATTCATCTACTTTTCTAATCAGACCTTGTATCAGGAAATCTCTCAGCAGCTTACTCCTCTCTCCTCTACCGACCGCCTCCATGTGTCTACATCCTGGGTTTTAACACACCTTGATTAGGCAGCTGGGATCCAACTAATTGTCTTGAGGTTCCCAGCTGAAGTTAACCTAGTCAGTGCTGCACTGCAGACTAGACATAGGTTTTCCAGGCATATAACTGGTGGCTTTTGTTTACCCTGTCACATTCCTCCCCTGTTAGTGTGTGGCTGGGGCTACGCACGGCTGAAGCCCGACCATCCACCCTTCTCTAGAAAAGAAGTCAGCATTTGCGTTCTCTTTTCCCGGCCTATGCTGAATCTCAAATGAGAAGGGTTGGAGGGCCATATACCACCTAGTCAATCTAGCATTGGAATCCTTCATGCTATTTAACCACTTCAGTGGAGCATGATCCGTTACCAAAGTAAAATGGACTCCTGCCAGGTAATGCCTCAAAGCGTCGATTGCCCACTTTACTGCGAGGCACTCTTTCTCAATCACTGAGTAGTTTTTTTCCCTTGGGAACAATTTCCTACTCAGGAAAAGGATAGGATGTTCAACTCCCTCAAACTGTTGTGACAACACTGCCCCTAGCCCTATCTCTAATGCATCTGTTTGCACTATAAAAAGGCTGTTGAAGTCTGGGCTTCTAAGGATGAGACCCTCTGATAGACACCTTTTTATGTCCTCAAAGGCTCTCTGACAGTCCCTTGACCACACCACTTGTGTAGGGGCACACTTTTTTGTGAGGTCCGTTAAAGGGGCTGCCACTTCCGAATAGTTGGGGATGTACCGCCGGTAGTACCCTGCTAAACCTAGCAGAGAACGTACCTGCGTTTTTGTTTGGGGGGTCGGAACTTCTTTCAGGGCAGCTACCTTGTCGGCTAGTGGCCTTACTTTTCCACCTCCCACTGCATACCCTAAGTATTTGGTTTCCGCTTTACCCAAGGCACATTTCTTAGGGTTGGCTGTGAGCCCTGCCTCTCTTAGAGATTTGAGGACCGCTTTCAGCCTATTTAGATGGGCCCGCCAGTGTTTACTATAAATGACAATGTCATCTAGGTAGGCTGTGGCATAAGTCCTATGGGGCCTCAGTACCTTATCCATGAGTCTCTGAAATGTGGCTGGGGCTCCATGCAGTCCAAATGGCATTGTCACAAACTGGTATAAACCCATGGGAGTGGCAAAGGCTGTTTTGCATTTGGACTTTTCCTCTAAGTGTATTTGCCAGTATCCTTTTGTCAAGTCCAACGTGGATATATATTCCGCGTTACCAAGGGCGTCAATTAATTCGTCCACCCTTGGCATCGGATATGCGTCAAACTTGGATACTGCATTGACCTTTCGGAGGTCCACACAAAATCTTAGCTTCCCATCGGGTTTAGGGACCATAATTAGTGGACTACACCACTCACTCCATGATTCCTCAATCACTCCTAAGTGTAACATTTCTTGTACCTCCTTCTCTACCAGAGCCCTACGACTTTCAGGCAACCTATAAGGATGGGAATGTACTTTTACCCCAGGTGGTGTCTCGATTGCATGGGAAATTAAGTTAGTTTGTCCTAGTAAGTCAGAAAAAACATCCTGGAATTGAGTAATTATTGCTAACAAGTCCCCTTTTTGTTCAGAGGACAACTGTTTACCCATTGGGATTTTATCGTCACTCACGATGTTCTCCCGTGGAGGCTGAGGACCCAAGTCCGTTTCCTCCTCCACCGGGTGGATGAATAGAGACCGCTGCATCTTCCAGGGTTTCAGCAAGTTCACATGGTAAATTTGTTTACCCTTCCTGGACCCTGGTTGAGCGATCTCGTAATCCACATCACCCGTACGGCGGAGTACTTCGAATGGGCCCTGCCATTTGGCCAGGAGTTTACTCTCGCAACTGGGTAACAATAACATCACCTGGTCTCCTGGGTGAAACACTCTCATGCGAGCATTCTGATTGTAATGTCTCTCCTGACTGTCCTGGGCTGATCTAAGATTCTCCCTGGCAAAATGGCCGACCACATCTAGGCGCTTCCTAAGGTCTAGTACATATTGCAGGGTATTCTTAGAAGGGGACTGCTGTTCCTCCCAGGACTCCTTTAGGAGGTCTAGGATACCCCGGGGTTGGCGGCCATAGAGCAATTCAAATGGAGAGAATCCCGTGGAGGCCTGGGGGAGTTCCCGCACAGCAAACAGCAGTAAAGGGAGAAGTTATCCCAGGCTCTCTTCTCTGAATCTACAAATTTCCTCAGCATCCCTTTTAGAGTTCGGTTAAATCTTTCCACCAATCCGTCAGTCTGTGGATGGTAGACCGATGTCCGAACAGACTTGACCTCTAGTAACTTTAAGACATCCTGCATCAGTTTAGCCATGAAATTTGTACCTTGGTCTGTCAACACAACCTGGGGAAGTCCAACCCGTGAGAACAGTTCCAACAACTTGTTGGCTACTTGCTTCGCCGTTGCTGTTCTCAGGGGGAACGCCTCAGGATATCTTGTCGCATAATCAACTATGACAAGGATAAACCTATGTCCTTTCGCAGAAGGTTCTAGAGGTCCTACCAAGTCTACCCCAATCCTCTCAAAGGGAACTGACATCAAGGGTAGAGGAACCAAAGGGGCTGGTTTTTGTCCTTTTGGACTAGTTAACTGGCACTCCGGACATGCTGCACATAGCTTAGCAATATCACTATGCATCCCTGGCCAATAGAATCGGGATGAAATACGGTCCAATGTTTTATCCCTGCCCAGGTGACCACCCCAAGGGACAGTATGGGCTAGAGTGAACCACAGATTTAACAAACGCCTTGGGAACCAATATCTGTCTGGTGACCTCCCCTGTTTGTGTCTGCCTATTCACCCTATATAGGATATCCTTTGATAGCTCAAAATGGGGGAATACTATCACCCGCTGTGCATCTAAAATCTGTTCATCAATTTTCACCACCTTGTCATACTGTCTACCAAGGACTGGGTCTTCCCTTTGTTTCTGGCAAAAGTCAGGGAGGTACAGGTCTGGTAAATCTCCAGGGTCCATATCCCCCTCCCTTTGGCCATCCTCAGCCATCACTTGTGACCTCTGACTACTAGAATGGTCACCTTGAGACCCAGATTTCTGCAACCAGTCCTGTTTGTCCAAGCGTCTTTGCTTCCGAGTCTTTTGAACCCGGTGTCTACTGGGAAAAAGGTCTGCCGAGAAGGGGAACAGTTTGCCAGGGTTCTCCTGAGCCCTAGAAGGAGGCTCCTCGTGAAAGACTGGGGCCATTAGGTCCGAAAAGAAAGGCCAGTCCCGACCGAGCACAACGGGGGCAGGGAGCCAAGGAGCGACTCCTACTTCGAGGTAAGCCTCCTGACCTTTTACCTGTAGCCGGATTTTGGCCGTCGGATAGCGTTTTACATCGCCGTGTATACATTCTATGCTCCATGGGGAGTCAAAAGAACACACGTTGGACGGTAACAGTTCCTGGATGACCAGAGTTTTCCCAGAGCCCGAATCTACAAGGGCCTGGACGCTTTTTCCCCCAATCAGGGCTGGAAGTAGCCAGAGCTTGTAATTTTCCTTAGTAAAAGCCGAGGCGACGGTTCTGCTGAATGAACAATCCATCAGTGGACAGTCCACATACCGGTGGCCTTGACTCCGCAGGCGGAAAATGGAGAGGGTTCCCTTGCAGGAGGGGGCTGTGGATAGCGCTCTGCTGGACTGGTTACTGGAGACCAGGCATCTGGTGGGTCCTGAGGGCGACGTCCTCGGAAGTTCCTCTCACTTTGCGACGAGCCGACATCCGGAAGGAGATGAGGGTCTCTACGGGGACCAGCATTTGGACTCCGTCCTTGCTGGCACGACTGCTCCTTCCGTTGGACTTGGCGGTTCCGTGACGGGCCGTAGGTTCCCCATTGATCCGACCTCTCTCTTTGGGCGTCTACAAGTACCGGTGGAGTCGGGTCCAGTACACTCGCCTGCTGCTCAGCCCCAAGGAAGTTCTCCACGAGTCGGACCGCCAAAGCTAGGGTTTCAGCAGCGTGGCGTTTTACCCACGAGCGTGCGGAAAGGGGTATTATTTGTAGAAATTGTTCCAAAACCACCTGCTCAAGAATTGCCTCCTTAGTGCACTCCTTGGGTTGTATCCAGCGCGTACATAAGTCCAATAATCGCTGAGCGAGGACCCGGGGTCTCATCTTAGCGGTGTACTTCATGTTCCGGAACTGCTGCCGGTAGGTCTCTGGGGTCAGACCTAAGCGATCCAGTATGGCGGCTTTTACTTGTCGGTAGTCCATGGCCTGATCTGCTGGGAGACCCTGATATGAGGCCTGGGCTTCTCCTATGAGGAGCGGGGCCAAAGCAGTTGCCCAGCGATCTGTAGCCCAGCCCTGAGCTTCGGCAACTCTTTCAAAAGTCAGTAAAAAAGCCTCTGGATCCTTGTCCGGAGCCATTTTCCTCAGGAGTACCGGGGGTTTGCTTGCAAGTTCTGAACTGGCAGACCCCTGGAATTGGGTCAACAGCTTGGCAATCCGCTCATCCTGTGCTGTTTGTAGTCTTTCATCTCTCTCCGCTTGCAGCCGGGCCTGCTCGCACAGGAACGCTTTCAACATTTCTTCCATTCTTGTGTGTGTATGTATGTATGTATGTATGTCTTTATTTATATAGCGCCATTAGTGTACATAGCGCTTCACAGTAGTAATACATGTGGTAATCAAATAAATAACAGATAATATAAATAACAGATCATGGGAATAAGTGCTTTAGACATAAAAGTAACATTTCGGAAGAGGAGTCCCTGCCCCGAGGAGCTTACAGTCTAATTGGTAGGTAGGGAGAACGTACAGAGACAGGAGGAGGGAGTTCTGGTAAGTGCGTCTGCAGGGGGCCAAGCATTATGTATCGTGTTCAGAATATCCACAGTGCTATTCATATGCTTCTTTAAGCAAGTGTGTCTTAAGGTGGTTCTTAAAGGTGGATAGAGAGTGTGCTAGTCGGGTACTGAGGGGAAGGGCATTCCAGAGGTGTGGGGCAGTCAGTGAAAAAGGTTTAAGGCGGGAGAGGGCTTTAGATACAAAGGGGGTAGAAAGAAGACATCCTTGAGAAGAACGCAAGAGTCTGGATGGTGCATACCGAGAAATTAGGGATGAGATGTAAGGAGGGGCAGAAGAATGTAAAGCTTTAAAAGTGAGGAGAAGAATGGAGTGTGAGATGCGGGATTTGATCGGAAGCCAGGAGAGGGATTTCATGAGGGGAGATGCTGAGACAGATCTAGGAAAGAGTAGAGTGATTCTGGCAGCAGCATTTAGGATAGATTGTAGGGGAGACAGGTGAGAGGCAGGAAGGCCAGACAGCAGGAGGTTACAGTAATCAAGACGGGAGAGAATGAGGGCCTGAGTCAGAGTTTTAGCAGTCGAACAACAGAGGAAAGGGCATATCTTAGTTATATTGCGGAGGAAAAAGCGACAAGTTTTAGAAATGTTTTGAATGTGAGGGGCGAATGTGAGAGAGGAGTCGAACGTGACCCCTAGGCAGCGTGCTTGGGCTACTGGGTGAATGATTGTAGTTCCAACAGTAATGTGGAAGGAGGTAGTAGGGCCAGGTTTGGGAGGAAGTATGAGGAGCTCTGTTTTAGCCATGTTGAGTTTAAGGCGTCGGAGGGCCATCCAGGATGATATAGCAGAGAGACATTCAGAAACTTTGGTTTGTACAGCAGGTGTAAGGTCAGGTGTTGAAAAGTATATTTGTGATTCGTCGGCATAGAGGTGATAATTAAACCCAAAAGATGTTATTAGGTCACCTAGAGAGAGTGTGTACAGAGAAAAGAGAAGAGGTCCCAGGACAGAGCCCTGGGGTACCCCCACAGAGAGATCAATAGAGGAGGAGGAGGTGTTAGCAGAAGAGACACTAAAAGTACGATGGGAGAGGTAGGATGAGATCCAGGATAGAGCTTTGTTCCGAATACCTAGAGTATGGAGAATGTGGAGGAGAAGAGGGTGGTCCACGGTGTCAAATGCTGCAGAGAGGTCGAGTAATATGAGCAGAGTGTAATGACCTCTGTCTTTGGCAGCATGGAGGTCGTCAGTTATTTTGGTGAGGGCTGTTTCGGTGGAGTGAGCAGTGCGGAAGCCAGATTGTAGAGGGTCTAGGAGAGAATAGGTGTTGAGAAAATGGAGCAAGCGAGAGAATACAAGACGTTCAAGTAGTTTAGAGGCAAAAGGCAGGAGGGAGACAGGTCGATAGTTAGAAAGACAGGTAGGGTCAAGCTTGCTGTTTTTGAGTAATGGTATGACTGTTGCAAGTTTGAAGGAGGATGGAAAGGTTCCAGAGCAGAGGGAGGAGTTAAAAATGTGTGTAAGCGTAGGGATTATAGTAGGAGCTAGAGGTTTTAGGAGATGGGAGGGAATGGGGTCAAGAGGGCAAGTGGTAGAGGGAGAAGAGGAGATCAACAGCGACACATCCTCCTCTGAGACAGTGGAAAAAGACTCAAGGAAGGCAGGAGGAGAGTTAGGAAGAGGTGTAGGATGGGGGGAAGAAACAGAGGGGATGTTCTGCCGTATGGATTCCACCTTTTCCTTAAAATAGTCAGCAAAGTCCTGAGCGGAGATGGAGGAAGGAGAGGCAGCTGAGGGTGGTTTGAGTAGAGTATCAAAGACAGAGAACAGTCGGCGTGGGTTAGACTTGTGCATGTTGATTAGTGCAGAAAAGTAGGCTTGTTTAGCTTGCGAGAGGGCAGAGTTGAAACAGGATAGCATAAATTTGTAGTGAAGGAAGTCTGCGAGAGTGTGAGACTTCCTCCATAGGCATTCAGAGGAACGAGTGGAGGAACGCAGCATGCGCGTGTGGGAATTTAGCCAGGGTCTAGGGTTAGAAGGGTGAGGGCGGCAGAGAGAAAGTGGGGCATGTAGATCAAGAGACGAGGACAAGACAGAGTTGTACTTTCTGACCAGGTTGTCAGGGTCTGTAGCAGAGCTGAGAGAGGAGAGGGAGGAGTGTAAAGTGGACTCAAAGTCAGGTAAGTGAATAGAGCGCAGGTTTCTGCAGAACCGGGGTGTAGGTGGAGGTGGAGAAGGGGAGAAGTGAGATAAAGAGAATGAGATGAGATGATGGTCAGAGAGAGGAAAAGGGGAAATGGAGAAATCAGAGAGAGAGAAGTTTTTAGTGAAAACCAGGTCTAAGTAGTGGCCATCCTTGTGGGTGCTGGCTGCAGTCCACTGTTGAAGGCCAAAAGAAGAGGTAAGAGAAAGAAAGCGGGAAGCCCAAGAGAGAGAGGGGTCATCAATGTGGCAATTGAAGTCCCCAAGGAGAAGAACAGGGGAGTCTGAGGAGAGAAAGAAAGAGAGCCAGGATTCAAAGTGAGAAAGGCAGAAGGGGGATGAGTAGAGGTAGGTGGGCGATAGATGACCGCCACATGAACAGGGAGAGGAGAGAAGATCTGGACAGTGTGAGCCTCAAAGGAGGGAAAAGCAAGAGAGGGGGGAATAGGAAGGGTTCGGTAACGGCAGACAGAGGAGAGCAGGAGCCCCGCGCCTCCACCCCTGCCATCAGGGCGCGGAGTGTGGGAGAAGGAAAGGCCACCATAGGAGAGGGCAGCTTCCAGAGCAGAGTCAGACTGAGTGAGCCAGGTCTCAGTTATAGCAAAGAGAAGCAGGGAGTGAGAGAGAAAGAAGTCATGTACAGAGAGGAACTTGTTAGAGAGGGAGCGAGCATTCCAAAGGGCACAGGAGAAAGGGAGAGAGGAGGGAGGGTGGCAGGGGATGGGTATGAGGTTAGAGGGGTTGACACCAGAAGGAGTAGAAGTTGTATGTGGGAGGCGAGGACGAGAGCAAGTTGAAATAATACAGGGACCAGGATTGGGAGAGATATCCCCAGAAGCAAGGAGGAGAAGCATGGATAGAAAGAGGATGTGTGAGGAGGATTTGTAGGGGTGTTTTTTAGTGCAGGGGATATAGCTGTGTGGTGTCAGAGGACGCAGGTAAGAAAGGAGTTCATGTGAACTGAGAAGTGGTGAAGAAAGGAGAGATGGAGATATATGAATAGAGTTTGAGACATACTGAGGCTGGTAAAAAGAAGTGCATAATTTGAGAAGAAGTGAAGTCACAGCAAATATAAATGGTAAACGCAGCATCACAGCAGTAATGATGCAGTCTGGTATTGATGATATCCTCCTTTCCAGCGTAGTTCAAATGCAGGAATCAGGGCCAGATGGGGTGTCCACTTCTTCCTCACTTCTTTTGAACTTCCTTTTAAACTTCAGTTGTTCAATAGTCATGCCACTTATAATGGGCTACTTGGATATGGGCTGCAAGCAGACTAGCTGTTCTGACTGGGTTTATATAGGCCTAAAAAGTCACCTGACAATGTTGTTCTGTCTGCTTAATTAGCACATCTGAGGCACATTCAAACAAATGGTTTTCTACACAGGGTGTTCCCTGCCTAGGTGGCAACACTTAATTTGATTAGGGGTAGACAGAAAACAGCATTCAAATATGGATTTTACCTAGCATTGGATCACTTGCATATACTATATAATACACACAGCAGAGGATTTAGAGATGGATTTTACCTAGCATTGGATCACTTGCATATACTATATAATACACACAGCAGAGGATTTAGAGATGGATTTTACCTAGCATTGGATCACTTGCATATACTATATAATACACACAGCAGAGGATTTAGAGATGGATTTTACCTAGCATTGAATCACTTGCATATACTATATAATACACACAGCAGAGGATTTAGAGATGGATTTTACCTAGCATTGGATCACTTGCATATACTATATAATACACACAGCAGAGGATTTAGAGATGGATTTTACCTGAGGAGAGAAGAAGGATAAGATCCATTAGGGTAAGAGTTCCTTCCTTTTAAACTTCAGTTGTTCAATAGTCATGCCACTTATAATGGGCTACTTGGATATGGGCTGCAAAGTGTGTGGCCCTTTAACTGCAGGAGCCTTTTGAAAAAATCAAATCCCACTTCTGACACCATATGTTGCAGGGTACATGCAACTACACACGTGGGTTTCTTGACAAGGCTTATTTATTTAGCCTTGCAAAATATACAGCACACAAAACAAAAATAGCTTTTCATCAGCAACAAAAGGAAAATGGCTTTTCTTCAGCAGACAGACAAAAACAGTTTCTCTTTAGCAGACAGTGTATATGGCAGTTGCCCTTTTCTATGCAGGGGACAGACAGTTCACAATTCATCTACTTTTCTAATCAGACCTTGTATCAGGAAATCTCTCAGCAGCTTACTCCTCTCTCCTCTACCGACCGCCTCCATGTGTCTACAGCCTGGGTTTTAACACACCTTGATTAGGCAGCTGGGATCCAACTAATTGTCCTGAGGTTCCCAGCTGAAGTTAACCTAGTCAGTGCTGCACTGCAGACTAGACATAGGTTTTCCAGGCATATAACTGGTGGCTTCTGTTTACCCTGTCACAAACACACATCACTGCGAAATGCTCAAAGAAATAGAATCTATTCTAGATCCTATACTAAATAGAATCTATACTTACTTATTGATCCAAAGGAAGGCAAACAAAAAACCCCATTATGGGGAAAAATTAATTCCTTCCTGACTCTAAGAATTGGCAATCGGATTAATTCCTGGATCAACATCCTTCCCATGTATACTTATTTGGTATATCCCTGTATACCTTTCCCATCTAAAAAGATGTCCATCCTTTTTTTGAACAGATCTATTGTATCTGCCATCACAGTCTCCATGGGTAATGAATTCCACATTTTAACTGCCCTTACTGTAAAGAACCCTTTCCTTTGTTGCTGGTGAAATTTCCTTTTCTCCAACCTTAAGGGATGGCCCGAGTCCTTAATACTGCCTGTGGGATGAATAGTTCTTTTGAAAGCTCCTTGTATTGTCCCTGAATATATTTGTATGTAGTTATCATATCCCCTCTTAGACGCCTCTTTTCTAATGTAAATAAATCTAATTTAGCTAGCCTCTCCTCATAAGTTAGATTGTCCATCCCCTTTATTAATTTGGTGGCTCTTCTCTCCACTCTCTCTAGTTCCATAATGTCTTTTCTTAGGATTGGTGCCCAAAATTGTACTCCATTTTCAAGGTGTGGTCTTACTAGTGCTTTGTAAAGGGGCATAATTATGTTTACTTCCCTTCCATCCATTGCCCGTTTGATGCACGATAAGATCTTGTTTGCCTTTGCAGCTACTGCATGACATTGGGCACTATTGCTAAGCCTGCAGTCTACAAGCACTCCTAAATCCTTCACCATCAAGGATTCCCCCAATGTATCTCCATTTAATTTGTAAGTCGCCTTTTTATACTTGCATCCCAAATGCATAACCTTACATTTACACTGGCGACACACTTTATTCGAGCTCGGCTAGTCCCACGAATTCGGGTATACCCGGGTGTATTGAGGTTTGTGACTGTTTTCTGCCCGAGTGCATTGGGTTATTTTCCAGGCAGGGATTGAAGCATTTTATTCCCGCTGGCTGCAATACTGCACAGTATATATATATATACTGCATTACAATTCATGAATTTATGCCATCTGGTAGACACGTGAAGCATTGCAGCCTATTAAATCCTAATCATTATCATTTAACAGATCAGCCGCCCGTCAGCCAGGCATGAACCCAGGCTGGGAAGGCAAACGCAACGGGGCTTGTCAGAGGTGAGGAGCGGCGCATTCCAGGTATCTGCCAGGTACATACTGGGTATTTGCTCAAATAAAGTGTGTCGGTGCAGTATCTGTATTAAACCTCACTTGCCATTTACCTGCCCACGTTTCCAGTCTCTCCAAGTCCTTCTGAAGAGAAATTACATCCTGCTCTGATTCTATTACCTTACACAATTTAGTATCATCAGCAAAGATGGAGACTTTGCTCTCGATCCCAACCTCAAGGTCATTAATAAACAAGTTAAAAGGCAGGGGTCCCAGTACCGATCCCTGAGGTACTCAACTCACAACTTTAGCCCAACCTGAAAAAGTTCCATTTATGACAACCCTCTGTTGTCTGTCCTTTAACCAGTTTTCAATCCAGGTGCATATATTATTACTGAGTCCAATTTTCTTTATTTTGTACACCAACCTCTTGTGTGAAACCGTATCAAAAGTCTTTGCAAAATCTAAGTAGACCACATCAACTGCATTACCCTGGTCTAAATTCCTACTTACCTCCTCAAAGAAACAAATAAGGTTAGTTTGGCAAGATCTATCCTTCATAAATCCATGCTGACTATTACTAATAATTTTATTTTCCATTAGGTATTTCTGAATATTATCCCGTATTAAACCTTCAAGTAGTTTCCCTACTATTGAAGTCAAGCTTACAGGTCTGTAATTTTACGGTTGTGATCTAGCTCCCTTTTTAAATATAGGCACCACATCTGCTTTACGCCAATCTTGTGGTACTGAGCCTGTGGAAATGGAGTCCTTGAATATTAAATATAATGGTTTGGCTATTACTGAGCTTAACTCCTTGAGAACTCTTGGATGTATGGCATCGGGGCCAGGTGCCTTATTTACTTTAATTTTTTCAAGTCGCTTATGAACTTCTTCCTCAGTTAACCAATTGTTCATTAATATGGAGATTGTGGCTTCCTCCTGCGGCACTACTATTGAACTTGATTCTTCCCTGGTAAACACAGAGGCAAAGAATTTGTTTAATACCTCAGCTTTTTCCTTATCTTCAATAATCTGCCTACCATCTCACACTGAAAGGGTCCTATATTTTCTTTTCTCATTTTTTTTGTTATTAAGGTACTTAAAGAACTTTTTAGGGTTGACCTTACTTTCTATTGCAATCCTTTTTTCATTATCCATTTTTGCTAATTTGATTGCCCTTTTGCAATTTTTGTTACATTCCTTATAATTCTGATACGATGTCTCTGTCCCTTCTGACTTAAAGAATCTAAATGCCTTTCTCTTCTTGTCCATTTCCTCCCCTACCTGTTTATTCAGCCACATTGGTTTTGACTTATTTCTTTTATACTTATTACCCAAGGGTATAGACTGATAAGTGTGCTTTTCTAACAATGTTTTAAAGACTGCCCATTTATCTTCTACATTTTTCCCTGCAAAAACATCATCCCATTGTATTACTACTAGATTAGACCTCAGTTTATTACAATCTGCCTTGCTAAAGTTTAAAGTCTTTGTTGAACCCATACATAGATGATGTAATATTCATTAGTTAGTTAGCCACTAACTGAGTTAGCCACTAAGGTAATGAATGGGCATTATTAACGTGTTTTAATATTGTTAATTAACTTCATTTTTAATTATAGTTTAGCATTTATCGCCAATGTGGCTATCTTGGCCTCCTATTGAGAGGGCCTAGTTATCCACAGTGATGATCTATGGTTTTAAGTTTAAAATGTATTTTTAATGTTCTTGTTTTTTATTTTACATGCGTATTTTATTTTGGTTAATACTAGAGATGGGCGTATCAGTTACAATCCATTTCCCAGATTTTTCTGAATTTACCAGTCATAATCCATTCAGCCATGTAAAATCCGCTGACGGATTGTTACCGTTTCAATCTGGGTGGATTAATCCAAAATCGCTATCGGATACAATCCGCTGGTGGATTTTAACAATCCATTCACAGATTCCACAATCCGCTGTCTGATTTTAAGAATCTAATCAGCGGATTGTAGAATCCGCTGATGAATTGTCAGTGTTAAAAAAAAAGCCAGCAAAAGGCGAATCGCCATTTTGGAGACTGATCTGTTGAAATCCGTGGGCCGAACTGCCCCCAAAATGTGTCCATCTCTAGTTAATGCCCCAAACCACTATGAGCCACTTTTGGCTAATAGGAATATTGGACATTAGTCTAGAGGGTGGTAGGTTTGTTGGGGCGATTGGGATAGGGGGCTAGTTAAAAGGGATAGTTGTCCAGTGAGGGTGGGGGGATAGATTAACCCCTTTGTTAACTTAGTGGTAAATGCTTTAATATGCACTAAGGTGGGCAACGGGTTTAGGTAATGTAATTTTTTTTATGTATTAACTCCTTTGGTACCTGTGGCATACCTTGGTACCCACAGGCATCAAACGGGTTAATGTTTTTCTATCATAGGCTTCTGCAATAATAGATACTTTAGAAGCCTATGATAGAAATATTATCAAGAAGCAGGGTTATTAACACATTATTAATGGTCGCGCTAATTCCTGCATTGCTATTTTGCCCGAATATCACACCTGGTAAATTATTACCACAATCTTGATGAATATCAATGTAAAATTGCGGTAATAATGCCCATAATATATATATATTTTGTTTTTACTGGGTGCATATTAAAGCGCTAAGGTGGTATCTGTGGTTTGAGGTCCATTAACTATGGGATATGTGAGAGCCTGCTCTTTTTTGTATTTCCACACTCAAAGTCAGGTGGTTATGATTTAACTCAAGTATTGTTGCAGAAGTACACAAATAATTTTTTGTTGAGTAGGCTCTTCTGTGGTCTAGAAGAGGCAGACGCCCAAAAATGGAACAATTGACCCCATAAGGACTGCAGTGCTTCACATAGATTCATTTTGGTCAGTTCCCCTGCTTCCCCCTCTCCACAAGGTTATTCAAACTTTTGCTGCGCATGCAAACAGGGGAAGGAGAAGGGGGGGAGGAAAGGAGAAGGGGGGGGTGGGGCGATACTGGTAGTGTAGGAAAAGAGGTTGGGTGTGGGCTTAAATACTGTGTGTCCTGGCCAGAAGCCAACTAATTGCCTATTTTTCATTCCACTTGCAGAGACTTACCTTGTTCCTGTGTTTCCTGCCCCTTCTGCATCAAAGTACCATCAGGGCACCAGCCAAGGAGAATGCCAGCACGTGACGTCTGGTCTAGTGACCTGCTCCACGGCATGTGACTTGGATCAGAGCCCACCGCCGAATCCCCAAAGAGCCACACCATGCAGCCTCCATATTTGATGCCGGCTGGCCCGACTCCTCCCCTCTGCCCATCTTGATGCCGGCTCTCCCTCTGCTGATGCCCACAGCATCCCATCCCAGCAGGTCCCCGCCAGGTGAACAATGCAAGAGCAGGTTGTGCCTGCTGCCCCTTGCCCTCTAGGACCTTTTTTTTACCAAAACAACACTTTGTCCATCCTTCCCCGCACCTCCATCCACGTGCACTGCAGAGCACCATGACATCTCCCTTTCCCTGGAACATGGACGCTGTTACCAATGGTCAATCTTCAACCTTTCCCCTTTGGGAAACCCCAACCTCTGCAGCAGAAGCGGCCCAGCCCCTCTCGAGCACTGACTTGCTCCAACCCTCCAGAACTAGACCGCTCTCCAGCTGGTATCCCCCTTTTGCATCAAAATTAGCATACTCCCAAAAACTGATATTCATGTTCCAAACGATACTGCTAAAGCTCCCTAAACCTTACATTACAGCCCACCAAAGTAAAATTGGTAAGCTAGTATGGGAATACAAACATTAAGACAATATACAGACATAAACTACAAGGAGGTTTAGGCCTACCAAATACTAATATGTGTTACCTGGCCACACAAGTTAGCATACTCTTCGAATAGTATCACTGCTCCACGAATAAGCACCAGACAGAAATCGAAAACGTGTTTTGCAAGGAGATAGAAACAAGGGTCACTCCATGACTACATAAAACAGACCACCCAAAATATCTATATGAATACCCTAATATTGGAGCGACACTCAAAGCCTGGATGAAATATTCAGAAATAATAAAATCGCCACTTTTCTACCAACCCTAAACCCAATCTGTGGGGGCCCATAATTTCCCCCAGGGACATGGACCCAAGCAGGAATAACTAACTTTTCAGAAAATATGTATATAGACAAAGTTAAACCCTACCAAATTTAATAGAAAAACAGAGAGGAATAGAGATGGCAATACTTAAAAATAACTTCACCATGTGAATACCAACTTTTTTAAACCACTATTGTAAGAAAAATTAAGCCTTTTGAAACAGTGTTTTTGACGTTAGGAGCAACAGTACATAATATCTCCTATGTTTATAGAACTCTGATGGAGGCTGCGCTTATAGTGCCTGGCGACGGCGATGCGACGTCGCTCCAAAACAAATGCATTGAATCCGTCGCATGTGCTTATAGTAAGCGCGACGGCGACTGAGCGAGCAAAAATTTTGAAGCTGCCCTTTCCTGCCTGCCCGTTCAGTTGCGGTTCCCTCCGCTCCTACCTCGCGCCGTGGAGCGCCCCCCCCCCCCGCGGCTCTCGCATACGCCGCCGTCTCTACCACTGGGCGCGCGCTCACTCCGTTTACAGAGAGCGCGTCACACAGACTAATTTATTCACTGCACCGGCCGTGTAGCTCCGCCCACCGGCCGTCTTAGAACCCAGGCTCACGCCTCCCTGCCGTTCACCTGCAAAAAACTGTTCATCACCTCCTGCCCTATCACAAAGGGCTCCTTGGCTCACCTCTGCCCTGCCTCCTCCTCTGATTGGCTCTCTGCACTTTTTTACCCCTGTGGCTCCAATACAACCTCGCTCTGCATAGTTCCGTTTGCCTTGTGCTGTTGGATTCTGTTCACATCTCCCTCTTATGTTTCAGATCTTGTTACCGTATTGGCTTGTCTTCGTACCCTCTCTGGCTCCTTGACCCCGGCATCAACTCGACCTCGCTTACACCCAGACCCCTCGAACTCGGCTCATGGACCCCTACGACTCGGACCTCTCCTTCCCTCGACCCTTGGCTTCGGTCTTCACTACGGTACCTTCTCTACGCCCGGATCTGGCAAGTACTATGCAAGTCCCTTGTACCCTCGACCGCGGCCACGCTACCTATCCACACTCCGGGCACACCTTCATTACTGCGGGTGTGTGGTTACTCACTCTCCACCTCAGTACAGGGGTAGGTCTGGTCTGCGGGCAGCACAGCGTGACACTAAACCAATCACAGAGATCTGCCGTCCTCCTTGGTGACGTCACTGGCCTTGTGGCCTGCAACGGCACTTAAATCTAAAGTTTAGCTTTCGCCAGTGGCGACGGCAACGAGTGACGTCATCAGTCTAACTAAATGCGGCCTAACTCCAAATCAGGTTTTGCACAGGTACTGCATGGGAAAGGGAGTACAGGGTGGAATACCCCATGAATGAATGGTCACAAATGTGGTCTAATACCAGCACTTCCTCTATAGCAACAAAAATTCTAGAGAACACATACAAACACTGTACCGATGGTACTATACTCACCCATAGACTCAAAAGATGCATAGGGCCTCTAATAAATGCTGGAGAGGCTGCGGGGAGATAGGATCAAGGACCATATCATATGTCATATCATATCTCAATGATCATATGATAGAATTGTAAATTAATAAATTTTTTCTGGTGTATGGTAATAGATTGTAATGGGAACCTAGCTACCATTACCAAACTAGCCATGAATTCATGAATATGAAATGTCATCATAATGCTGTGCCCAGGACATACTTGAAAATGAGGGTAAACTCTCAATGTATTATTTCCTGGTAAAACATTTTTATAAATAAATAAATATGGGGCAGCGTCTTCTTTAGCCTTATGTTGTAATTTAAAAAGAACGACTCCTGCGCTCCTACCAATTAGGCTAAAATATGTCATAAATTCCATTTTTAACAGGTGCGATAATAACGCGACTTTAACGGAGCTTGATGTATCCGGCTCAAAGTGTCATAAATCCTTGGCTTTGGTGATGTGGGGATCTGAAGTGCAGAACTGATATCTGCAGTGTATTTGAGGTCCACTGACTACATGTATGTATGTACAGTATGTCTTTATTTATATAGCGCCATTAATGTACATAGCGCTTCACAGTACTAATACACGTGACAATTGTATATAAAACAAATAACTACAAATAACAGAAAATGGGAATAAGTGCTTCAGGCATAAAAGTAACATTGTGGAAGAGGAGTCCCTGCTCCGAAAAGCTTACAATCTAATTGGTAGGGAGAACGTACAGAGACAGTAGGAGGGCGTTCTGGTACACATGCTTATTGTACCTGCTATTTTCATAAGTCAAGTGCTGTTGTAGCAGTGTATTGAGAATTTGTGTTGAGTTGGCTCCTTTTTATATATTTTCAGATGACACTCCTCAAATCGCAGGCTTGGGGCAAATATTGAAGCAGAAACCTTGAAACATTGATACATTGATGGTATAAGGTACAAAACAAAAGTGATACTACTGTAGCCCACCTGTGTGTTAAGGCAGGGGTGCGAAAACTGGGGGGCACTACATTTTCTGGGGATGGGTGGGCGCAGCGCTTATAGAGGCCCTGCGCTCCTCCCTAAAGCATTTAGAATACAACAATAACTAGAATAACTTGCAGAAATCCTTTAAATATGGCATCAATAACAACAAAGGGAGGGTAGGATTAAAGCAGCAGTCCAAGCTGCCATCCCACCCCCCTCCCCTCCCTGCCCCCACCCCCCTTTAAAATGTGCATCCAGTGACCAGCTGGACAAAGTTAACAAACACACAGATACCAAGCAAGCTCTCAGAAACCCCCCAAAATTACCACAATATATATATGTATATGTGTCAAAAGGAGTGCTACTGGGCGTGGCTAAAAGAGGGAGGGGAGGAAAAAAACTATGTACAACAATCGTAAAAGATAATGTGATATATACATGGGGGGGCAAATAGCCCCTTCTTCATGTCCGTTCCCACAGACCTTTTGAGTTTATGGTACCTCCCTTATGAACCTCCATCCAAAACCTCTCATCTATATGTAACAGGTTTCCCCCACCCTCTGTGAGATTACACTACTGCAGGGTGTCATGTGCTGGTTACCTGCTTGTTCACAGAAGCTCTGAGGGTCTGCCATTGTTAGTGGGGAAGACAGGACAGGCTTTTGGGGTGATGGTTGATTCTTCCTCACTGGTGCGGCGCCTCCATCCCTTGCAGGCTCCAGGAGTGCTGGAGGCAAATCCTGCAGAAGAACTTTCTTCGAATACCCCCCTGATTAATTGCACTCAGGAAGGGAATATAAAAGAACTGGAACTTTATTCCAACATAAATTTCAGCCTTCAACTGATTCAACAATGTTGCTTCCTACAGATGGTCCCTGGAATCAACCAAGGAGGCTTCAGGCCTCCAGAGCCTATCATCTGCTCTTCCCTCACCCCCTAGTGGGATGAGGGGTAGCGGTCCCACTCCCCAGACCTGGGACCCTCCCAGCAATCACTCTCTCTCATGGGAGAGAACCTCTACTAAATTTGGCTGTGCAGCCCCTTAAGTACCATGGGGGAGGGTCCCAGGTCTGAGCCCCTGATTGGGCAGAACACCAGACCTCAGGCCCACCTCTCCATGTCACTCAAGGGAGCTGCTTACTGCAGGGGAAACCCCAGATAAATCCTAACACTGCCTGCGCTGTTACCAGGGCTTAAGTGTTAGGCCTCGGGCATGGTCAGCGCTTGAGCGCTGACCCGTGCTGAGGCGCGCTGGTGCTTACCAGTGAGCCCCTACAGCTGCAATGAGAGCGGCTTTAGTAGGGGCTCGCCTACGCTTCCGCACGCGTGCGGAAGCGTAGGTCTTATACAAATTTTAGATTTGGCGCTCGCCGGAGCGCAGGGCCGGTCACGTGAGCGGTTCGCCCAATGAGGGCGAACCAGCTCCGTGACGTCACTGGCCCGCCCCCCGACACGCCCCCGGACGGCGCACGGACCAAGGCCAGGGAAAGCACCCTGGACGCAGCCTTAGGCAGGGCAGATTAGTAGCCAAAAAGAATACATGGCTACATATATCAAGTACTAATAATTGAATATGCTAACGGCACGGACTTGATATAATAAATGTGAAGAATAGGAATCTCCAAAAAATGCCTGGACAACTTTTTTTTTGAAGTTTTTCACAAAAGTTGCTGTCCAGGTGCTTTCTATGTAAAATGTTCACAGATGGTGTCCTTTTGCGAATTGTCGTACCTAAATTATTTGTTCACCAGCCGCAAATGTCCTAAATGTCAAAGATTCACCACCCTCGTCTTCTATTCCACAGCAACAGGCAGGGAAGTCCTTAAACTCTGTAAGGCTCTCTCTATTTTTGCCAGGAGGGTTTAAGCAGTTGTATTTTTAGAGAGCCCTGTTAACGTTTTATGTGTCATTTCCTTAGTAGAAGACCCTTAAGATGATTGATACTCCATGTTATTTTACGTTGCAGAACACTCATTGCATTGTAAGAGGGGTCCTGAACAATAAATACACGTTTAAAACCTTTATCCTCCATACAGCCTCATTTCCCTCAATATGTAATCTCTCCACCTCACCGGTCCTCATTAAGTTTGGCTACTTAAATTAGTGTGGTTGCCAAGCTGGATTTGATGTTTCAGAATACCCACTTTAAGTTGTGCATTTTTGTATGTATTACTAGTCATACACAGGTACTACACAAACAAATATAATGTTTCCTTTATACAAAGATTTATTCATGAGTACAGTACTATTTTCAACTAGCAAATGATTGAAATGAGTAAAGCCGTGTTCTTCATTGGCTTTATTTGCCTTAATGTTTGCACTGCGAGATGTAAAGGACTTGTTGTTATTACCATAACCTAACATTTTCATTACCCATTTTTCCCAGAAAGAGGACATGACATGGAAAAATGTATGTAAAATATATTCTTTATTAACATAATTGGGAGGTACACCATTGCACATAGACAGAATACATAATATAAACAAAAGAAAATAATGTAATCAGTTTCTCAAAGGCTTAATTGGAAGTGTTACAATTAATTTCCTTCTAGTGCACACAGCTGCTATTCTTTTGTCATTTGTTTATTTTTCTTTAAAAATCGGAATGACACAGGGGTCCTCCTAATAAAGTTATCAGCTGTAGACTTGCTGTCTCAGAAGCCTCAATATAGAGCTCATTTGCAAGGTTGTTGGTTTGTTAATAATAATAATAATAATAATATGCTCTTGTATAGCGCTGCTTGTTTTACATAGCGCTTTACAGAGAAATTTTGCAGGCATAGGTCCCTGCTCTGTGGAGCTTACAATCAATTTTTATGGTGTCTGAGGCACAGGGAGATAGGGTGACTTTCCCAAGGTCACAAGGAGTCGACACCAGGAATTGAACCAGGTTCCTCTACTCAAGGCCAGTCAGTGTCTTTACTCACTGAGCCACTCCTTCTCCTTCTCTCCTGTTTATGTCTTGTATTTAAACCATTCTTCCTACAGTATGACTTTATCTTTTAACAACATTGTTTCGAATATTTAGTTGCTTACACTGAGCAGCTAATTTACATAAGCAAGCTTTTAAAAAAAATTACAGTACTTTTTTAAACAACATTCAAGGTTGCTGCTCAATTCTGTCCATATTTTTGCATGGACTGGCTTACACTTTTTATGCATATTAATAGTATAAATTAATATTATAACTAGAGATGCCCATTTGGCCTGGTATTACAGTTTTGCCTCAAAAAATTGTTGTATAGCCGGCCACGAAACTACAGATGGCAGCTACCTGTGCACTGCCTGCTCACCGACTCCCCGGGACCCGACTAATTACAGGCCTAAAATAAATTTATTTAACTACATAAAACAGATACTAACAAACATGACTAGGAGACCTCCTCCAAACTTAAACATTAAGCGGCAAAAAAATGGAAGGAAAGAGCCTTTAAGGAAAATGTTTTAAAGTGACAAATATAACCTTAAAATACTACCACCACCAAAAATGCTGATAAGAATATGTCCTATAATGTGCAACTTCATTGTTGCGTTTATTGCCTACCTCCCTTTAGTAATAGGTAACTGGCTATATTTTGGAGTAACTCATTTTTTCACGCTTATGATCAGCCTTCTCTGCATGGGGGACAAGTGTAGATGCAGCTACTGCTTGACCGCTAGGGACTCTGACCGGCACTTTTTTATATTTCAGCACTGGTTTTTTTAATACACTGGGTTGTTTATACTGGTTGCGTACCCACCTATGGTGATGCGCACGCAGGCCCTTGACTTCGAGGCCATTTTCTGGAGCCGGCAGCACACACGGTTTGTGGACTATATATATTTATGTATAATACAAAAGTTAATTATCAGCGCTAAAAAAAGTCACACAAATAAAAGTGAGCAATCATATACTGTGAATAAGTGTATAGAGACAAAGGGGCCTATTCTAGTAGCTTCGATAAAATTGCTGCTATCTCCAACTGTTTGTAATTTGTGTTATCACGGTATTCAGGAAGAGTCTTAAACCGTGAGGTAGGAAAATGGCAATACTGTACGGGACAGCAGTGATGTAATCTCAGCCTCAAAGATTTCCCCTGTGTGATCTGGCCACCGTCTGTAAGAGCTGCATGGAGAGAGCTGCACAGAGAGCCACATCTCCCTGCAGAGCTCTTACAGGCAACTGCAGTGTTTTTATTTACATTTTAATTCTAGTGAATGGGAGCAGGTGGTCTCCGGAGCTGAACCACATTCATTTCAGGTCTGGGGATCACCTGTTTCCCGGGCTACCGGCCCCCCCGGTATGGGGTGTCGGTATCTCCTACGTGTTTAAATGTTCCGGTCATGTGACACGGGAGATTTAAACATGGCAAGGGGAAACCGACACCCCAAACCTGGGCCTCTCTCACAGGCGATCGTAGTGTTTTTATTTACATTTCAATACTAGGTATGGGAGCAGGGGATCTCTGGAGCTGACCACATTCATTTCAGGTCTGGGGAACCCCTGCTTCCGAGAAACAGGCGTATGGGGTGCCGGTATCTTCTATACGTTTAAATGTACTGTATCAGTCTTGTGACCGGGAGATTTAAACAATGCATCGGGATACCGGCACCCCATGACTGGGCCTGTAACTCAGAAAGCAGGGGTCCCCGACCTGAAATTAATGCGGTTCAGCTCCGGAAACCTCGTGCACCTATAACCTGTGTTATAAAAATAAAAGCAGCTTCATTGCGGCGAACATATTCCACGCTCGCCGAAGTAGTGGCCATTCTAATTATACTGTGTACCTGCTTGATTCATACGATGAATATATGTTGTATTTATACAAGTAGTGCTCTAAAGGTTCGTGTTCAACTGACGCAGAAAAATTAGATAGTAAAATCAATTTACACTATGCATTGAACAAATACTATGTTCACAAACATAGCGGCCACTCGAGATACATTCTAGCCCGTATACACTCCATGATGACCTGATACTATATTTATGGCAGGAGTGACGAGAGGACAACCATTTACAAACGATACACTTCAGCTTTTGTGAAAACAATAATGAACATGATACTGGGTCACTATATGCACTCTACTGTGAATCAACAAAATGATCACTGTGGTAGTGGTTGTAATATGTACCTACCTGGTCTATCCCGCGATGACTCAACTCTGGTAACAGCTTGAAGCAGATACCTTGTTTCAATTGGTCCGGTAAGATCCCGTTGTTGTCGAGCGGGCAACGCTCCGCGGACACAAATTAGTATATCCTTTGACATCGCACTGCAACTCATGACACCATGGCAGCAGTGTAATACTGTTGCATTGTATGGATGGTTCAAAGAGTAACTATTAGTGGGATTGAGGCAACAATACAAATACTGCCCATAGCCACCTAGCTCTAAAGAAGCTGTATATTAGCATTGATCATTACTAATTTAGAATATACATTGCAAGTTGGGATATGCCCTAAAATACACAAAGAGGACTTTTACAGACATTAAAAGGTTATCAGATCCTTGTATGATCCAAATACCAGGAATATTGAAGACACGGCTCACGCATATAATTTGCTCATACAACTAAATATACCCTCAACAGTCAACTTAATTAAGAGACTGTAGTGCAGTATGGATTAATACTTAATCACAAGAAGGGTGCTGTATTTGTTAGAGAAATTACAATCCCTCTAGAGTGTTTAGACTATAATACACCAGCGTTTATGATTGTACGTGTATAGGTTTTTATACCCCGCTTTATTTTATATATTGAGTTTATTAAATAATTAATATTTTAACTTAGTTCATTAATCAACCCACATAAAAGGGGTTATATTATTAGATATTTCAAGTATGATGCAGCATCATGACCAGTCCTGTTGTAGCTAAAAAGTTTATTAACATAGGCAGTGTTCGACAAACCTATACATTTGCACGCCCTGGGCGAGTGGATTTAACATCGTGGCGAGCTCCTATTGGCCCAAGCAGCACACGTGTGGTACTAGGTGGCGAGTAGATTTTTTTGTTCGACGAGTAGATTTTTTGGTGATTTGTCGACCAATGAACATAGGAGTGTGCAGTGTAAGGGGTTCTCTTGTGGAGAACTGCCGCAGTTTCTACGGTTATTACTCCACACTCTCTTTTCTGATATTGCCTGTGGGATGACTCAAATTCTTATGAAGTTTAGGAAAAAATTAAAAATCAAAATTTGAGAGAATTGATTGAAAATTAAAATAAATTCTTGATCATGATTGATACCGGCATTTCCCCCTCTATTTAGGAGTAGATTGAATTCCTCCGGGAAGGATCTGGTCGGATTTTCTTTAAAAATTCGGTAAGTATTTTTATCTCCATATATATTATGAGCCTCTTTCAGATAAAAAAAGATTTTCTTATAATGGCCATTCCACTTCCCTTATTTGCCTGTTTTATCACCAAATCATGTTTATCAATTAATTTTTTCCGTACTGTAGCATCTATTTTTTTATTGCTATATTCTGCTTTGCTCTTTTTTTCCTTAGATTATTCTTAGTTACAGTAGTTCCTCAGAGTCATTTTAAATCAAATGAAAAAATGTTTCAATAACATTTCCTTTGACACGATAACGATAAAATGTTGTTGTTTTTTCTTTAAATTTGTATGTGTAAATTCTTCAACATTAGAGACCACAGGTGTCACGACGCCAATCTTGGTTTGATCAAAATTTCTTCTCTGGAAATGTCTTTTTTAAGTTTATTTTTGCATATATTTATTTCCATCTAAAAAAAAAAAGATTAAATGAACTTGAACCAATGCTTGGGGCAAAATTAAGATCCTTGGACAACATTTATATTTCTTCCTTACTCAAAGGAACACCACTAATGTTAAAAAAAAAATACCAGCGGTTTTCTCAATCTGCTTCTTTTTCTGAATAAGTTTTCCCCCTCTTGTTCCCCGTCTGCACTTTTTTCTCTTTTCCTTCTTGGTGGAGATGCCGGGGAACTTTCTTCTCTCAGGGGGAATATCTGTTTTTCTGAGCCCTTAGTGAATAGTTTCCTCCCAGGGAATGTCTTTCCTGCACTGGTTTGTGTCACCTCTGTCACCCCTCTAAAAAAGGATCTTTGGACATATTATGATTTGAATAGCTATCCCTATTCTCAATGTCCCTTTCTTCAAAAAATTCATTTGAAGGAGTTCTATTTCCTGAGTACGTTCTTTCTCTTCTCTGTTGGAAAGTCTCTCTTGTATTATAATGGCCATAATGTATAACATAATGTATAAATTATGTTTATGATGCTGATTTATTTCTGAAGAAAAAACATTATTATTTCTGTTATGTCTATCTCTAGCACCCCAGTGTTCATTAATATGGCCTCTCATGTTTATGTTATTATTCCCAAAGTCGTTCCTAAAATACACTTGTTTAAAATCTCTCTGGACTTCTCTCCCCTGAAAATTATGGCTACTAGAACATTTTGGGGTTCTTTCTTAGACCAATTTCTGATCTTTCCAGTTTCATAGTCTGATTTGTCTCTAAAGAATTTATTTTGTTACCCCGGAATTATAATTACTTCTATTTTTTTTTCAATCTTTTCTTTGTAATTCCACATCCCTCTCTTTAAATTCTTTTGTTTTCCCTAATGGCTCCAGTTTGGATTGAAGTTCATTGATTGTTTTGTCCATCTGGCGCAGAGACTGCCTGTGTTGAGAAACAAGCAGCTTCATTACTCTAACTCAAATGAACAAGTATCAATGGCCTTAAACCAAGCCTCCAAAAATGCTTCATCCGCAGAATAAGAGATAGTTTACGTAAAAATACGCAAGCCTCTCGGGATCCTTTTATTCTGTATGTATTTTACAAGTGAAATCATATCCCACCATTTGCATGTTTCTCAAACAGGAGAAAGTTGGCGTTCTCCACCTCTTCAGTACGTTCTCCCTCTCAAGCAGAGTATCAACATTTTACCCTCTATTCTCTCTCCCTAGAGAAAATATCCAAATAACATTAGCCATGATTAATAAAAAAAAAAATCAGTGATACTAATTACTATGAACAAGTGCAAAGTGCAGCTCAAATACAGGAAAAAGTGACACAAATGAGTACAGGCATACCCCGGTTTAAGGACACTCACTTTAAGTACACTCGCGAGTAAGGACATATCGCCCAATAGGCAAACGGCAGCTCACGCATGCGCCTGTCAGCACGTCCTGAACAACAATACCAGCTCCCTACCTGTACCCAAGCTGTGCGCAAGCGGGGAGACTATAGAGCCTATTACACATGTGCTATTTACATCAGTTATGCACGTATATGACGATTGCCGTACAGTACATGCATCGATAAGTGGGGAAAGGTAGTGCTTCACTTTAAGTACATTTTCACTTTACATACATGCTCCGGTCCCATTGCGTACGTTAATGCGGGGTATGCCTGTATAATAAAAAGAGCGCAAATTGTACACAGTGCATTCAAATATTTAAATGTGAAATACAATCCAAAAAATGAAATGTTGTGTTCTGTTCCTTCGGGTCGTGGCGCAGCGCGTGAAAAAAGTTTCTCAACTTCTCCAACAAAAAACAGAGCGCAAACGGGGCCCAAGGGGTTACAGTGCAAATTATATGTGCAAATAAGACACAATACAGAATTAATGTATAAAAAACATGATTCAAAGTAAAAAATAAAGTTAAAAAAAAGAATATACAACCTACTCACAAGAAGTGGGTACAATTCAAACAATATTGAATCTCATGAATCAAGACGGAGTATCTGGATAATTAAAATGTAAAAGCATATCTTCAATCATATTTTTACTCATCACGGTTTAAGAGTTATGCAAGACTGTGTAGATTAGTATTTTTGTGTTCTAGGTGATGTTCACATTGAGGCCTGGATTTGCAGGGACTCCTATGTCAATTGGGCAGCAAGGAGACCTGGAGGGAAAAAGTTGTGGTTCAGGGGAGATCATTTTTGGTTGAGTTGGGTTGGCATAAAAGGCTTCAAGTTCTCGTAGCTAGTCCCGGAGTAAAAACTATGTGCATGGGTCGCCGAAGGAGCTGGTTTTGAACATCAGAGGTAACTACTTGACGTCTATTCAGTCTATAGCTTTAATGAGGTTAAAATAAGGTTAAGGCAAAGGGAGGTAATGACGATGTTGAGGGATTTTGGGGGATCCTGTGCTAGTTTTGTCTGAGATAGCTCAGCGGCTAGTGTAAAAAGGGTCTCGGTGCTAAAGCAAACGAGAGTTCGCGTAGGAAAGTGAACATGGTGGAGTTCATGACCGACTTACGTGGTGTGGCATTGAGGCACTCTGATTTAGAGGGTGACCTGGTGGGTCTTTACAAAGGGGACATGGTGCACCTTTCAGTTATCGGAGATTATATCTTTCATTTGAGTCTGCAGTCGGCTCAGGAAAAAGGCTTTTCTTTTAGTCGCAGCTACAAGGGCAGTTTAAGGTGGTAAATGCCCTGGCGGGTGGCAATTAATTGTTAGATGGGCTAGGGACTCGGGAAAAGTTGGCTCCTTATAGGGAAGTCTAAGGTACCTCCCAAATTGGTGGTTATGGGGAAGACGGTGCCATACCCAGTCTGGACAGCTGTTAGCATATAGAGGTATCCTCTGGGCTTTATGTTGTTGTGAGTGGAGAAACTTTGATGGGTTCCTCTAGTTTTGGTTACATTTTGTATTTAGAAATAAAGCTGCAACCAATTTCTTCCCAGGCATTGTATGTGTGTTATTTATGGATTATCTAGGGCAGGGTAGCGCAAACTTTTGCTGCTGTGCCCCCCTGTCTTGCCTGCCCCAATGCTCGCACCCACCCCCCTACCTTGGAGCTGCATCAAATGACGCTGCGGGGTCATGTGACGTCACGTGACCCGTGGCGTCATTTGACGCTTGGGATGTTTACATCACATTACCCCACGGCGTCATTTGATGCCGCGTTGCCATGATGACGCGTCACTCAGACATCTGAATCACGGTAAGTTGAGAGATGCAGAAGCATTTAATTTAAATGCCTTGGGGAAGAGCACGGGGCATCTGCAACCACCGCACCCCCCAGAAAAATCTCCCGCCCCCCCTCTTTGCACACCCCTGATCTAGGGTATCTATTTGTATTGATGTCTGTGTTATGGAGCATAACTTTTACCCCCAAATTGGAGGCATGGGTGTCATGCATTTGATCAGAAATTGACTGATACTTTGTGTGGAGGAACCTTGTGAGTAGTAAAAATGTGCAATCCTTTCGTATGGGGTTGAGAACCATGCAAAATGTCCCCTTTTTTAGTTGAGGAAAAAAAAAAAACATGGCTCAATCAGGCTTTCCAGATGATTCAGCATGCATTAAGTCAGTGTGCATGACAATTTCATTTAATAAGTTAATTTGAAACAAGGGTACAAATATATATATATATATATATATATATATATATATATATATATATATATATATATATATATATATTAAAAGAGGAATGTCCACAAAAAAATATCGAAATGGTAGAATATTGTTATAGAAGTGCCATGGTCTAAGCTGGGGGCCCCTAATGCCCCTCTGTTGATATACCAAGGAAAAGAAAAAATACACTGCCCTCTCCCAGAGTGTATCAACTATATTGAAATAATATATTTAAAACAAAAAAAATGTTTTGCTAAGTGAATATCAAACATACATCATTACTCAAAAGCAAATATAGTAAATACAAAAAAAGGACAGAGTGACATCCTAACAATGGAGTAGTGGCGATGGCATGACAGGGTACCAACCCCTTAATCAGATGCCACCCGAGCATACCATCCTCTCATTGGCTTTAAATAGGGCCTGGCAAAGGAAATAATTCTCCTCCAAACCCCAGAGTAATTATAAAGTGTGTTATAAATATATTTTAATACAATATTATATACACCAAGTGCATGACCTAAAAAAACACTCAATGGTAACATCAGACAGTAAAGTAAATTTCAAGAGGGAAGCTAAAAAAAAGGCCACTCTATTAAATGTTCCATAACAAAGGGTATGTATCTTTCATAAAGAGGGGTTTCTTTAGTCCGTGCAACCTATTCAGCATGATATAAGTACCTCCTGCTTCCCAATATGGTGCTATTGGTCTCTCTTTATAATGTGGTAATCATTTCTATTTTTTCTTTTCCCTCTTGTTATCTTTATTTATTTTTTATTTCGTGCATGGTCATGCCATGGACAGGGCTTTTGATGTTTCACATTGATGATAATTGTCAGTTCAGGATTTTTTTTAATCTTTTGTTACTTAATTTGTGCATATTATGGGGAATATGGCAAATGTTACATTCTTATAATATATCCTGGACCTTGGTAAAAGTGGACGGTTGTCAGGGTGGAGTAACATGCTTGAGGGGAGGCACCCACGGAGTGTTCAGAGGGACTCTTCTGAGTTTGCAGCCTGCGTCGTGGACATGCGTGAATGGAGGTGCCCATGGGTGATGGAGGAGAGTTCTTTCCTGTATCAGGCCCTAATTAAAGCCAACGAGAGGATGGGATGCTCATGCATCATCTGATTAAGGGGTTGGTACCCCGAAACGTCAAGCCACTGTCTCTACTCCATTGTTAGGATGTCACAGTCCTTTTTTTGTATTTTTACTTTTGCATATTTACTTTTGAGTAATGATGTATGTTTCTTATTCACTTAACTAAAAAAATATTATTTCTGTTAAATATATCATTTCAATATATTTTTTATATTTGAAACAGTATATTGTGAGAGTGCAGTGTCTTTCTTCTATATCTTAGTATCTGGGAAATATTCTATAGCACTGTATGCTAAGAGATAATGGGGAATAGCAGGTTTGCAGACCTATCTGAAACATGTGAATGTGCTCACAAGTGATATTTTTATTTGCTGAAATATTAAAAAATCACAAGATTCGCATAATGCACACACTCCATGTTTTACTCACTGTGGGGCAACATTTTTCTGAAAACTTACTAATTTGGTGACAATATTAGCCCTTTGAGGTTTTAAAAAAAAAAAAAAACAGATAAATCAGGCCGCTCACCTAAAATATAGTCCTAGTAGTTGGTGTACAGCAGGTGCTAGGAGGAAAGTATTAGCTATACAGAGTAGATCCAAGTAGGATCAAAAGATTCCCCACAAAATGGCACTTTAGGAAGAATTATATCGGACAACATTGGTCCATCAGATAGTTTCTCTGTAGGTCAGTCTAGTGACCAATAAGATAAGAATGTTAGAACCAAAAACGGAAAAATAATCAAATTGATTGTTTTTGGTTCTAACATTCTGATCTTATTGGTCACTATGGTAAAGAGAAGCTTGTGGGAAGCGCAGGTATCACCATACATATAGGGAAGAAAATATAAAATGGTGCAGTATATCTAAACAAACACAGCAATTTAAACAGGAATCATGATTGGGGACTCACATTCTCCCAGTGGTAATACAGCATTGAATAGCAAATGATGTAGTAAGAAGACTCAGCAATGTGCAGGGGGATCTTGCTTGTATACACTCCCTGATGTCAGCAGGACAAACCCTCAACAGAATGAAAGAAAGACAACTCTAGTGCAACATTGTATGTTCACTGATGATATATTCAAAAACGGCAATTGTTATTGCACTTACATGAGCAACAAGTGCTTAGACACGTAACAATTGATGCGCAGCATAGGTGTACAACATCCACCCCTCTCCCGAGGTCGCGTCGCGTCACTTCCGGTTTCGTGATCGAACACAGAATGGATCCACACGGGTTCTGGGGCATTCAGGGGACACTTCTGAACTGCTGCTGGTTCACTCAACGCGTTTCGCTGGCGTGGCAGCTTCGTCGTTTTTGAATATACAAACAGTGAACATACAATGTTGCACTAGAGTTGTCCTTTTTTCATTCTGTTGAGGGTTTGTCCTGCTGACATCAGGGAGTGTATACAAGCAAGACCCCCCTGCACATTGCTGAGTCTTCTCACCACACTATTTGCTATTCAATGCTGTATTACCACTGGGAGAATGTGAGTCCCCAATTATGATTCCTGTTTGAATTGCTCTTTTTGTTTAGATATACTGCACCATTTTATATTTTCTTCCCTATATGTATGGTGATACCTGCACTCCCCACAAGCTTCTCCTTACCATTCAAGACGGGAGAAATTGGATCTTCTCCCAAGAGGGTTGAGCAGCGAAGTTTGCCATTTTTTCACAATTGAGCACTTTATATTTATCACAATTATATATTTATTTATTTATTTATATATTCATCGCCTTCACTAGTAGCGCCTCACATTTTTTCGTTTTATACTTATTCGTCACTAGACTGACATACATAGACCAATGTTGTCCGATATAATTCTTCCTAGCATTGAGTGCCATTTTGTGGGGAATCTTTTGATCCTACTTGGATCTGCTCTGTATACCCTTTGAGGCTTAGCAAAACGTTTCAAAGGGAATCGATTTTTGGGGAGGTGGAAACGGCTAAAATGTAGCAAATGCATTTTGGACAGTTTCCAGTCACTAGGATAAAAAAAAAAGCACATATTATGTTAATAGGGTTCAGTAAATTATTATTGGTCAAATCTCCTTGCTGGGAGATTGTATACCTAGAAGAAGGAGGGGCTGGCCTCCCACAAGCTGCCCAATAAGCAGTTGCAGGTGATTGGCTAAATATATTAATTACACCCTAATAGTGGTGCCATCTAGGAGCGTGCTGCTAAGGATTAAAATCGTCCCAACAGCTATTGGGGTGTAATTAATTAATTAATATATTTAGCCAATCACCTGCAACTGCTTATTGGGAAGCTTGTGGGAGGCCAGCCCCTTCTTCTTCTAGGTATACAATCTCCCAGCAAGGTCCCTGTATTTTCACTATTCACTTTACTTGCAGACATGTGAGTATCTTCACTGGTATATACCAGTTTTTAACTGCACTAGGTTATATAAGCAAATGCTTGGATATATTATCCCCTTCTGGGTTTATTTCACATAATATTAGTATGCATTTAGCGTAAGGGCCTGCGATAGAGACTTACCTTGACGTGGTTAGCAGGCGTGGCATGATTTGATCAAAGGATGTAAACCAAAACTCTCCTTTATCTTATAGATTTTTACACTATATATATATATATATATATATATATGGAAAGAAAAAAGAAAAAACAGGCGCACACCTAGTGCATTAAAGTATAACAATAGGTTTATGGAACATTAAAAACAGACAAATGCCCACTCACAAGAAAAACGATAATATAGTGCAGTTATGAGATTGGCTCTCATATGCCAGTGGTAGCGTCTGGATCAGCAGTAGTGTCTTCTCCTACATACACATGGCGCCGGCACGGCGTGGTCTCCTTCACCGGAAGTGACGTCCACCCGATCTAGTGCCCCGCAAAGGTAAATCCCGCCGGGAAACAAGGTCCTCGTCCGCCTGCCTTTGATCACCGCACCACCAGGGGAAACAAGGATGTATTCGCTCCTCTGTTTGGCTTAGCCGCTCCCAACTTGCATCAGTCTTTCTTGGTTGGAAAGTGCCTGCTCTGCATTAGCCACGCCCTACGCGTTTCGTCATGTGATATGACTTCATCAGGGGAGTGCCTGGGGATGCTCGCCAGGGGATGACCCCTGATGAAGTCATATCACATGACGAAACGCGTAGGGCGTGGCTAATGCAGAGCAGGCACTTTCCAACCAAGAAAGACTGATGCAAGTTGGGAGCGGCTAAGCCAAACAGAGGAGCGAATACATCCTTGTTTCCCCTGGTGGTGCGGTGATCAAAGGCAGGCGGACGAGGACCTTGTTTCCCGGCGGGATTTCCCTTTGCGGGGCACTAGATCGGGTGGACGTCACTTCCGGTGAAGGAGACCACGCCGTGCCGGCGCCATGTGTATGTAGGAGAAGACACTACTGCTGATCCAGACGCTACCACTGGCATATGAGAGCCAATCTCATAACTGCACTATATTATCGTTTTTCTTGTGAGTGGGCATTTGTCTGTTTTTAATGTTCCATAAACCTATTGTTATACTTTAATGCACTAGGTGTGCGCTTGTTTTTTCTTTTTTCTTTCCATAGGTATTCCTAGGGAGTTGTGATCCCTTTCAAACGGGCTGCCTTATACCTCGATGCATTTACTTGGAACGGGACTCTATGTTTTTTAAAGGTTTTTTAATATTTTGGTATCATTCTATTGATACATTATTTTTAGAATACATTTTTTTTATTTGTATGCATTTTTTATAAATTAAGTTTAATTATTGTCATATATGTAATATCCTATAATAACATAGGTTCTATTTTTTATTAATTATATCCCTCTTGGCCACCCCATAGGTTGTTACACCAGAATAGCTTACCTACCCACAGTTAGGCAGGTTGTTATATTAGGCGCTCCTTTATATTTCTGTTTGTTTATATATATATATATATATATATATATATAAATAAATATATATATATATTCCCCATTATTGCTATCCCAAAGGGAGAAGCGCAGGGATTCACTTTCTGTTTTTCACATTTGTATGGCCAATCCCTTCGTCAGCTGCATGCTCCTTACATGGAGAAGCGCGGCAATTATATATTTGTTTTTGCAAATGTATATATACCTGAACCTGTAACTGCAGATTCAGCACACGTTTTTGCACCTCTCATCGTGCGGTTAATGTATGACTTGGTATGCAAACCACACAATGTTGTAACTCGCACCTTCACTTGTTTAAATGGAGCCGCAGTAAAATCACACAAGTAGTTATGCGAAAGCACACGATAACATCTGACACACCTGTAATATGCTGTTACAAGGGACTTTCCTTCCTTCATTGTGAAGAGAGAGATAAACAAACAGACAGAAAGGCCCCCTTGCCCTTGCAGTATACAATAAGCAGCTTGAGAAGAGTTCAGCTCACACATCCTTGTATAACAGAACAATATACTGTATGAGGTTTCAAAAGCTCTGTACACTATTATTTAATCTAATTTAATCTATGAATAAACCCCTAAAAGAGTATCACAACCTCTAATGAATCTACGTCTCCAGGACGAATACGGCTGGTAGGTAGAACTTTAAACTATGATCAAACAAAAACAAATTGAAAAGATTCCCACTGCATTCCCACTTAAGGTGGTTTTATTAAATGCTGTTTAAAACTGACAAGATAAAATGGCAGAATAAATTTCACCACTTCGTCCATTTAATACTGGAAATATTTTCGAGCAGTGTTTTCATAAACCTGTTTAATGCAAATGTATGTAGATTATGTACCTAGCCATGATTGCCATGCTGAGATCTATACACATAATGCATATTGTTTTTTGTTAGCTTTAGAAGAGATATTACCGTTTCTATTTATCTCTGTCTTCATTTTATGACCTAGTTATGTTGCTGTAAAAATGACATTGATACAGTATATATTTTGCATGCAAAAATCTTCTGTGCCTGGTGTGGTTCTAAGATCATATCAAAACATTTCTCTCACAATATGCTAACTATATTTATGCAAAGTGTATGTTAAAATTAGGAATTGTATCAAGTCCCCTCATTGACAATCCTAATTATAAATGTTATTTATATTTAGGAAACTAATTGAAAACGTGCCATAATTGGACATATTTTTAGAGGTGGGCCAAACTGGATGTGTGAAATTAGAACCTACCAGAACCTGACATTCCGAGACAAAAATACAAAACCATTTAGATTTTAAGAACCAAAACCCAACAATGATTTATAACCAAAACCAGAACACCAGATCTCAGTATTTTAAGTTTCTCAGTTATATTATTACATTCCCTAAATGGTTTTATGATTTAATACTTATTTAAAGCATGTGTTTTTGCTTTATTATGCCATCTTAGCATTTTTCTGCTTATTTGAAATGTTGCCATAATTTGGTAAACATCCCCAACCATCTTTCGGCAAAACCAGAACCAAAACGCAATTTGTTTTTTTTTCAACTGCACATTCAAAACAAGGAAGATTATTAGAACCAAAGCCAAATCTCAACTGCCCAGCTATAATATTTTTTATTTATCTAGATCAACCATGTTTGTTTATTAGATGTAGTGATTAAAGAGGATTGGTGACAAATGGTATGACTGGCTTATTTACACAAAATGTTCCTTAACCCTATGTACTGTATACATTTAAGTATACTATGGACTATTATATTAATCACCACTTTATTTTACTTTACTCCACCTTTTCTAATTCTTTCCCCCTCCCCCCAAAAAAATATATCTTGACCAAACTTTAATAAATAGTATCTGGATCAAAATCCACTGACAGCTATGTGATCTTAGGGAGGTAACTTTATCACTGTTTGCCACAGGCACCAACATTGTAAGCATGTGGAATCGTGTGTTTGATGTTTTACTTAACAAATTGTTGCATAATTATTCAATGAATAGATAATTTATTAAAAAATATATATATTCAATACACTTTGATTTCATGGCTATTCTGTCTCAAAGAATAAAAAAAAATTCCAACACTATCACATTATAATAACTTTTCTGTTGGAGCTATGATTTTCTTTGGTTCTTTGCAGAATATACGTCTGGAGATAAGAAGAAATGTATTGGACTTCTTGAGATGAGGCTGAAGATGCCACAATTAATAAAACAGCGCTCCCATTGATTTGTTTTGTATTTTCTGTTGGTCTTGAATGAAGCTAAAGGCCTTGCTTTAATTTACTGCTCTGGAAAACCATAAATATCGTCCTGAATCATTAAGTCAAGACCTGAAACGTGATCCTGCCCAGTTCCCAATCAGACAGCCATCTGGAAGATGAAAGAAGTCTATTTTGGTTTCAGAATGATCCAGACCCTAATTTGTAGTAACAGTCTTAACAGGCTGTTTCAGAGACATTAACCAGAGGCCATGCTCTGTGATTCAGTGTAGGTGCACTGTTTGCTGTCTTAAAACATTAGCAGCCAGCACAACCATGTACTTTTTTCAGACTACAATTCTCAATAGCTGAATTCCAAAGGGTCTCACATGTTGCCAGGAAACTATAAATTGTTGGGAAAGTAAATCATGTTTGGCTCCAATAAAATGGTCACTCAAAAGCCAATGGACCGTAGTTGTGTTTGGTTCATGTATTGTTAAAAGTTTTGGCTAGCTGACATTTGGCCAACTTTTGCATCTTCAAATGGACAGTGGCATGCATTCAAAAGGACTAAAAAAAACATTCATAAACAGTGCACTAATTCAGTAACAAATACACAATAAAAATATAATTGAACAATAAAAACAGGCTGCATTTGTGAATGGCCAAGCGGAATGCAGCAGCATTTACAATGCTGCAGTGAATAGGGCTATTAAAATAGTTTTTACAAAATGACAATAGTGTCAATTTTAAGAGACCACCTTAAAATATTTTACAGCAGTATTTCTATAAATAGAAAATGTCTAGATCATTTTACAGTAAGGGTGTGATCAAGATAAAAAGATATAGGAAATGCAATTTGTCCAACAACAAAAAAGGTCAAACAAATATTATTACTGGAAGGGAAGTCTCAAACGTAGACAGATTTAAAAGAGAATAAACTGAGGTTATGAAGTATTGGAGATATAAAATGAAGATAAGGCAACCAATATTTAATATTGGATTAGTTAGGTTAAGACAATAAGCCTAATCTTTAAGGGAACGCAGTATAATCTGATACCACATAATTTATTATTTCAACCATGTGCCACGTACATGGAACTTTTACACATGGAACACACTGGGACTTATTCTGTAAGCCCTGTTGGCGTTGAACCGTACGATCTGCACGGAAAGCCCCATTCAAGATAATGGGGCGTTCTGTGCAGATCGCCCAGTTCAGCCCTAACAGGGCTTACAGAATAAGTCCCACTGCCTTTACTAGCCTGTTTGGCATGCAAGGAGTTAGTTGCATATACTGTAGCAGGTTGGGGCATTAGCAAGGGCGGATGTGAAGTCATGCATTCTGCTTGCGTGCGGGACCACTGTGGTTTCTAAGGAGTTCATATTTAATCTAGTGTGTGTGTATTTATAAATGTTTCCCATTGTGCAGTCAGGTGTGGAGGATGATTTGGTTATCTATATCGCTGCTGTTAAATAGATATCCAGAAAGAGGCAACTGAAAAAACTTGATGAACCAGAGTGCTACCATCCCATATTGGCAATAAAGAGCGCCTTTTAACATTACTTTCTAAACAGATACCATGGTGTATCTATATCTATATATTTGTCAAACCGTCGTATGTGTCTGTGTCTGTATGTGTCTGTATGTGTCTCCCTGTGTCCCTAGAGGAAATCGCATTGGACCTTTGGCCTGTCACTCCGCATCAGGCCAATGAGATGGCTCCCTTGGCCCGCCCGCCCCGGCACACCTCTCATTGGCCTGAGGCGGAGTGACGGGCCAAAGGTCACACACACACACACACACACTCACACACTCACACCCCTCCCCCCCAAGCTCACACCCCGGTACCGCTACAGTCAGCGGGGGAGCGGAGCGAGCGCCCGGGACACAGCGGGGGAGCAGCCACAACACGCTGCCTCCCGCCTCAGACCCACGTGGGAGCGGCCGGACAGGTGAGGCACTGGCCGGACGGGTGAGTGATCGAGTAGGCGGACGGGTGAGTGAGCGAGCAGGCGGACGGGTGAGTGAGCGAGCAGGAGGATGGGTGAGGGAGCGGTCGGACGGGTGAGTGAGCAAGCAGGCGGACGGGTGAGGGAGCGAGCAAGCGGACGGGTGAGTGAGCGGCCCACAACAGGCGGAACGTTTCGGGGGGGGGGGGACAGACGGAAGGTTTCGGGGGGGACAGACGGAAGGTTTCGGGGGGGAGACAGACGCAAGGTTTCGGGGGGGAACAGACAACCGGCAGACACTGGGGGAAGGGGGAGCAAGCGGCCACATGATACATTAATTGTCACTTACCTCCCCCCCTCACCTCCCGCACCCCCCCACCCTACTTCCCTTCCTCCCCCCCTTCACCTCCCCCCTTCCCCTACCTCCCCTTCCCCTCCCCCTCCCCTCCACTTCCCCTCCCCCTTCACCTCCCGTCACCCCCCCTTCACCTCCCGTCACCCCCCCTTCACCTCCCCTTCACCCCCCCTTCACCTCCCCCCCTTAACCCCCCCTTAACCCCCCCTTCACCTCCCCCCCTTCACCTCTCCTCAACACCCCTCACCCCCTTCCCCTCCACCCCCTCTTCACCTCCCCTCACCGCCTCCCCTCACCCCCCCCTCACCTCTCCTCCGCCTCCCCTCACCCCCCTTCACCTCCCCTCCGCCTCCCCTCACCCGCCCTTCACCTCCCCTCCTTCAACGCCTTTCGGCCGCCCTCCCGCCTCTGCCTTTCGCCCACCCGCACTTCTGCCTTTCACCCGCCCACCGCTCACACCCCTGCGCCACACAGCCACCGGACGCACTCAACAGACACCCGCCACACTCGACACACACCCGCCGCCTCTCACCCACCCCACACACTCGACACACACCTGCCGCCTCCTGCCCCTACGCAACAACATCACTGACCAGCTGTCACCCGCACTCGCCACACACCCGCTGCCTCACACCCTAGCAGGACCCCGACCCACAGCCAGCACTCACTACCCACGCGCCACCCGTACTGAACACCCACCCGCCGCCTCACACACACACGCTCACACCTTAGCAGGACACACGCCTCACATTTTTACATCACTTATGTCACCAAAATATACATTGTACTGTGGTGTGTTTACAATAAACCATTTTTATACAACATCGTATTACATTTTCTTCCATCTTTCTATAGCCCTGGTAGGTTTGGGCTATTATTCTGTCCTCCTTCTGTGCAATAATACCTGGTAAGGGCAGGTTTGCCAGGAGTTAAGGTAGGTTCTCCCCACTCACTGCAGATCAGTGAGGCAGAGAAAGCAGTGCAGTCATGCCTGTGTCCAATAAGGGACAGGGGCGGGCTCTTGTTGTATCTGTCTTAATGATCTGCATTTCCTGTATTGAGTGAGTTGCTCCTACCCTGAGAGGAGCTGAGTCTTACCTAACCGAGCTGTCAGGGACCTGGCAGACTTGAGGCCCTCCCCCTGGGAGAGGCTGGTAGACTGTTCCCACTACTCTGATAGGGGGTAGTGGAAGAGCTAGGCCTGCTTCCAGGGCCCTGACTGGGAGTGAAAGGCCAGGGTCATTCTGAGAAGTACTGCTGTGTTACTGTGTTCCTGTACTGCTGTGTTACTGTGTTCCTGTACTGCTGTGTATGCTGTTCCAGTGAATGCTGTTGGTGCAATAAAGTGTTCCTGATTTATAAAGAAGCGGTTGTGAGACTGGAATCTCTCATCCCTGAGTGGGACGTTCTATTCCAGGGATTCCACCCCATATCCTGGGGCCTGCAATAGATGGAGGCACTGTCACCGTGAGTACGTACTGGGTATGTCCCCAGAAGCCTGTCCTGACCTTCCCCATAATACCATCAAGCGGGAGACTCAGGAGTCCTGTAAGCCAGCAGGTGCGCCACACTATTATGCCTTGTAACCAGAGTAGCATTTCCCCTAGGAGACCCAATTTGCGATTGGGTGGGGGAATACCCGTTACAATTGGAGGCACTGCTGAGATAATCAGGACAGGCTTTCAGCGACGCAAAACAGAAAGATTGAAAGTATGCTTCCAGAACAAGTGCTGCTGAAAGGGGGAAGTCTAGGGGTAGTCAGGAGAACGACAAACCTCGCAAAGAACGCCCTAGACTGCCCTAAAGGGTGAATAGGTCTGGAGACAAGGCTATTGCTGTTCTAGTCAAACCTGAGGCGGGTAGTCAGGATGCCTAGGGGGTGGCCTGGTTAACGCAGTTAAGAGGGACCCCTGGATAGGATCCACGATACTGGCAGCCAAGAGGGGGAGACACGAGTACTGCACAGGGAAGAGCCCAGAGTACTACTAGCCAGTAGCCAGACTTTGAACCGCAGAGCACGTGTATGGACTGTCATCGTGTGCAGTATACAAAGAAAGAGTTTTGCCTAGCCTGGGGTATGCTGAGTTTACCACTTGCCAGAAGCTACATGTATTGCAGTATTCACAAGAGAGCGAGTTCCCTGCCAAGCAGTGAGGGTTGCACTACAGTGAAAATTGTGGGTTCACCTAAGATGGCGGCTGCTATATGCGATAGTGCACCGCGCGGTGCGAAGAAGCTAAAATGGCGGTTCCCGCCGAGTCTGGATGGCGCACGTGCTGCGTGCAAAAAGACTGTGAGCAGAGTAATTGCAGAGATTTGGCCAGGTCTGGCGCGAAAGCTAGAGCCCCGCCTATGTGCAGGAAGTGGCACGAAAGCAGGAGCCGCGGCCCCCTGCCCAGTGACTGGCTCAGCGAAGAGTCTACATCATGAGGTAACACCCAGTGACCCTCCTCTAATCTCCACCAGAGGGAGGGGTCACAGTGAAAGCCAGAGTCACGCCTTACTACCGAGTGCCCCGCCTCTAATCTCCACCAGAGGGAGGGGGCACAATGAGACACAATCCCAGAGCTTTACCCAAACTGAAGGAGGAGCTGGATGCGAGCTTCCGCAACCTCAGACTGATGGAACATGGCGGGCCAGAGGAGTGAGTTACCCCTTTCTTTTGTGCCCGTGTATACATAAAGTAAGAGCAGGCGATATGGACTTTGCCTATTACTCGCTGCCAGAAGGTTTCCTGGATGTACTCACTGATGGGATCACAAGCTTGCGGTGTTTGGGCCCTGACTGTGTATGCCTGGGAGAAGACCTTGTTTGGGGGGCTATTTTCTTTGTGAATGGGGCAAGCCATCTTGTGTCTAGCCCGCTAATGTCTACCATTGGGGTGTACCAAGCCCCGATGGCTGAGACAAGGCCCGAGCCAGTTCCAGAGACCGCAACCCAAATGCTACCAGGTGAGGTGATCGAACCTGACGAGGCCAGAGACGGTCCTCTGGTGTCAGCAAAGCCTGATGACCCAGCGGTTATGCTATGCAATGTGGGCCATGTCGATGCTACCCATGTGGAGGGCCCGTGCGCCCCAACAAATGTTCCAGGGGGTCCGTGCACCCCGGTTCCAGAGGCGGAACTCACGATGGTGGAACCCACGGAAGAGACTGTGACTGCCCAGGGAGGATGGGGATCGCTATCGCTGGTGGTGCAGAAGCGGGACCGCTTCGTGCCGATTGCCGCTAGTGACGGCGAGGGGCCCCAATGTTATTCCCCTGCGGAGATGTCCCCACCTGCCTCGTTGGCCGACGAGTGTGATAGCAGTTCAGCGGGGGTGATGCGCCTACCGGCGGACCCCTACAGCGGTGCTGCAAGAAGAGAGCCACTTATCTGTGATGTGGAGCAGGCTCCGATGGAGGAGGCCTTAGAAGAGGCCCCGACCAAGGCTGCGTTGGAGGAGTCCGGAGACGAGGCCCATCCTAGTGCCTACTTCCGCATGAAGGACATCGTTGACCTCCCGGTACCCCGTCCTGCGGATGGCGTACTTCCTGTGCGGGACCTGACACAAGATGAGGCGACCTCGCGAGAGGATGACGTCACTTACAAGGCGACCTCCGGAGCGGGCTGGGACTGTGCTGCGACCGCTCCGGTGAGTAGCGCCCTCTCCAGGCGAGAAATGGACCACTACATTTACAGGGTGGTAGACCGAGGGAAACGCTGGCCTGTCGTGGCTGCGTCCAAGCAGCCAACGTCCCCTGCGGTAGGCCGTGGCCTAGCTGAAGCCAAGGACTTTGCCCCGGACACTGTTGCTTCCTATGCCCCAGTCTCTGGCCCCATTACCCCTGCCATTGCCCCTGTCGCTGTCCCATCTGGTTCGGATACCAGATACAGTCACCACGGGTCACTGGGTGAACAGGGGGCCCCCAAGCCATTCACTGATTACAAGGACTGGGTGGGTTTGGTTCAGGACTCTGGGGATTTGGGTAATGATGTTGTTCATATTGTGCCTGTTGCTCGGGTAAAACCCAATGTACCTCCAGTGTCTGACAGAGTTGTCAGAAATCACCAAAAGTCATTATTTTATTTTCACCACTCAGTAGAGGGGGGGATTGAGTTTGAAATGGGTTCCACTGATGAGGACAGGGGATATAGTTCTGATGATGAGGAAAGATCAGACGAGGAAAATTGGGATACTAATAGCTCCCAATAGAATTGGTATAATGAAGAAAGGGTATAGCTAGTACAAGTAAATATATATCCTGAGGGTAGGGTAGTAAAGGAACCTGATCCCAGGCATTACTGTTAGTAGCGGATTCTCCACGTTGGGAGTAATCCTAGTTATTTTGTGTCACCACCAGAGGAGGGTGTATAACCTGCAAATGTACAGTAATAACACTGTATTATGGTGAATAATATGTCATGTTATTTTGTTTTGTATAGGTTGTTCACCTGCAGGATGGACCCACAAATTTAGGTCCAAGTGGGGACCATTGGATTCCACCAGAGGGAGAGTATAGCCCTGGTAGGTTTGGGCTATTATTCTGTCCTCCTTCTGTGCAATAATCCCTGGTAAGGGCAGGTTTACCAGGAGTTAAGATGGGTTCTTCCCACTCACTGCAGATCAGTGAGGCAGAGAAAGCAGTGCAGTCAGGCCTGTGTCCAATAAGGGACAGGGGCGGGCTCTTGTTGTATCTGTCTTAATGATCTGCATTTCCTGTATTGAGTGAGTTGCTCCTACCCTGAGAGGAGCTGAGTCTTACCTAACCGAGCTGTCAGGGACCTGGCAGACTTGAGGCCCTCCCCCTGGGAGAGGCTGGTAGACTGTTCCCACTACTCTGATAGGGGGTAGAGGAAGAGCTAGGCCTGCTTCCAGGGCCCTGACTGGGAGTGAAAGGCCAGGGTCATTCTGAGAAGTACTGCTGTGTTACTGTGTTCCTGTACTGCTGTGTTACTGTGTTCCTGTACTGCTGTGTATGCTGTTCCAGTGAATGCTGTTGGTGCAATAAAGTGTTCCTGATTTATAAAGAAGCGGTTGTGAGACTGGAATCTCTCATCCCTGAGTGGGACGTTCTATTCCAGGGATTCCACCCCATATCCTGGGGCCTGCAATAGATGGAGGCACTGTCACCGTGAGTACGTACTGGGTATGTCCCCAGAAGCCTGTCCTGACCTTCCCCATAATACCATCAAGCGGGAGACTCAGGAGTCTGTAAGCCAGCAGGTGCGCCACACTATTATGCCTTGTAACCAGAGTAGCATTTCCCCTAGGAGACCCTATTTGCGATTGGGTGGGGGAATACCCGTTACATTTCTTTTCAACATTATTATCCAACCTTTCCAACAAATACTCAATCTATTGTCCCACCATTTATAAATAATACTACCTATTACGCATTTACATCCCGGGACACGCCGGGTCTCTCAGCTAGTAAATTAATATATGAGGGCATTTAACATGCATACGGTACATAAGATAAAATAAGATGCAGATTTTCCTTGATCTCTCTCATATATTTGTAAAACTCCTATCCCCACCTGCCTGCAGAAGATCTATCTCTTGCACTGCAAACAGGATTTCTACCTTGTTCAGCACAGAGTAGCTCAGCCAGTTTTACCTTTGTCAGGCTCACGGGCCTCCTTGAGCTCTCTGCATCGCAACAAAAAGGGATCAGTATCAGCGCCGCTCACCACAAAAGATGGGGTCCTCACTGGAACAAAAACAGGAGATGCCTTGGACGGCACCATCACCACAGGTAGACTGCCCTCTGCGACGGATGACTCCGGAACAGCAGCAGCAGCCTCTGCAAGGGAAAGAACGAAAAAGGAACGTCAGGAACCTTGATCCGACGATGTGCTCCTCTGAGCGGCACTCTGCGATGGACGAATCCAGCACAGCAAACGCCTCTTTACTGGGGGACATAGGCAGGGTACATTGTCTTCCCACAGGTTCTGTAGGGGCGCAGTCAGTGGGGGTAGCAGGGCATCTTCCCCGGTGCTACAGAAGATCGAATTCTCCTCTTTTGGTACAGGAATCTCAGGATGTATGAGGGGACATCCTCCAGGAATAGCTCTGTCAAAATACAGAGCAAAGGGGCATTCCTCTATCCATAAGTCACAGCCTCCGTCAATTTGTACCACACTCCATTTAGATCCATTATTTTGCGGAGCCTGGCTTTGGATAAACTTGGGAACTGCTTCAGCGCTACGCATATGTCTTGTCCCTCGGTACTTAGCAGAACTTGACCTAGGACTACGGCGTGGCAGACAGGTATCTTGCTTCTCAGTGCCCACTGATAAACGTGCTGCCTGATGGTAGCCCCAGCTCTCTGTCAAATAACATGGTAGCAAAATAATAATTGGGTCCCAAAAGTTCCAAACGCTGACCCACACATGGTTCCTTCACTCCTCTGGCCAGTGCACAAAAAGTAATCAACTCCTTGAGCCCTACGTTGGCAGCGCCAATTGTAAAACCCCTAACCCCACCCGGCTGCAGAAGATAGGGTGTACACGAAGATACCTGCTTAACTAACATCAATAGGAAAAAAATTATAAATCTGGGTCCTTTTTAAAGTTGCTTTAAAACATATTTTTAAAATGATCTACCAATGTAATTTGCATAATTAAATATAATTAGCCACAATTTAAAAAAGTAAACGGCTATTGTTTCATCCAACAGCCTTTCACACTTAACTCCGTCTCCACAATGATTGTGCACAGCCATATGTCTAAGGCCTCGGGCATGGTCAGCGCTTAGGCGCTGACCCGTGCTGAGGCGCGCTGCTGCTCGGCAGTGAGCCCATGCAGCCGCAATAAGAGTGGCTTTAGCAGGGGCTCGCGCACGCTTCCGCAAGCGTGCGGAAGCGTGTGTCTTAAGAAAATTTTAGTTTCTGCGCTCGCCGGAGCGCAGGCCCGGTCACGTGAGCGGTCCGCCCAATGAGGGCGAACCAGCTCCGTGACGTCACAGGCCTCCCCTCCCCCCCCCCCCCGACACTCACTCAGACGGCGCGCGGTCTAAGGCCAGGAAAAGCACCCGCGCCTGACCGGCGCCTCTTCACATAGGGTCCGCTGCTCCCGCTTGGATCCTCCGGACGTCGAGATGTCCAGCCGTCTGATCCCAGATGACTGTCCACAACTCAGTGCGCTGTCCCTATCTAAGATGACAATACTCTCCACTACCGGGCGTCCCTACAGTACCGCAGCCTACGGTGACTCAGGGGAAATCTCCTATGGGCCTGGGGGTAATAGTTGGCCTATGCAGGTGGGTCACGGACCCCCTGCAATCACACTCCTCCTCTCGCTCGGTCCCGAGCTCCTCTACCAAGCGTGGTCTCTGCCCCCACGCTTCCTGTTCCTGTCTTCATAATCCCCGCCCTCTCAATGGCTCCTAGCATCAGGTGATTGCCCCCAGAGCTCGCGGGAGTTGCCGTCCATTATCAGAGCCTTTCCTTATTGGCCCCGCGTTCGCGCGCTCCCCTTACGCATGCGCGACCTCACGACCTTGTCCGTGTCCTCACAGTATTGCGCAACAACATGGCGGCCCCCTATATACCGTGCTGTCAGAGAACCTGCCATACACACACACCGGGTTTTAGCACACCCTTACACTCTCCCCCCCGCAGAACCCAACGTCCCCGCTTGGGCTATATCTACATAACTTTATACACAGGTCAACGCACACAGTACATTACTGACACTCTAGATTAAATTGCACAGCTCAGTAAACATTACTACTACCGACTGTACTCTGCGGCGAGCCCACTGCTGAGCCTCATAATGGGGTGCCCCGAATTGGTCGTACGCCATCCTCATTGGAGGTTGACCAGTTCTTTGGCTTCGGCGAGGTAGTTCTTCAGCTACCTCCTCTGGAGAAGAGCAAGTTTCACTGGGCATTCCCAATTCCGCCCTTGAGGGGTTCAACAAATCTACAAAGTCTCTTTGTGGCACAAAGCACGGGCTCTGTGGATCTAACGGCTGGCTCACTGGAGTCAGCGTATCTGTCGTTGGACCAAGGGGCTCTTTACCCGTAGCTCCTTCGGGAGATGCCCCCGCGGTCGGAAGGCCCCTTTGAGAGGTTCCCTCCATCGGATTCTCAGAGGTGGCATTTATTACAGTCTCTAGGCCATCCTCTGTATTCCCATCTTCCCCATCTATTGAAACGGTGGGCACTTCCAATTCGTTGTCCCCTACTTGAGGTATGGGGAGCAGATGATTCCTATGCCATACTTTTACTCGGCCTTCTGAATCCTTGATGCGGTACACCGGAAGGCCAGGCATCTGTGATTCTACTTCATACACCCCATCTCTCCACCTATCAGCCAACTTGTGTTTCCCCGGAACGCCTAAATTACGCAGAAGAACAGCATCCCCCGGACGAATCTCTTTATGTCTCACTTTGTGGTCATAGCGCCTCATGTTGCCCGCATTTAATTGTGCCGCCGTCTTTTCCGCTAATTTATACGCCTGTTGTAGACTGTCTTGCAGTCTCTGTACATATCGTAAATGCGTTCTGTTGGATACCCCGTCGGTAGATATCCGCAGTCGCACATCCACAGGTAGTCGCGCTTCCCTTCCGAACATTAAAACGTAGGGGGTATACCCGGTAGAATCGTGGCGGGTACAGTTGTATGCGTGCACCAGTGTCTCCACATGCTTGCGCCACTCTATCTTCTGAGAGCTAGTTAGTGTCCCCAGCATGTCAAGTAGCGTGCGGTTGAACCGTTCAGGCATAGCATCCCCCTCAGGGTGGTACGGAGTCGTCCGTGACTTGGCTATATTTAACAACTTCAACAGTTCCCTAATGAGAGTGCTCTCGAAGTCTCTGCCTTGATCCGAGTGTGATCGATTCGGTAACCCATAGTGCATGAAGTATTTTTCCCATAATACTCTAGCCACAGTCACTGCTCGCTGATCTTTGGTGGGGAATGCTTGGGCATATCGGGTGTAATGGTCCGTAATCACTAATACATTACTGAGGCCCCTGGAGTCTGGCTCGATGCATAAGAAGTCCATACACACCAAATCCATGGGGCCAGAGCTTTTCAAATGCGCCATGGGGGCAGCTCGAGTGGGTAAGGTCTTCCTTTGTATGCAGCAGGTACACTGTCGGCAATGAACCTCTACGGAGTCCCTCATCTTTGGCCAGTAGAACCGGTCCCGAAGTAACCTGAATGTTTTGTCGACACCTAGATGGCCATGATCGTCGTGTAGGGCCCGAAGGACCGTATTCCGCAGAATCTTGGGCAGGAATAGCTGTCGTCGGTCGGGATGATTATGGTGGGGTATGACCCGATACAGGAGACAATTGTCCAGTTCGAATTTTCCGAACTCGTTTAACAGGAGTTTCACCAATTCTCTGGGGGCTTGCTTAAGGATAGAGGGGTTTTCTTGCTGCAAAGCTTGTCGGGCTAATTCCACCACGGGGTCTTGAATTTGATACTGCACTAGCTTGTTCCAGGGAATAATCTTGTCTTCTGAAATGTTCATTCCGTCCCCGCTTTGGTAAGCCCGAGGAACAGCCCGGGGTTGGCACCACAATGAGTCGGCTACTCTTAGTTCCGAAAAGGCGATCTGATTGCCGACTACTGCGGCTGTAGAGCATAGAGCCCGTATACCAGGCCCTGGAATCTCTTCCCACACCTCCTCATCCCGGACAGGTGGAAGCCCTGGTCTTCGTGACAAGGCATCGGCCCCCACGTTGGTGGGCCCTGGTTTATACTTGAGGTTGAAATGGTAGTTGGCCAGTGCCGCCAACCACCGGTGACCGGTCGCATCTAGTTTGGCGGACGTATTAATGTACGTCATGGGATTATTGTCTGTCCGCACTTCAAACTGTACCCCATACAGATAGTCATGTAACTTGTCCACTACTGCCCATTTGAGGGCTAGGAATTCCAGCTTGTGGACAGGGTAGTTCTGTTCGCTGGGGGTCAAGCTTCGACTCGCGTACGCCACTGGGCGGAGCCCGGGATCGTGTTTCTGGTGCAACACTGCTCCTAGTCCGCTAAAACTGGCATCCACGTGTAGCACATACTCGCGATCAGGGTCAGCATAGGCCAGTACCGGGGCATGTGTTAGACTGGCTTTCAGTTTTAGGAACGCTTGTTCACAAGCCGGGGTCCACCTCTCTCCGAAGGGAGTTTGCGCTGTGACACTTTTCCGACCGGCATCCTCAGGATAGATTTTTAACAGGTTATTCAGAAGTTTGGCTTTACTTGAGTAGCCCTCCACGAAACATTGGTAATAGCCACAAAACCCCAGAAAGGATCGCAGCTATTGGACATTACTGGGCCGGGGCCAATTCACTACGGCCTCGATCTTCCCTGGGTCGGTGGAAATCCCCTCAGCTGAGACGATGTGGCCCATGTATGTCACGGACGTGCGACAAAATTTGCATTTGTCCAGGGACAGCTTGAGCCCCTCCTTCTGAAGTCGATCCAATACCTTCAGTAACCGCTCCTCGTGTTCCTCCAGCGTTTTCCCGAACACTATAATGTCATCCAAGTACACCAGGCTGGGTTCTTGTGGGTTCATGTCTCCCAGGGTCTGTTCCATCAACCTCTGAAAGGTGGCTGGGGCCCCGCAGATCCCTTGCGGCATGCGCGTGAATTGATAGAACCCTAGTGGACAGATGAAGGCCGTCTTCTCCTGGTCTTCCAGACCCATTGGTACTTGATAATATCCTGACAGTAAGTCTAGTACACTGAACCATTTGCTTCCCGTCAAGGCGTTCAGTAGGTCCTCAATGCGCGGTAGGGTGTACTGGTCGGGTACCGTGCAGTTATTCAATGTTCTGTAATCTACGCATAGACGCACCGCCCCATTCTTCTTACGGACCACGACAATGGGAGAAGCATAGGGACTGTGTGATCCCTGAACAACACCAGCCTTCTCCATTTCGGCTGTCAACCTCCGCACCTCTTCCACATCTCGGGGGGCTAGACGGCGGGAGCGCTCCCAGAACGGAGCAGTGTCGTTCATCCGAATGGTATGGCGGGCGCTGCGACTGCACCCCACGTCCATATCACTCGTGGAGAACACCCCTCGTCGTTCTCCTAGCTTGGTCTGCAATCTCTTTCTCCAGTCTACCGTTAGCGGCGAGTCTCCGAAGTCAAAGGCCAATAGGGGGGCCACTGCATGAGTGGTGGCCGCCGGCCGTCCTTCCAAAGCCTTCTTTTCGGGTACCACTGGGTATATTCTGCCCAGCGGCTGCCGACGATCGATACACATGGGGTACAGGGAGATATTCTGCACATACACCCAGGTTCTGTCCGGAATCTTCCCCGGCTACTCTCTTACGGAAGCTAAGAGTTCATAGCCAAGCCGCTGATCATCCCGTGTCGTGCTCTCCAGGGAAAAGAGCTGATCTTCCAGACGTCTGTCCGGGTAGTGGCAGGCCGCGATCATCATTCTCCCTTCCCCGGGCGGGATCTGGGTCAGTCCCCACTCTTGACTGTATAGCATCCCATGCTCCTCTTCAGTCGCAATTTTACCGCAAGCCTCTTGGAGAGCCAGACACGTAGCGAGGGCTAGCAGCGGGGCTTCGCCCGCTTCTTGTAGGTACATGCAGATCACCGACTGCACAATATCGGTGTTGGTCCCCATGATTATCGGGGCGCTGGGGTGGTCTTGTGGCTCGGGACACACTAAGGCTTCCACTTCCATGGGGTGGTGCTTACCGGTGTTCAGCTGGGGAATGTCCAGATGTACTTTTACCACTCCATCGATGGGATAGTCTTCGTGGCTCAGCCCCTTCAACCGTAAGGAGCCAGCGGATAACAGCGGCAGCCGATGTAAGTGTTGGTCATAGAAGGGCCGATACACTATGGTCACCTGAGATCCCGTATCATCAATGCCGAAGCATAGATGCCTTCAATTACTACCCGAATGATGGCAGCGGGTCCGATCCGATTGCTCGTTGAGGGCTGGGCCACGGCTCCACCGTCCTGGGGAGCGCACGGCATAGACTGAGCTGGTCGAGACGCCGTTCTCCGTTGGGAGGGGCAACGCGCCCGAAGGTGTCCCATTTTCCCGCAAGTGTAACACTGGATTTGACTGAGGTAGGTGTCACTTCGGGCGGGAGGTGAGTTTCGCCCCGACACTGGGCGGTGCCAGGCAACGGTCGCCGCCTCCGAAACCTCTTTGTCGGGGTCCCTGCTCTCCGAGGCCTCGGCTATGGCTTCTGACTTTTTGGTGTCCTTTTCCACCCGACGCCTTCTTTCCAGGGGTTAAGTCACGCCCCAGCAGTACAGTCTCATGCGCTTGTACTCGGTCCATTAGATCACTGAACGCCAAGGCTTGTCCGGGCACTAGGCAGCCGCTGACACGTACAGACACCGGATGCAGGGGCAGGAGACCCCTCAATAGCTGGGTAGTGCGCAATCCGTCGGCATCCACCTTCGGTACCACGCCCTTTCTCACCAGGGTCCACAGATCCAGATGCAGACGTCTGAGAAAGTCGGACACCATTTCTCCCTCTTTCTGGGCCAACGCATGAAACTTGGCCATCAGGGCATAGACGTCCACAGGGGCTCCATAGGCCTTGGTAAGGCAGTAAATGAGTCCCGCCGCATCAGCATCCGGGTGATCGTCCCGATAGCAGTGCACCATATGGGACGCTGGGGGTCGGAGACATTCCACGATACGCTGTCGACGGACGGCGTCAGTGCAGGACCATTCAGGCAGTACCTGTTCCGTGTGATCCAGCCACTCTTCAAATTCAACTTCTCCCTGAGGCGTGGGTTTGTCACCTGAGAATGCCTTTAACTTCCGGTATTGGTGGGCCTGTGTGGAGTGATGGATGGCCTCTGCGAGCACAGGGATAGAGGCATTATCCATTAGGCTACCCCCGGCGGGGGAGTAGGCATCTAGTCAGGGCATACTGAGTCTATTCAGGGCGGGCCTCAGGACGGACGGGGTGAATGAAGCGCCCAGGCCCATTGCAGCAGGCCACCGAGGGTGCAAACTGTTTTCAGGGGTGCGGTCGGAGCCGCTGGTGACGGCACCTAACGAGCTGGGGTACCCCCTCTGGGGGGTAAAAGCGGCCAGTGGTTCGTTGGGGTCCACTTGCACTATGGGACAGCGTACGCCGGGGGCCTCAGGCAATAGTAGTACCAAGGGCAGAGCTTCGGGGCATATGTCCTGTTCTGTGACATATAATATTTTGCGCCACAACTGGTCCCGATCATAGTAGTGGTCTTGCACTCGGGCAGTGTCCATAAGCGGGAGTTTTCTGACATGGTCAGTTACAGTGCCGAGTGAGAGAATGGCGGGGACATGCCCCAGGCTAAAAACACGTGTCAGAGGGACCTCATGCCGCTGGGCCCACTTGCGCACCTCAAGCGGCGAGGGAAAAGACATGGTGGAATACTTGTTGCACAATTGAGAAAAAAAATATTGGGGCACCCCAGGTCTGAATCTCAGCAGTGCCTCCAAATGTAGCCCTTTTTCTGAACACCTTCCTAAGGGACTACTAGTGCTGTACTTAACCTGCGGCTCCAGGAGATATGAGCCTCCGCTAGCTGGGAGCCTGGGGTAAGGATTCTAGCGCAGCGCCTCCACTTACCCAGGATCCCCGTTACATAAGATCGCCCTGGGCAAGAAACATACCAACAATGCGTGCAACCAAGTTTACTGTGTCTAAGTAACCACGTCTTACCCCCTACATAACATCACACATAACTTATACTATACGTTGAAGTCCTTGTACTACGCGGCTCGGCCGCATTCCTAGTGAAGTTGTCCTGTATAACAGTGGCTCTGCCACGCTCTAGAGAGGTTTGTCCTTGCAAGAGGGTAGCTAATATCTCAGTCCGCTAGCCACTTGCTAATGTCCTGCTAGAGTTATTCCTAAGGCGGGATCAGCGCCTGATGACCGGTGTTGGTGCACTTGATTTACAATTGTACCTTCCGGTCACGGCGGTGACCGGCGCCTCTTCACAAGGGTCCGCTGCTCCCGCTCGGATCCTCCGGACGTCGAGATGTCCAGCCGCCTGATCCCAGATGACTGTCCACAACTCCGTGCGCTGTCCCTATCTAAGATGACAATACTCTCCACTACCGGGCGTCCCTACAGTACCGCAGCCTACGGTGACTCAGGGGAAATCTCCTATGGGCCTGGGGGTAATAGTTGGCCTATGCAGGCGGGTCACGGACCCCCTGCAATCACACTCCTCCTCTCGCTCGGTCCCAAGCTCCTCTACCTAGCGTGGTCTCTGCCCCCACGCTTCCTGTTCCTGTCTTCGTAATCCCCGCCCTCTCATTGGCTCCTAGCATCAGGTGATTGCCCCCAGAGCTCGCGGGAGTTGCCGTCCATTATCAGAGCCTTTCCTTATTGGCCCCGCGTTCGCGCGCTCCCCTTACGCATGCGCGACCTCACGACCTTGTCCGTGTCCTCACAGTATTGCGCAACATCATGGCGGCCCCCTATATACCGTGCCGTCAGAGAACCTGCCATACACACACACCGGGTTTTAGCACACCCTTACACATGAATTAAAAGTTAAAAGCAAATAGCAGAAAATAATTGACCATAGAAGTCTTCCCTCAACCAACAGAGAGGGGGAGAAATGCTATAAACAGCAACCACTAATCTATACATATACAATAGTGAAGTCTTGCCAAACATTTTGGACTGTATGGATTTCCATAGATAAAGAAATCGGGGCCTATGTACTAAGCGTCAGAAATTTGGATTTTGGGCACAAAATGTGTGACATTTGTTGAAATCTCATTTAAAATTGCGATAATAGCACAACTACGTACAAATCTGAAAGGTCTTTTCTTTTTGCACACAAAAATAGACAGCACTGGGCGTACAAATGTTAATGGTGTGTGCTATAAAAGGACGTTTCTTGAGACAAGAAAATAAGAGGAGAATGTGCTTCAAAATCACCTGCCAAGTTGAACCAAATGTTGAACCTTGGCGTAAACCTCAAAAAGTCGGCTGATAGTGTTAGCACAGAATTAAGTTAACCAAAAATGTATTTGACGCAGCACAGATGTTTCCTTCTATGGTAACAAAATGTATCATTTTCACACTGTGGCTATTATACATAATATTACACTAATAATTAAAATTGACTGACTAGTTATAAATAATAAATAATACACATCATTCTTTTTTAATTTAAATTGTATCAATCGTTTATTTAACATCACTGTTATTTTCAACCAACGAAGCCGGCATGCATACAACGCACATTTTATGAAGGCTTGTAATTCTTTTTAGCAATAAAATGTTGACGCACAAAAAAAATTCAAATATGATTTAATACATAGGTCTCATAGTAGAAATATGTGGATACTTGTATGGTGTTGATTTAATGGAAAACTCTTTTTCAAAACTGAAAGCTTTTTAGCAGTGACCTACTGTGGAATATCTCTGAAAGAAGAGGGATGTGTAGAGAGAGTAGAGTTGGAGGTAGATATCAGAACGGCAAGGTCAATCGATTACTCTAGACCTAGAGGAGCATAGGAGGCAAACTTGGAGACGGGTGTAAATAAAATAAGGTGGTATATGAAAGCTGGTAAGGGGAGACAAAGATAGCAAAAAAACAGCTTCTTGTTAAAAAATAAAGGTCTGTGTAGTCCTTGTGCTAGTGCTAGTGTAGTGCTGCATAGTGTACTTGAGGGTGCTGAAAGCAATCCCTTGATGGAAGGAAAATAAAGAGGTTATACAATGAAAACAAGGCCTAAAATAACAGTATGACAGTCAAATTGCTTTTGAGAGGGGAGTCAGTGAAGTAAGAGAGACAGTATCCAAAGTGTGCTGAAAAATAGAAGGGGGCAGCATGTAGTAAAGTAGGACCTGATAGATGACAGCCACCTGTAGAAACAGGGGAGTAAAAAGCTGCATAGTATTAGTTTTAAAGAAAAAAAGATAGAGGCATAAAAAGAATAGAGCTGATATTGACAGAAGGGGTATACTCGAAGCTCTAGAATGGCGAATTCCTCTCAAAAATCCTCCCATCAGGAAAAATTGCCGTGAGGGTGGTGAGAAGCTGCCGGAAGTGCCGAGAGAGGACTAAGGGGAAAAAATGCATTTTCCTGCCTCGGATTGATGCCAGGAGTCTCAAGAGCTGATACACATTAATTTCAGCACCGGAGGCCCCCGGCATGAATCAGATGCATGAAAAATACATATACAGGCAACTTCATTACCTTAGCAGCTAACCACAAAGGCAATGAAGGGGTTAAGGAACAACAGCAGGTTTATTGGGGGCAGAGAGGGTGAATGAAGGGGGTACTTGGCCCTTCATTCACCCCCTATTCCCCCCCCCAAAATTACAATATGTACTAACCACCAATACAATATGTACTAACAACCAACCCACTCACTGTACCCCCACATTAAAGCATTTTTTATGCACAGGATTGATACCAGAGGCTGGCGGGGGTCCTTGGTGGTCCCCGCGGGTGTCTGTGGGCCTCCAGGTGGTCCCCACGGGTGTCCGGGGGCCCCACGGGGGTCCCGTGTGGTTGCCGCAAGTGTCTGGGGGTCCCCACTGGCCGGCAGTACCAATCTTGTTCCGAAAAAATAAAAGTGCAATACATGAATTTAAATACCCCCTCCCCCCCCCCAATGCATACCGTACAGTAATGGGCAAAATTACTATTATCTACATATGGATAATAGTGCATTTACCAATTTAAAATAAAACATCAACCAGCAGCATATAGTAAATAAAACTTGCACTCATCCCTGCCAGCATGAAGGGCGTCCTCATCACCGTCCATGTCCTCTGTTGCCAGAAACAATACAATAAAAAATACAATCGAATGGCCCCTAAACCCTTAACCACCTTAGCGGTTATTAACTGCTTTGGTAATTAAGGGGTTAACCCACCCTCCCTCGCAACCCACCAGGAGACCTAACACCCACCCGGGCCCACTATACCCACCCTGTACCCATTGATTGGAACAGTGGTATATCATGCCCATATAATATGGGCATACGTCACTATAGCAGTTAATAGCCACGTAATCAAAAAGCATGAAGGCCAAAAATACACAATAATGAAATATATACACAAGCACCTAAACACCCCAACAATAAAATAACTAAAAAGCCTAATAGTAAGCCACATCAATAACATTTATCTATCTCCAAAACAGCATAATAATACAAAATCTGTTATTCCAAAACATAAGAATACAATTCAATAAACACCTAGCCAAGCAAACTATTCAAGAAATAAAACCACAAGCCAAACAAACAATTCAATACATAAAAGCACTAGCCAACAAATCAATTAATTAATTTAAACCACTAGCCAACAAATCAATTAATTAATAAAACCAGTAGCCAACACATCAATTAAAACCAATAGTCAACAAAAAAAAAAATTAATTAAAAACGCTAAACAATCCCCTATGTGCTGGCGTAACTGCGGCCAAAAATGCACATTTAAGCACATATGGTGGTCTTGCCCTAAGATAATTCTTTTTTGGGGGAGAATCAGGCGGCTAATAGAAGGGGAAACAGGCCTGGACCTACCCTGGGACATAGAAACACTGCTCCTACTAAAACCCAACGAGGGCCTAGAGAGAAAAATAGACTACCTGATAACACAGATCCTATCAGCAGCCAAAACACTAATAGCAAAACACTGGAAGCAGAACGACCCCCCCTCTATCACCGAGGTATTACACAAGATAAACTATATAATGACAATGGAGAGACTCACAAGCCTGATTCATGACCGGCACCACACCTTCCTGAAAACATGGGACCCGTGGGAGACATACATTTGGAAAAATCCAATAGGATCGACTAATTAAGGAAATTTTTCACTGGGTAAACTGACTAGCTCTGATTAAGGATGTTTCATGTGTATTTGAATGTACGCTTCCTGCGAGGAGCGCTTGATAGATGATACCCTGCTACCCCTTTTTCCCATACCCTCTTATTTTCTGTACCCACTCCCCACCCCTCCCCCCTCTTTTGTTTTCCCCTTTGTTTTCAGTTTGAAAAAAAAAAAAAACAATAAAAAATACAAGTTAAAAAAAAAAAAACGCTAAACAATCGGAAAATGAAATTAAAACAAGCCATCCAAATTACAAACAATTTAAGCCAAACATTAAACAGGAAAAAAAAAGAACAATCAAAAAATGCATTACTGTAGCTGTCACTGTATTTATCTGCGCCTTAAACGGGCACAGATTAATATAGATTAAAATGACATACATTCAATATTTTTCTTGCCTTTAGAAGCGTTGGCCCTCCTAACCCTGGCGTATCTGCAAGCTCACGTACCGCGACGTTGTCAAAGTCAATCCAACGCCATCCACCTTGTAGATCCAGAACAGGTAACAAAATTCTTCTCTCTTTTATCTTCTATCACCTTCTTCTATTTTCTTCTGTCATTATTCCTTTCCTTTCTTTAATCTTCTATCTTCTTTCTTCATCTGTCAATCCAACCCCATGGTAAATCCCAACAGATGTTGTCTCGTCGTCTTTAACCTGTTAAATGAGGCGTCCAGGCCTTATGTAGGCTTATCCAATCTGATTCAATCTGATTGGACGCATCATGTGCCAGCCCCTTATTTTTTATTTTTAAGGATGTGACGTGATCTCCAAGGGTGGTACTGCTGCGGCAGAGTTTATTCGAGCATTTCGTGGTACGTCACATCCTTAAAAACCACATGGCTATTCACATGGTATTACAGCCTATGGGATTGAAGACAATCCCATTGGTTGCAGTACCATGTGATAAGTTCATTAGTTCAAAAGGATGTGACATCACTTTATTGGGGGTAGAGGGATTGGGTAAAGGGTGTACTTGGCCCAGAATGGATTATTAGGACTATCGGCTGGGTTGCAGGGGGGTTAATCCCTTCATTACCATTTTGGTTAGAACCGCTATGGTAATGAAGGGGTTAACTCCTCCCGCAACCATCTCAGTAGGCCTAATATTCAACCCTGGGTCAAGTACCCCCTTCACTCACCCCCACTGCCCCCGATACAGCTGCTATTGTGCCTTAATTCCTTCATTGCCTTAGCGGATAATCGCTAAGCTAATGAATCTGCTTTAATGTAATTTTTACTAAAAGTGTGCGGGAGCAGGGGGTCTCCTGAGCTGAAACACTTTGATTTCAGCCTCAGGGATCCCCTGCTTCCCAAGTTACAGGCTCTGGTATGGGGAATCGGGTGCGGTTACCGCCACTATTTTTAAATCATCTGTGTCAAGTGACCGGGGGATTTAAATACCAGGGCCTGTATCTCGAGAAGCAGGGGGTCCCTGAGGCTGAAATCAATGCGGTTCATCTCAGGAGACCCCCGCACACTATTAGTAAAAATGTCATTAAAGCAGCTTCATTACCATAGCGGATAGCCGCTTCGGTAACAAATTGTTTTGATTTTTTTAATACTACTGTATTGTAGCAGGGGGACTCTGGAGCAGAACCGCGTAGATTTGAGATCCGGGGACCCTCTGCTTCCCGAGATACAGGCCCTGTTATGGGGTGCCGGTATCTCCTATGGATTTAAATCCCAAGGTCAAATGACGCGGGGTATTTTCTGCTCCGGAGACACCCTGATCATCTGCACTAGTATTAAAATTTATATTAAAAACTTTTGATCGTTGGCAAGATATGCGCAGGGAGACTCGTCTCTCTCTGAGCAGCTCTCTCTGAAGCTGAAAGAAATAGCCGGGTAAGGCCTTTCAGAGAGGCAATTATCATGTCGCCGGCTACTCGTCAGTTTTGTGAATATTGCTAACACAGGTAATTGAGGCTTTCTGAATACCATGATAGCAACGCTGTCAAAACTGGCGGTGTAAACGTCACAGCAAAAATTTTGATCGGGACTTATAGCATAGGCCCCTTTGCCGGCTCCATATAGTCTGGCAATAATGTCAGCAAATCAACATAATCATCCTTCTATACCCGCTCCATCATCGCCAACGATAGGTCAATCCCTAGTGGGCTAGCAAAGCAAGGGTAAGCATCCCTAAACTAGCATCCTGCATCCCTTCTTCCTTCCTCTTTTCCTCTGCTGTTGCAACCCCTTTTTCAGGTTCCCCTACCAGTGCCACTGCCACAGCCACCCCCCCTGACCCCCTCCTTCCGGTACACTCGCCACACCTCCCACTGACCCCCTGCGCCCAGCGGAGAAGCGACCCTGCCCCGCTACCTCCCTCTTTCCCTGATTCCCCACTACCCATCTCCATCACTATCTACCCCCCGTGTGTAGGCACCATAAAGATAAATATGTCCCCTTCTAGCCCCCCACCCCCTAGTGCTCCCCCTACCTTGGTGTGATTTACCAGCCATCCGCCACTCTGAGGCTGGCCGCATCCTTTTCTGCGCCATCCAGGCACCCCATGCTGTACCTCATCCCTTCTCTCCTGCACTGATGGGCTAAGCCTCAATGGAGACTGGGACCACCGTTGTCCTAGACTTTCCCTGCTGCGGTTCCTGCTCCTCTGCTCCCTGATGCTTTGGTGCGTCCTCTCTCTGCTTCACTCACTGTTCCGGTTCCTGACACCTCCAGGCCTCCACCAATGGAACCCGCCCTGCTTCTAGAGATGGGTAAAATCAACAAAATCTATTTCCCTAACCTTTTACTTCACATTCCGCTCCATGGTGCTGAATCCATCGACTGTTTAGGTCAAATCTCAATCCGCGTGGATTTTAACCTAAAAACTGCCCCTACGTTCAATTCGAACGGATTACAGTAAATATCCACCCTTGTTTCCAATCCGTGTGGATTTTAGTAAAAATCCTCCCTAATGTCCAATCTGCGTGGATTTTGTTGATAATCTGCCCTCGCTTCCAATCCGCACAGTTTCTACCCAAAATTCGCTCACACTCCCAATCCGTGTGGATTTTTAAAACAAAATCCGCCCTATGTTCAATCTGCGCAGACCTTGAACAAAAGAAAAGCCTCCTCAGTCCACGCTAAACTAACCACAAATCCTCTCACCTCCTGTCCGATCCGCTCTGACCCTGAACAAAATTCCCCCCCCCACCCCAAATTCATTCCATGCTGGCGTTCTCGACTGTGGGATTCGCCATCTGCCGGTGGATCATTATAGGAGGACATGCGCAGAGGTACTGCACCGACACACTTTATTCGAGCAAATACCCAGTATGTACCTGGCAGATACCTGGAATGCGCCGCTCCTCACCTCTGACAAGCCCCGTTGCGTTTGCCTTCCCAGCCTGGGTTCATGCCTGGCTGACGGGCGGCTGATCTGTTAAATGATAATGATTAGGATTTAATAGGCTGCAATGCTTCGCGTGTCTACCAGATGGCATAAATTCATGAATTGTAATGCAGTATATATATATATACTGTGCAGTATTGCAGCCAGCGGGAATAAAATGCTTCAATCCCTGCTTGGAAAATACCTCAATGCACTCGGGCAGAAAACAGTCACAAACCTCAATACACCCGGGTATACCCGAATTCGTGGGACTAGCCGAGCTCGAATAAAGTGTGTCGCCAGTGTATGCAAGGGAGACTTGTTAAGATGAAATTAAATAAGGCTTTTATTGCACCTGTTTCCTTAACATAAGAAAATCATCCAAACAAGGGGTCAAACAAAGCTTCTGTTCACTTGGGAGAATGTCTAGTGAAACCTATGCAGTCCACAACTCCCTTTAGATTAGCATGTCTCCCAGCCCCAAACATATATCTTTATATGTGCAGATACAAAGGGGGTTATGCACTAAGCTCAATGGCTTTGCGTTCTGATTTGGCCAAAAAACAGGTTCGTTAAAAAGGGACACGATTCACTAAGGCCTTGAACCCATTTTTTAACGTACCTGCTCAAAATAGCTCAGAACAGCCACAGCGTACGTGTTGCTTTTTCCCCCCTGCTAGCGTTCTGAACCTTTACGTACGCTAGCTGATAGAAAAAAAAGGCGCATGTAACATTTGCATGGAGATTTGCCATCTCCATGCAAGACTGTTACAGGCGATCGTACACTAAATAAATAGATTTTAATTATAGTGTACATGAGCAGCGGTCTCAGGACCTGAACCGCATTGGTTTCAGGTCCGAGGACCCCCTACTTCAGGAGATACAGGCCCCGTTATGGGGTGCCGGTATCCCCTGTTCTTTAAAGCTCCCGCGTCACGTGACCGGGACATTTAAATTCTGCAGGGGATACCGGCACCCCATAAAAGGGCCTATATCTCCTGATGTAGGGGGTCCCCGAGGCTGAAACCAATGCGGTTCAGCTCAGGAGACCCCCTGCACATCTACACTAGTATTAAAACACACATCACAATAAATAATAATTCATTACCGTAGCGGCTATCCGCTATGGTAATGAAGCTGCTTTAATGTATTTTTAATAATAGTGTGCGGGAGCAGGGGGTCCCCTGAGCTGAACCGCATTGATTTCTGCCTCAGAGACCCCCTGCTTCCCGAGTTACCGGCCCCGGTATGGGGCATGGGGTGCCAGTGTCGCCGCCATCTTTATAGCGTCCAAGACGCAACGTGGGCTCTATAAAGATGGAGTCCACACTGGCACCGATGCCCCAAACTGGGGCCTGTAACTCGGGAAGCAGGGGTCTCTGAGGCAGAAATCAATGCGGTTCAGCTCAGGGGACCCTCTGCTCCCGCACACTATTATTAAAATTTACATTAATGCAGCTTCATTACCTTAGCGGATAGCCGCTAAGGCAATTAAGGGGTTAAGACACATTAGCATGTTTATTGGGGACAATTGTCCCCAATAAACAACACATATCCCCCCCGCCCCCTAACACATACAGTACTGTAATGGGCAAAATTACTATTATCCACATATGGATAATAATGCATTTGCCCATTTTAAATACATATAAATTACAATAAATACAATCAATATATATGACACTTACCTATTACAGGCACCCACGATGAAGGCCATCTTCATCCTCATCTTCATCCTGCCCATGCCCCCTCCGGTGCTGCAAAACATGCACAACAATCACAATAGCCAATGTAATGTCCCCTAACCCCTTAACCACCATAGCGGTTATTAACCGCTACAGTCATTAAGGGGTTAACCCACCCTCACCCACCACTCGGGAGGCCTACATACCCTCCCCCACTAACCCCCCCACCCCGTGAGGCCTAACCACCCTCACACACTACCCAGCCGGGAGGCCTACCCACATACCCTTGGGGCCAATACCCCCTTCCCCCACCCCCAGTACCCACAATAAAAACAATACACTGCCCCACAATAAACATCATTCTATTTATTAAATACATTACCCACCCTTAGGACCTTAGGAGGCGCTATTGCAGCTGTTGCCACTGTATTTGCTAGAACCCCCAATTGTGGTAGTCCTACAGGTGGGCATATTTTGCTTGTAGAGTTCGTAGCTCTCACAGGCATCTCTGTAGACTTTTTCTTTTTCTTGGGTAAGTTTTACAATATCAGCAGTACTGTGCACGCATTCTCTCTCATTAGGTATACTGGATGTGCAGTTGCTAGGTAAAAACATCTATTTGCTTTACACCATTTACTTGCTAGATAAATCCCTCTGCTTCAGCCAAATAATGTGGTTTTCTGCTTGAGTTCAGTAATTTTCAGTCTGAACTTTGGGTATTATAGAATTCACTCTTCACACTTTGGGATACCTTTTACACAGCTCAACAATTCCTTTTTCCCCAGTAGGGCAATTTTACCCTCAGCACTTGTTTACTGAAAATTCCCCTGCTTCAGCACAATCTTGCATCAATTTTCACACTTTTCTGCATATACTTCATTCACAGCTGGTAGTCCTATGCGGTGTGGCATCCTTTACTTGCAGAATCAGTACCGCTCGTGGGTCACCATCTGTATTCACTGCTTCAGCGAAACATTTGAAAACAACAAACGCCTATCCCTTTTAAAGGCTAACTTACTTCTTGAACCCTGACTACGGCTGGAAGGCAAAACCCCTATTTCAATGACCGTATTACACTTTATTGTGATTGGCAAATAAGGTTTACCTGCTTCAGCACAGTCTCTCTCTCTCCTCTTGGAATCGGGGAAAAGAGTCCATCTGTGGTTTTGTGGGTTTCAGTGCAGTGTAGATTTCCTGCCTGGGTGTGTATCCCTTTAACTCTGGTCTCTGAGCATGAGATCTTTGTTTATGTTGCTCAGGCTGTTTGTAGGCAAAAAGCACAAAAAAAATTTCACAGGCAATATCCAGGGCCTTTTTTAACTTCAAGGGCCACCTCAGTCCCAATTCTGACACCATACGTAGGAGGACGTGCGCAGAGGTATGCAAGGGAGACTTGTTAAGGTGACATTAAATAAGGCTTTTATTGTGCCTGTTTCCTTAACATAAGAAAATCATCCAAACAAGGGGTCAAACAAAGCTTCTGTTTACTTGGGAGTATGTCTAGTGAAACCTATGCAGTCCACAACTCCCTTTAGATTAGCATGTCTCCCAGCCCCAAACATATATCTTGATATGTGCAGATACAAAGTCTTATAAAGGAAAGTCTTATCTGTTTTCTTGTAGTTGGAGGGAAAGTTTTCTCTGTTCCTCAGGTTTTATCAGCATCCAGGTTCAGAAGTTCTTTCCCCTGTGTCTTGCAAGCAGCGTGCAGTTTTTCTTCTGGCAGGCTCAAGACATCTGTTCCTAGGGTCAGTCCCACTACTTGTGATACTCAGGAACAATCTCCCTTCCTGTTTCAAGGGCAGACTTTTCTAACAAACCTAATCAGCCAGGTGGTGTTGGTTAATTAACTACCAGCAGTTAACCACCACACTGCTGGATTAGAGGCACATTTCCTGAACAGGGATAACTCCCCTGTTACAATCATCAAATAACAATCTGCCAACGGATATTGCAATCCGCATGCCGGACCACTGCACCAAAGACGGCAAAATTAATCACTCCTCCCAACCCACAAAAACTTTGCGGTCCAAAAACGCGCGATACGTGGGGGATAAAAAATGTGCAAAATAAAGGTCCTCCTTTTTTCTACCTTCCGCCGACCACCACTGCTGCTGTATCTCAGTGCCGCTGGGCGACCTCTCCGGCTGAATTCCCCACCTCTCCACCAAGCACACGAGAACACCAGCCAGCAGCCACTCTGGACCACGCCGCCTCACCTCCTCCTGCTGCTTTCTCATCCAGTCATTTCCACTGCCTGTAATCTGCACTACAACTATCTCTGCTGGGCCATCCGACCATGTCCCTCTTCCTCCGCACCGCACAGCCATTCTTCAGGATACCAGGATACTGCAAACATGGAACCAGGATACTCAGATTTCGCTCCAGTTGATCCTAGAAGAAAGTGCAAGCTAGGATCATTCCCCGTGCCTTAAGTACTACTTTATTAACCCCTCCCCCTGGCCTGATATCATGTCCCTTAGGGGAGGGGCATCTTGGCCTTAAGTCATGCCGCCCTTCTCTTACAAGTTCACGGCTTTCTAACTTCTGCTAAACTGAAGAGTAGTAAACTGAATTACTCTAGTAATTAGAGTACTAGCAGAGAAGGTCACACACAGCAAAGAAGCAGGTTATGGAAAGTGTAGCACTGCTTCCCCGCCCCCTCCTTCTGGGGGATCTTACTAAAGCTACAGGTGTCATGGTGCTAAATACCTGTGAGGGTTCAGGAGATGCTGAGGGTCCGCGTTGGTATGGGGAAACAGGACATGCTTTTGGTAATTCTTTAGGTTTTTCTCATGGTGTCAGAGCATCCAGTCATAGCAGGCTCCAGGTGTACTGGAGACAGTCCTCACCATGACAGTCTTCTCATACCTCTACCCAATAGACTGTAACTTAGGCAGAGGTATATAAAACAGGATCCTTTATTGAGGCAGCCACTGCAGTTGTTATTACAGCGAATGCATGGGTTTTCAGGATAGGTCCCAAGCCTCTGGATGTTACCTGGCTTCTTTCAATTGAGGCCTTGCAGTCTATTAGATCTTTTCACCTGAACCCCTAAGAGGCTGAGAGCATGTCTCACTCCCAGCCAGGAGGAACTAGAACTGCCTATAATTTAGGATGAAAAAACAAGATAGAAGTGCGCAACAAAAAACCTCTACTGTTTTAACCCCTTAATCTTAATGTGTTAAATATATAATTAACCTCTGTGTTAGGAACTGGCGTCTGCAGCTGTATGTGTAGGGATGATTAACCCCTAGAACAACTGGAAAACAAGAAAGACAAAAGCGCAAACGCACATAGTGAAGTAAGTAAAATCAATTGATTAGTGTTTATAGGGGTAATATATCTGCCTACATCAGATTAGTAAAAAGACAGCATATCATGTGCATAGACATGTGTTACCAGACATCACAGGGTAAGTGCTGGATCGAGGGACATCCACCTCACTGCCAGAAACTTTTCCTCCACTCCTGGATGGGCCGTCTGGGCACTTCAGGACTCAGCTTCTGCTTGGGGCTGTATGATCAGAGCTTCACTGGTTTGCTCGTTCTCCAGGGCACCCCTCCGTCCGGCTGCTTGCCAGTGCAGGCGCTGATGGAAATCAGAGAGGTTCCAGCCTCCGTTGAGCTGTTAGGTTGTTATTCCATGTGTCCCGTATTGATTTTACGATGGCCGCAAAGTGCTGATAGCCGTAAGTGATGATTTTGCGGCACGTAAAGGTAAACACCCCAATGTTCGAGATATGCCACAGAGATAAAAGTTTCGGGTAAAAAATCACCAATTTGACTTTCTAAAAACATATAATATATCCAACGCGTTTCGTAGCAACGCTACTTCTTCAGGTTTCCCTGAAGAAGTAGCGTTGCTACGAAACGCGACTTTTAGCTCTGTGGCATATCTCGAACATTGGGGTGTTTACCTTTAAGTGCCGCAAAATCATCACTTACGGCTATCAGCACTTTGCGGCCGTCGTAAAATCAATACAGGACACATGGAATAACAACCTAACAGCTCAACGGAGGCTGGAACCTCTCTGATTTCCATCAGCGCCTGCACTGGCAAGCAGCCGGACGGAGGGGTGCCCTGGAGAACGAGCAAACCAGTGAAGCGCTGATCATACAGCCCCAAGCAGAAGCTGAGTCCTGAAGTGCCCAGACGGCCCATCCAGGAGTGGAGGAAAAGTTTCTGGCAGTGAGGTGGATGTCCCTCGATCCAGCACTTACCCTGTGACGTCTGGTAACACATGTCTATGCACATGATAGCTGTCTTTTTACTAATCTGATGTACGCAGATATATTACCCCTATAAACACTAATCAATTGATTTTACTTACTTCACTATGTGCGTTTGCGCTTTTGTCTTTCTTGTTTTCCTATAATTTAGGATGCCTCCTCTCCAGTACAGAGGGGGAGGGCACAAGGTCTGTACCAATTGGCTGTACACAGACCCAGTTCACCTCCACCACGGTCACTCAAAGAGGCTGCATGAGGGGTGTAAACTCCACAGGATAGCCTGACACTAGGACTTATGTGACAGGAGGCAGAACATATAGCCCTAGACCAGCCATGGCTACAAAAGTATCAAGCATTGTATATCATACTGGGAAGGGGAGAGCTGAAGGTTGAACAGATACTAATCAGTAGATATTGGCATCCAATTGGCACAGGGCTGGAAATGTGGAGGATGAGGGGGGGTGGCATACCCCTAGTTCCAGAGATCGAAAATTTATTTAGATGAAATAAGAAAATTGGCTAATTCAAATTTTACATGTACTTTTTTCTTTTTAGATATATTTATTTTTATTTTTATTAATACAGTCCTGGAAGCACTACCTATTGACCAAGTAATGAACAATTTTTCATACAGATGTAGCTAACTTTACTGTCTCTGGCATCGCAACTGCTTGCAGTGAGGTAACCGTACCCCAACCGCAAGCAGCAGCGATAGGTTGGCTACTATCTAAGATCATCACAGCAGGGGTGCCTTCTTTGAATGGAAACCCCCTGCTGTGATAGTCACTAGCAAAGTTTACCTCAGACTCCTTGCATCAGCGCTGCCTCAGTCTGGTCTGCAACTACAGCCAGTAAGGTCTTCTGGGATTCGCAGCAAGCTCAGTGATGCCAGTGCCATTATATGGCAGATATAGCCATATAAGGGCACTCTGACATCACTGACCTGATGCAGGGGTTAATGCTAGTTGTAGTTTCTAGCAGGGAAATAGTCAGTGACCCTTGACTTTTGGTTAATCGAAACTTTACGTTTGTGTTCATTAAGATAACCCTAAAAAAACAGTGTGTTTTAAAATACTTTAAGAAAAAGTGCACTTAACCCAATAATGTTAGTGTTAGTTAAAGTGAAAACGGGACAATAAAAATACATAAATTATCTGATAAAGATGACACTGACAGGGCTGTACCTGTTCCCCAGCCTCCCGGTCCCAAGGCATTGACTTCTAATTCTACAGAACTTCAAGAGAAAGCGTTGTCTATTTGTGAAGATTCCACAAGTGATAGTCCAGATTGTTGGACTCGTGAAATGTTTTTAACAAAGAAACAATTATATTCATGGATTCTGATAGAAAAAATAAAAAAAATAGGATGCAGTGTGTAAAGCAACGTCTCTTATTTGGGGGCCAAACAAACTCGTGGAATACATCTATCTCTAAAATGATGTAATTTTGAAATCCAAGTAAGTGGTACTAAAAGTAACTAATTTAAAGAATTAAGAAAAAAAAAGGTCATAAACACAAAAATAGCCACACATATTGCATGTCAAAAAATACAAAATATAGCAAATACATAAATAATAGAACAAACAGTCTATAAATCATTGAAGATACACGAAGACAAAATGTGCCGAAATTTTAGAACCGTTTATAATATTGTCCACAAAGGTAGATTATTTACAAAAATGGAACATGACATTGAATAGCGGATTTGCTTTGGGCCTTGTCTTACATTCCTGAAAATCTTGCGCAGATATTGCAAACCACATAGGACAGGAAATGACAGGTAAAGCAGTAGTTCAAAATATTCTGAACAAAAAATCTAAATGTTCTGTTATGGGTAATGAATCAACTACAATCAATGGCAAAACCGTTCATGTAATTTGCTTAAGGACAGCTGTTGGTGAATCTGATGATACACTTTCTTTTTATTTTGATTTGGCATATAATATTTATAATGTGGCCCAAAATAAAAAAAAACATTTATGATGCACTTTTAGACAGTCTAAAAAAGTCATGATTCTTGATGTAATATCTGAAGGAAAAATTAATTTCTTTTGCATCTGATGGTGCATCGGTTCTGCTCAGACGAAATGCTGGAGTTGCAGAATTGTTTCTCGGTGATTTCCCAAGTGCAACTACTGTGTTTGGCACCATGCTAATCACAGACTTGAATTGAGCATGAGTGATTCTGTTGAGGAAGTTGCAGGGTTACATCATTTACAATTTTTTTGTGACAAATTATATTCACTGTACCACAGATCTACGAAACATCTGAACAAATGTTAAGCCTGTGTAGCCCTCTTTCCTCCACCCTAAGTGAGATTGGGGTGGGTAGGTGTATCTGACTACTTATCAGTGTGGTGCTGTACCTGTTTGGCAACCAGGAGGGCTGAGCTTCCGCCACGGGGAACCTGGGGTATATACTTACACTCTGTGCAGCGCCTCCACTGATGAGGGATCCCAACATGGTGGGAGTGTGCCCTCACCAGAACAACCATACAGTAAATACACACAATGTGAATTAACAGTATTTACTGAGCATGAACGATAACTTCAATGAAACTCTCTTTACATAACATCATAGGAATAACATTGCATCACCCTGAATGCATACCATCCCCTCACCCACATGTCCATCATTACATCACCCTCAGTCACATCACCCTCAGTCCCTTTGATAATGATGTGCTTTATCCCTTGAGTGTCCACAACAATAAGGTGAATGTGAGTGTGAGGGATAGCGCTTCCCTGTGTTGGGGCCCGGTGGTGCACTGTTATACTACCTCCCTGATCACTGTTCCTGATCAGGATAATCTTTGGAACCCAGCAACACCGCACAGTGATCCCACGCCGCGCTGCTCTCTGCAGGAATGGATACACATGCTGACTCCACAGGGGATGGATCCCCAGCCAGAATGATCCTTTACCACAGTCTCTGCTACACGCTGTACTGACAGTCAGGCACTGTCATGCAGCATTCCTCTTTCTCTCTGAATATGGTGAAGGAGTCCCTGTCTTAAGGCAGACCCTATAACATACAGTATCCTCTAGTGTCTCAGGGGACTAACTGGGCCCTGGGGGTATACCTCTACCCTAGCCCCGCATGCAAAAGATCTCTTGCTGTAGATTCTGTCTGATCCCAGACTCTGGCAGTTCACCACATGCAACTGGCACTGGTGATATTACACACACTGTATAACTGAGGAACCAACCCCCCTTCTTCCTAAGAGGGGCCTCTCACTGACACAGCCAAAGCAACTACTCTAGCTGCACTGCACACAACACTGTCTCTTCTTGTCAGAGCACACAGCACTGCAGCTGTGTCACTGACTAGACTTACACGCACCTAAGGGCAGGGTCCCTACCTAAGGGCCTTCCCTATGAACTTACCCACTAACCTAGTGGGGAGTGGGGCCTACCTGGGGCCTGGGGGTAACCTGGCCTAGTGTAAGAAGCCACTTGCTCCTTACACACTTCCTCCCCCATCCTTCACCCAGCTCCAACTGACTAGCGTGGTCCCTGCAACATTGTATCCTTCTCCAACAGGAGAAGCTGCAAACTCTATTTGCTGGCTGGCTGCACGTGATGTGGGTGAAAGGGCCATCCCCAGAGGCTGCTGGGAATTGTAGTCCACTCAGGACCTCTTTAGCATTGGGACCGCGTGCGCTATCTTTACTGCGCCTTTGCGAAGCTGTAATGGTCGCTGCTATGCTTAACTGCGCCTGTGCGTCCTTGGGGAGTCCCTGCACTATGGAGCACCATCTCTGCCACTTCGCGCTCACTATATTGGCCGTCGCGTATGCGCATGCGCGAGCCTCCGCGCCCGTGCGGACATAACAAAGATGGCGGCGCCGTGCCTCTGACGTCACCGAGAGACGCGCTCGCCCCCGCAACTGCCTTCTCACTGAGGAAGGTAAGGGGAAGAGGAACGGGGAACCGGGAGCCAAAGGGGACCTGACTACACCTGCATGTATCTCTACAATGTCAGTTGCTGAAAATTGCTTGCATGTTAGCGTAAGATGGGTTGCTTCTTCTTTTAGAACCGTCAAAGCTATTTGGCAATCGAATGATGCTCTGTGGGCATATTTCAGCAATGCAAGTTCTGATACTTCTCGAGTAAGCATGGAAAGAACCAAATATAAAGGTTTAAAGGAGGCTTTAAAATCGTCTGCAATCGTTGAAAATGTAGGTCTGTTGTACGATGTTTTATTGGAGCTTTCTGAACTTTCTTTGGAATTACAAAGTAAAAAATTTACTTTGCGTAAGGCTCGCTCAGAAATAAATACAACGTTAATGGTTTCAGAATGTGAGACCAAAAAACAAGGCAAGTTCTGCATCAAAGCAAAAGAAGCAGTAGGAAAAATGAAGTTTGGTAATGTTTTCCTTCATGTTGGTAAAGTTGCCATCATCAGCATGAATCCATTTTTCAAAAGTTTGATTAGCAATATGAAATCCAGGCTATTTACTCTAGCATTACTTAGCAAAGAAAAGTGTGAAAGACTAATCGGACATTCTCGATACCTTTGCATTGAAGTTTGGCCACTGAATTAAAATTTTACAGATGGGGACAATGAAATAGAAGAATGGGCAGAAAATGTTGAATTGCGTGGGACATACACTGAGAGCTTTCAGAGATTTTAGGGATAGTAAAAGAATTAAGATACGCACAAATCTTAAAAAAATAATTGAAGCACTTAATTCAATACCAGTTTCCATTGCAGAGTGTGAGAGGCATTTCAGTGGAATAAATTTGTCCAAGTGTTAATGTGGAACACCAACAAAACATACTTTTTATGAAACAGAGAAAATACTGTGCGCTACTATCTAACCCAGAATATGGAATATAAATAAAGTGCAGTGACTAAACCACATAGATAAGTGAACAAGAAATAAATCACAATAACCACAGTGAGGGTGTATATAAGAAGAAATTATATCACATAACCGTGTATTGGTAGAGGCGTCTGCTGCTATAAACACAGGGGGTGGCTCAGCACCCCCCACACTCTAAGAAATGGAAACAAAAGAAACAGCGCACAACGCCAAATAGTGAAGCAAGTATTGCTATATATTAGTAATTACAGGGTAATAAATCTGCGTACATCAAAACAGTGGAATAGGTGCATTTAGTGTGTTTCACACAAGTTACCACTCAGCAACTGTTGTCAGAAGAGTCTGGAGCTTGCTTCTCTCAGCGGGGGCGCTACGTTGGTTCAGGAGCAGGATTAATGTCCAAAACCCCTCATCCAGCAGTACATTGCTCCCAAGGGGATTTCCCTTTACAGCAACCAGGCTCCGTTGCAGGTATTGGTGCTTGATGGGACCGCTCGCGCTTCCAAGCCGTCTGGTGCAGCTCGTGTAGCTCAGCGAGCAGATCCACTGTGCGCACCCACCGAATCTTTCCGAATGAGAACAATCTTGGATTATTACTATAGGTACTAAATATATAGGGCACGTCCTTAACACACAATAAATGGTGACAGGATATACTTAATATACATAACTACACTCTTAAACATTAATACATGACTCACGGTAAGGCCATCTGCAGAACTCTAAGGAACATGCTTCTAGAACATTGGGTGGAGCTAAACATACCCTTCTGTCTTCCTATGGTGACATCACCAGTCACAAGACATACAATACAACAGAGTTGGTATTTCTTTTGCATAGTCTTCATAACATGATGGGGACCGATCCCACTCAGTTAACCCATTAAGGTTGTTTAACCCCTGACACTAATTAGAAGTTCTCAGAGTGGGGACGACACAAGGATGACTTCAGTTTATGCAATGATACTTGCATAACATGCAAATAAATAATTTTAAGAGGAGGTAAGGGAAGTTCTCTAAGTGAACATAAGTAACAACCGTCAGTGAGCACATAATTTCTTTCAAGAGTAAGATAAAAAGAACTAAGCGTCTGTTGTGTTAATTGATCAAGGACAATTGCCCATTGAAATTGGACTAGAATAAAATGTACCAATTAAAAAATATAAGAAAAGTGATTAGGTGTACCGGTGGGGACAGTACTGTTTTAAGAAGTCCTGTCCCAGTGTCCCGAAAGGCCATGTAAAATTCCATATTTGTACCGGTTTTGAAAGGGAGCACTGAGCGAGTGCTTAGCCCACATGCGGGACCACCCCGCAGGAGCAGCAGCAGACCTAGTGTCAGATTTTTAAAAATGCTGCCAGTAGGCACTTACTTGTTACTGCCCTCCTCCTCCAGTGCCATGCCGTCCCGTTTCCATGGCAACATGATGCCATGTGACATCACGTTGCCGGCTGCGCATGCGGGATCTGCGCTTGACAGCCTCGCATGTGCGGGCGGCACTTGCCAGTCACTCGTGCGCATGCGCAATTACCACTTGCCTGCTGTGTATGTGCATGCGCGGACGTCAAGCGGCAATGACATGTAAGAGGGGGGAGAGTGGGGTAAGAGGTGGTGAAGAGTTGGGAGTAAGTGATTGAGAGGGGGAAGAGAGGAGAGTGAGTGAATGATAAAGAGGGGGGTGCATGAGTGAGAGGAGTGCATGAGTGAGAGAGAGGGGTGCATGAGTGAGAGAGTTGAGTGCATTAGTGTGAGGGGTATATGAGTATCGTTGCCAGGAGGATTCTTCAAAAATACTGGTCACAGCAATGGTGAAAGGTGCAATGTGCTCGAGACACACACAGACACTGCTCTCACCTCTCCATGCTGTTTCCCCCTCTCATTGGCCCCAACCCCCAGGCTCCTGACACCTACTTCTACTTGGCTGCATTACCCAGTAGCAGCCAATCAGAATGGAGGCAGCTGCCCAGCCCCCTACCAACAGCCTGCTCTCGCTCTGCTAGGGGAAATACCACAGCCCCCCAAGCTGGTCAGGTCAATATGTCCAAAGAGGTAATACCGGATACATACATGTCCAGTATTGCCTCTAATTTTTTACTGCATAGAGTTTCCAAATATAGGACTGTCCTGTTCAATGCTGGACACCTGGCAACCCTATGCGTGAGTGACAAAGGGGTGCGTGAGTGAGAAAAAGGGTGAGTGAGAGATAGGGTGTGTGAGTGAGAGAGAGGGTGCGAGAGGGAGAGATGATTAATAAATCATTTTGTATTTTGTCCCTGTTTGTCACTTTAAAAATATGGTCACCTTAAATATTATATAAGATGTCATGTAAATCAGTGGTCTGTATTATCTTGCATGCTTTCCTAAATTATACCAATAGCTAGGAAGCAAAAGGTGACACTGCCCTCATTTGCATGTCATTTCCCAGAATCCCTGGCTGCAGTGGAAGCAGCACTTTATGCTAAAAGTTGCAGATCTGTCTAAGATGTGCTCACAAGTGATATTTTTATTTGCTGTATGTAATGGTGTTTCGCCCACCCAATCGCAGATAGGGGCCATTACAAGGTGCCTGGTGCATATACCTGCTGGCAACAGGAGAGCTGACTCGTCCGCCGATGGTAGTAGGGACACAGGAACAGGCTTCTGGGGTTCATACCCCGCATAAATTCTTAGCAGTGCAGCGCCTCCATCTGCCGTGGACTCCAGGAACTGAAGGTGATCTTCCACAGTAGAACTATTACTTCTCCCCCCAGTAAGGTCACGCACCAGGCAGGAGGTATATTGCAAAATAGGAACAGGTTTATTACTACACTCTGCAGTAACAGTTACACAGCAGTCTTCTGCTGGATACAGTCTCTCAGATCAGCTATCACTGGATGATGGTCCCTGGACAGCTACTACAGGCCAAGGGCACCCGCAGCCATCCTAGCTCTTCCCCACCTCCCTAGCAGAGGCAGAGGTATGGACCACACTCACGCTTCCCCGGAGCAAAGAGCACATGGGAAGGCCCCAATCTCAGGCTGCCAGTTGTGTGACCTGCCTTCCTCAGAGGGGAAGGAACAACTAATTTAAGGCGGTGTCTGCCTTTAAGTACAGCCAGGAGAGGCACCAGGTCTGTCCCAGGATTGGGCAATCTCAAACCGGCTGTACCCACCTCCTCTAACACTCAGGGGCAGCACCAGTGAAGGGGGAATACCCCATGATGACTACTAACAGGCCTGCTGTACCAGGGCTTACTGCCAGGAGAAGGGCAAAATAGTAGTCAGGGATGACCCTGCTATATGTAAATTATAACATTAACACAAACTGGATTGTATTTACTTCTTTTCCATATGACAAGAAAATCCCCTTCTCTTTTGAAAATTTAGACTGTCAAAGCATAGTACTGTACATCACTTATAGTATAATTTTACTATACATCATTAGTGCCTACAAATGACAATGGAAGTTTTGCAATGTACAGTGTAAAATTAAACCATAATTAATGTATTTTCAGGTCACTATTGTCGGTCCAAACAAGTTGATTTCTGATACAAAGCAAACAAAGCTATGCCGCAATTAAAGATTTAATTTCACAATGGAAACGTTTTATACATGCTAGTTATTTTAAAAGTATTTCTACTGGAAGCCAAGAAAGAGACATTTTTGGGTTTATAAAATAGATGTGGCTCTTTTGATAGAATTCCTGATTCATTACATCGTTATTGCACTTCATGCTCTGTCTTTTTTGAATATATTTTACATTATGTACAATGATTTTTACTGCAGCATATTATACATTTTATTCAAAAGCGTGAGCAAATTAAAAATGACGGTTGTGACAAAGAAAATATGAAATACACATTGTACTAAACCCACACAGCATTTGGTCAGCTATTTACAGCAATTTGTATGCCAAATAAATATATACAAAACAAAAATATACATTGCAGTGTGAAAATTATTTAGCAGGCCCTGCAGCTGAATAATTAAAAAAAAAATAATAATACAGGTGACTCGGGAATGGTACATTGCTTACCCTAATTAATATACAGTACTGACAATTGCAATTTGGCAATTTGTGTTTGGATCAAAAGCATCACTGCACAAACCCAGTCTGAACTCTTTGATCATGGTAATTGGGATGGGTTTTCCATGCTGTGCCAAAAAGGTGCTTGGGGTGTGTCATGAGATGTTTGATACTGCAAGAGCATTGAAAAAGGAAAACGGATCAAAAGAAAATACACATTGAATCAATGGCAATATTTTTTTTATATATGGTTTATGTTTTTTTTTAATGATCTCAAATATACTCCCAGTTTATCAGTAGGTGTCCAAAAGGTACTGCATCTTACAAATCCAAGTGATTGAGAAAGGAACACGTAGCAACAGCAACACCACCATTGCGGGAATTTGCTGGGGTGTCTGCACATTACAGGCACCTCTGCCCACAGAGCCTGTTTCAAGGTAGATGAGGCAAAGAGGGTGTTAAAATAACCTGTGAGTGCCAAAATATCCAACCAAAACAAAACACATTGCTTTCAGGGTAGCTATCAGTAAAATCCACATGGGATGACAGTGACTGTGCTATTTCTTTTGAATTATACTGAATTCCTTTTAGATGATTCTTCTATGGCAGCTCAGTCAGAGCAGCAGCAGTATCCTTTGTGTGATTTTCTGTAAACTTTTATAGAAAATCCATATATCAACTGGATCAACATGCTGTACATTATCATTTAATGACTGGAGGAAACTTCGATTTGTGAGGTATCTTGTGTTGTTGGACTTTATTTCTATTGTTTGACTAAATATCACTATTATATTCATCCATTCGGAGCACTTTTCATAGTAATAATTGATTCCTGGTAAAATAAAAATATCAGGATTTTTTCCCCCCAATGTTACTTTAATAACACTGACACAATGCAATTGGGTATGTATCACATAATAACAATACATTTAGATTAGCCCTAAGGTTCTTTTTATTCTTACATACAATGTACCCAACCGGTAGTTAAAGAGTATTAACCAGCTAACCACTGTGGTGATACCAGCTTGCAAGAATAAGTAATAGATTACTGTGCAACAAAAAGTGAAAGGTTTAATTTCTTCCTAGATAGAGATTTGAAATAATAGAGCTTTCTGGGATTGTGTGTTTATTAATTTTAATTTTCAACTGGTATCAGTTGTTTGGTGGTTAGAGACCCTCCTCCCAGGGTTTAAGATCACCACTCCCCACTTTTTAAGTAGCAGGTTTTTCCATGTTCCTGTGCAGGACAGGTCTATTAAGACTATTCTCCCTCCACTGCATAGATAAATGAGAATGTTCACAGGTAGTGTTAGATCCGGTATACTGGGCATGCCATGAAGTGGCTGCAGGCTTATAACACTTTGGCCAAAGGGTTTAACTAAATGACCCTTACTCATGAGAATCCTAGCATTGAAGTATTTAACTATGTATTTTGTCACATTGGATTTAGCATTGGGTATCTTTGTCTTTTATTTCTAAATTGCACATATAGTATTTTGACTTAAAGTATTTCTGATATCGAATTTTCCAGTTATTTTAAACAAGTTTGGTTTCATTTCAGATTCTTATCACTATTTGACTTTTCTTCCATACCCCTGGGGATGTATCATCACGGTAGCATCCACATTAACAAAATGAATGTGACTGAACATGCCTCACAGGCATATCGGTAAATAATATTCCTGATACGAGAATGTATTATCTTACAAGACGTGTAGAGGCAGACCATTTTATTTAGTGACCTACAATGCCCCAAATAATGATCAAAATTAATCAGATCTAATTACTATGTAAGGAAGATCTAGATCTAAAGATGTAATGAGGCATAATTTAGTGCTGTAGCATTATTTTTATGCCTAGTTTTGGCCCTCTCACTGATGTAGATATGCCTTAGGCCAAGACACTAATGTTGGCTCAGAGATCACACATCAGCATGCAAATAATCAACTGCTGCTATATGTAACATTGCAAAGAAGAAGTTATATGAAATTATTGCATATGGCATTTGTTAAGTTTGTGTGGCAGTCAGCATAATGACTGAAATCGAAAAAACTTATTTTGGTTATCTGTTAGGCAATCATAAAAAATGATCAATACAATTATAAGTAATATACAGGGCTGCTGTATATTGGTTTGCTTTTGTAAACAAACTTGTTTCAATTCTTTGAAAACCCTAGAAGTACAATTCATTGCAGCCAATGTTTTCATGTATTCTGCCATAACCCCATGTTTTTATACATACAAATACATACCGTGTATGAGTAATGTGAGCTAATGAGCATCAATTCTTTACTCTTACTATGGGGGCTATGCACTAAGCTCAATGGCTTTGCGTTCTGATTTGGCCAAAAAGCAGGTTCGTTAAAAAGCGAAGCCAGGGACACGATGCACTAAGGCCTTGAGGCCATTTTTTAACGTACCTGCTCAAAATAGCACAGAACAGCCACAGCGTACGTGTTGCTTTTTTCCCCCCTGCTAGCATTCTGAACCTTTCCGTTCGCTAGCTGATAGAGAAAAAAGCCGCATGTAACATTTGCATGGAGATTTGCCATCTCCATGGAAGACTGTTACAGGCGATCGTACACTAAATAAATACATTTTAATAATAGTGTACATGAGCAGGGGGTCTCCTGAGCTGAACCGCATTGGTTTCAGGTCCGAGGACCCCCTACTTCAGGAGATATAGGCCCGTTATGGGGTGCCGGTATCCCCTGCAGTTTAAATCTCCCGCGTCACGTGACCGAGTTATTTACATTCTGAAACATGGCCGGTCTCACATGGTACGGTAGCCAATCAGAGCGTGGGAACTCCATCCCATCTCTGATTGGCTCTAGTAGACCATGTGACAGAGGCTTGGGGGAGAACGGATGTGACGTCTTTGAAAGCCTGTCACATGGTACTAGAGCCAATCAGAGTTGGGATGTATTTCCCACGCTCTGATTGGCTACCGTACCATGTGAGACCGGCCATGTTTCTTTTAATGACGTCATCTTAAAGGCAATTGAAGCAAAGCCATTCTGATTGGCTGTGCTTTCATTGCCTTTAAATTACGTCATAATTTTTTTTTGGCTCGGCCAAATCACATGTTTTTTACGGCCCAATCAGGACCGTGGGAAACATTTGACCAAAATGTGACGTCATAGGCCTATAAAAGCCTATGTCGCCTCATTTTTAAGCTAGTCGCCGAGGAGGGAAGACCTCCCCTCCTAAGAAGAGAAGAAGGGCGTGGCGTAAGAAGACGGAAGAAGACGGAGAAGACCCCAAAGAAGAAAAGAAGACCCCAAGACAGACAGGAAGGATTACAAATAGAAGAAAAAGACACAGACGTGAATTTGTTATGGTTTTTTATTTTTTGACTTACATGTGGATTGGTTCCTGTGCTTCCGGCTCGCTTGGATTTCGGTGAGTGGACATCTAATGGTGAGTAAACAAAAGAAAAGTTTATTATTTTTACTTTTACAGGTTTTTATGATTTTTCATTCATGTCTTTTATTTTTACAGTCCCATTTAATGCCCGTTAATGTATATATGTATATACATACATTCACGGACACTGAATGGGTGTATTCTATGTGACTTTTGTATGGAAATGCATTGTTTTTTATGCTGTATTATTGCCCATGTATTTTATGTATATCTATCTATATGGATAGACATACAGGGATAATAATTAATTGGTTTGCTAATGTTTATGTTCTTTTCATGTATGGCTAATGTATTTATCAGCTTTATTTTGTAGTTGTTGTGAATAATGTAATTTATATTTAAATAATTGCTTCTTTATGGTACATATCTGGATAATAGTTATTTAGCACATTATTGTACTGTAGGTGTTGGGGGAGGGGGAGATGTATGTATTGAATGTATAGACCAGGTTTATTTATTTTACATTCATGGTTGGTTCCTTGGTTCTGCGTGAGACCTCTGGAGACCACCTGCGGTATCCTCGGGTATCTCACGGGTATCAGGCTGGTGGTTCCACGGGTGACACCTGCGGTGAAGAACCGGTGGCCTCACATCTGTGGGGGCACCGCGGACCCGTAGTGTGCAGGGAAGAACCGGTGGTCCCACATCTGTGGGGGCACCGCGGACCCATTGTAAGCACTCGTGAGTCCCCAGACCCCCGTGAGAACCCAGGGCTCCCAGACATCCGCGGGCCTACCATGGGGACCCAATTGTGGCCCACGGTGACCCGCAGAGACCACCTGGGGGCCATGGCGCTTGGTGGGACCCACCAACAGGCCTCCAGAACCTGTGTGAAACAAGTTGCTGGTAACTTGTAGGTCTGTCAGGTGACCCGCCAGGTCCGCCGGGGACTTGCGTGGGGCTGGGGTATGAACACTGTATGTAAAAGGATAAATCATGTATTTATGGGGGGGCACAGGGGGTGGGTTATGTATTTAATAAATAGAATGATGTTTATTGTGGGGCAGTGTGTTGTTTTTATTGTGGGTACTGGGGGTGGGGGGAGGGTGTATTGGCCCCAAGGGTATGTGGGTAGGCCTCCATTGTGGGTAGTGGGTGAGGGTGGTTAGGCTTCACGGGGTGGGGGGGTAGTGTGGGAGGGTATGTAGGCCTCCCGAGTGGTGGGTGAGGGTGGGTTAACCCCTTAATGACTGTAGCGGTTAATAACCGCTATGGTGATTAAGGGGTTAGGGGACATTACATTGGCTATTGTAATTGTTGTGCATGTTTTGCAGCACCAGAGGGGCATGGGCAGAATGAAGATGAGGATGAAGACGGCCTTCATCGTGTGTGCCTGTAAAAGGTAAATGTAATATGTTTTGACTGTATTTATTGAATGTTATATGTATTTAAAATGGCCAAATGCATTATTATCCATATTTGGCCATTACTGTATAGTATGTGTTATTTTTGGAGGTGCAACATTGGTACCGCAGGCCCGCTGGTACCCCGGGACTCCCGCGGGGACCCCGGGATGGCCGCGGGGTCAGCCGGGAACACCCGCGCGACCCCCGGGCTCCCTCGGGGACCCCCGCGGGGTCAGCCGGGGACACCCGCCGGCCTGCTGTATGGGTTTTGCGCATGCAAAAATAAAAAGCAAGAATTTTTTCTAAGTCCAGATTTCTTTGTGTCTACTCTGACCTGATGTGTTCTAATCAACGCAACTTTCACGTATGCTAAGGTTGCGTTACTTAGTGCATCCCGCTTAAGGGCAGAATTTAACGCAAACAGGGTTGCGATCGAGCAAAGTTGTACCTAGAAAAAATTCCAGAAAAAAATCATTTTTGGATCGCTAAGTGCCTGTTTGCGTTGCTTAGTGCATCGGGTTGAGCGAAAAATCACGATCGAAGAACACTTTGCGGTCTAAAAGTGACTTGACGGAGCTTAGTGCATAGCCCCCTATGTTCTGTTTATTCTATGGTGGATAAGTATCAAGGATGTTAAAATGGGCATCTTGACCTAAAAGTGACACTGTTTTGTTAGGTCCATTTGCATTTAGGAATAACAGTGCTTTGCATTGGGGGAATGGTCTTTGGAAAGGAGTTGTTCAGTGTATTCAAGTGTGTGTCTTTAAATAATGAAAATATCATTTTCAGCATCATTTAAATCCCCAAAATGTAAGGCATTGGTGGGCAACATGCAGCCCCCTGACTACTGGCTGAATTAGAAGTGATCTCTTCCTCTCTCCCTTGTGGAAAGGGACTGGAGATGTTGCATTGTACTGTAGCTTTCTTCCCATTCCTGCTGAATGACAGTGCGCTGATAAATATTGCTCCTCTCCTATGCTAATCACTAGTTCCCTCTGTAAGAAGAGGAGCAGGACCATGTTCTCCAGTGCACCGACATTATGCAGCTGACTGGAGCAGGGAGAAGCTCCAATCCACGGCTGCAACATTCCTTCAGCCTGTGCACCATATTTATATATGCGGGCAATGTGTGGCCCTCTTGAAGGCTCAAGGCTGCACATGTTGCTTTTGAAGCCTATCATGTTGCCTGCCACTGGGTCAAAGTGTTGTTAACTTCTTTGCTCAAGTTATCAGCAGCTGAAGTAGGAAATTAAAATACATGTAATTTTCATATATTTGCAAATTGATACAAAAGAAAACATCTGCACTTTGTTATGTAGAAAATTGACTTTGTATCATCTTGATAAATATCCACAGAAGAACGCACACCTCACCTTAAATGCAGCACTGTCTTCTTGCTTCACATGCTGCTGCTTACTGATTACCAGAGAGCAAACAGCCCCCAGAATGATCAGTCTTCTATGGAACTTCTTGGTTCCCAAATGAATGTGTTCAACCTTTTTGCCTTAAATGTTTAATATGACATATGAGTAATAGGGGCTTTTCCCCACACTCAGCAGAATCGTCAGCAAAGCAGAATTTTCATCCTGAATTAAAATCTAAGGTGGATTCAGAATAAAGTGCAGAAAGATAGATGATCATCAGAGAACTACCAAAACATGAAGGTCCTTAAAAAAAAGTATTTCCTTGTCAGAGTGGGGTGCAAGGCTTAAGGCCTTGGATCTAGTAGGCGCGCGACGGAGAGCCTGTAGGATTCCTATGACATGCGCAATGGCAAGGCATGGTGGAGGTGTGGCGGAGGTAGGGCCGTTACATCACGAGACTGGTCTTCCCTCATTGGCTGGATAGCCCACGTGACGCGGCCGTCACGCAACAAAATTAAAAATGTTGTTTTGTGAAAAAACGGGTGCGCCGTCGCGCTTCATTCCGTGTGCAGTCGCGCGCTCTATGGCCTGCCTCATTGAGGTGCGGCCTTTTGTACGCACTGCGTGCGTGGTCGCGCGCAGCATGGACGCAGCCTAAAGCAACAAACGCTCTATTCTCTCCCCCCTCCCCCTTTATTACCTGTTTCCTGAAATACTTACCACTTAAGGTACCGGATTGACTCCCTGGATTTGCTCTGGTTTCTAAATGGGCATCTAATAGTAAATCGCAACGGACGATGTTATGGCTCACCATTACCTGCAAGAATTGAAATGCCGTTTTGTTTCCTCTGGAGGGGACCGCAACATTGTACCTTCAGCAGTAAGTATCTTGGGAACTAAAGGGTGCCCAGAGATGAACATAGAAAGATTCAGCTTCAAAGACCTCCCTAGTTCCAATCCCGTAAAACAAATTAAATAGTAAGGGGGTTATGAGCAGCGGGGACTAGTGCTTTAAGTAGTCCAGTCCCATGTGTTATGGTGAGCTCAAAGCTTAAGTTTACTTTGCACTGCAGACCAGAGGCTTAGACAGTTAAATGAAGGAAACCACAATGTCCAATTACCCTACATGGTTTCCATTTCATTCTCCTGTTGAGAGCAACACCTTAGGAAATCAAAGATCCACTAAAAAAAAGTCCTTTGGTGTTGCATGGAAGTAACTGAAAGGGAGAGTGTGAGGTGTTACTGTACATTTCTAGTCCAACTAAAGGAAGTTTTTGGTAAAACATAGGCAATGAAAGGCTTTTTTGTATTCATTTTTTCGTAGACATGCTACTGTATATATAGTAACAACATGTATAAAAAGCATTCGCTTACATAAGATTAGGGTTTCCACATTTATGTTTTTTAAATACGGGATGCCAAAATACAGTAGGAAAATCACATTTCAATACAGACATTTCCTATGTTTTCATGACAAAAAAGCATCTGTTCTCTTCCCCCCATTCTCGCTCCCCCTCCATCCATCTCTCCCTCCCCATCTCATCTGCCCTCCATCCATCTCTGCCCTCCATCTCTCAGTCCCCTCCTCCCTCATCCATCTCTCCCCCTGCATCTTTCAGGCCCTACCTCCCTCCATCTATCTGCCCCCTTCTTCACAGCCACCTCCTCACAGCTCCCCTCCTCCTCACAGCTCCCCATCTCCTCACAGCTCCCCTCCTCCTCACAGCCCCCTCCTCCTCACAGCCCCCTCCTCCTCACAGCCCCCCTCCTCACAGCCCCCTCCTCCTCACAGCCCCCTCCTCCTCATGCCCCCCTCCTCACAGCCCCCTCCTCCTCACAGCCCCCTCCTCCTCACAGCCCCCTCCTCTCACAGCCCTCCTCCTCACAGCCCTCCTCCTCACAGCCCCCCTCCTCACCGCCCTCCTCTTCACAGCCCTCCTCTTCACAGCCCCCCTCCTCACAGCCCTCAGCCTCCTCACAGCCCCCCTCCTCACAGCCCTCCTCCTCACAGCCCCCTCCTCACAGCCCCCCTCCTCACAGCCCCCCTCCTCACAGCTCCCTCTTCACAGCCCCCCTCATCACAGCCCCCTCCTCCTCACAGCCCCCCTCCTCCTCACAGCCCCCCTCCTCACAGCCCCTAGCCTCCTCCTCCACACAGCCCCCTCCTCCACACAGCCCCCAGCCTCCTCCTCCTCACAGCCCCCTCCTCCACACAGCCCCCAGCCTCCTCCTCCTCACAGCCCCCAGCCTCCTCCTCCTCAAAGCCCCCAGCCCCCTCCTCCACACAGCCCCCAGCCTCCTCCTCCTCACAGCCCCCCTCCTCTTCACAGCCCCCTCCTCCTCTTCACAGACCCCCTCTTCCTCCTCCTCACAGCCCACCTCCTAATAATCCTCCTCACAGCTCCCCTTCTACTCACCTCTCCATCCCTCCTATCAGCGCCCCTCTTCATACCCCTCCTCACAGCCCCCCTCTCGCTGCACAGTACTTACCTAACAGTGAAGGTCGGCCGACAGGAGAAGGATGGGGGAGGGTGGCTGCAGAAGATGGTGGACAGTGGCTGCAGAAGACCATTGTGGCAGCAGAAGAAGGCAGTGGTGGAGCACATCTCAGCAGACACCAGATGTTGTAATTGACTTCCGGGTAATACCGCTGGGACGGGTTTCACCACTGCCTTCTGCTGCCACCACCATGGTCCTACACCCCCCTCCTTCTCCCGCTGCACTGCTGCCATCCTTCTCTTCCTGTTGCCACCGGCAGGCCTTTCATCCCTGAATTGTCCCATGGCTCTTGAAATACGGGACAATTATGTGTCCCGACAGACCTTTCAGAGACAATGGGACAATTAATTGAAATAGGGGCCAATCCTGTATATACGGGACGTCTGGCAATCCTAGATAAGAGGCAAATCGTTACCTGTATGAGAACAATTATCAGCAATTTATTTTTGTAGAAACCCCCTCCAACAAATACAAATAGATGACACCAGATTGCAACACATTACAATCAATTAATTAGTCAATCAATAATACAATCTGAAAAGGTGGAAACAATAGATTGTATTTTACAATTGAGTAGAGCTGCTCTTTTAAATATAAGTATGAGTGAAATATAGGTTCTTAATTCTGCTTCTTAAACAGTGTATATATACAAGGGATTAGGATTGGATTCTGTATCAGCTGAATACTGGGGGTGCACTCAGGGATAATAGTACTTAGGAAACTATGAGAAAACAAAAAGAAAACTTTTTGTTCATAATAAATAAAATATTCTTTCAAATCAGTGGAGGTGATACACACCACCTCTTTCCAGTATATAAAATTTACACATATCAAGTGGAGTGCATATCCAAACAGGGACTCTGTTTTCACATAGTTTCTTAAACAGTGTACAGTATTCATGTTCAATACCTGTGGGTGGAACGTTACACATTGTCAGCATGAGTGAAATGTTTAAGTAAAACATTTTGTTGTCACTGCTCTATATTTTAATGTTTTTTTACAGAAACAGATATAAGAACCCAAATGAATGATGTCCTACACCGTTGTCGATTTTATTCTTATTCTTTCGTTACTTAAATCTCCACCCACAAGGGAAGATTTTCTAAGTCTAATGTAGGACATTGATAAGACAAATTCAGATTAGGCACATAAGAAATACACTAAAAAAAACAGAATTAAAAACAATGTATAAAAATTCATATGGATCCTTCCATTAAGATAGTTGTAATTTATATTCACCATAAGTTACATTTTAAAAGGTATTAGCAAAATCAAACCCATTTAAAAAAAAAAAAATTATATGACATTTAGATACATTTTTAATATTACAAAGAATATAGAATTATTATTCAGCCTAATAGGTTGTGTATACTGTGTAAGGATACAGTATTTTTGTTCCTGATAATCAGCAGCGTAGCCAAAATTCTTGTGGGGATATTGAGGATACTAAGACATTTCGAAAAAGGAAAACTTCAATTTGCTATTTGATCAAATGGAATGGAGTTCAAATGTATTGTGCTTGCAACCAAAAAAACACACACACCATAAAAAGCAGGAGCCCCAGAGTCTCAATTTTAACAAGGACCAGCTGAAAAATGAAGGCAAGCAGCATACAGACCATCTTATGTCTGCCAATTCATTTCCTGGCCCCAAAAAACTCTTGTTTCCTCTCATGCAGGCCAAACATGGCATGGTACCAAGGGAATTCTAAATGGAATCAATTGCACTTGTTACCAACTGAGTTCTCCTTTATTCTTATATTACCAAGGAATAGATGTTCAGCTGCAAGCAATTATAATGAGGAGTTACTGAGTAATGGTTTCCAGATTGCTCCATGATGGGGAATTAATTGAAAGAGACAATTTAAGAGTTTAAACCATGTAAATGCATTTCTGACTCTTTCAAATAGTGAAGTTTGGAGATTTAGAACGGCTGAAACGTTAAGAGCTGATAAAGACGTAATAATAATGGCCATTTAGATTCCAATTCTGAAAATTAGTTTTAATGATTCAAAGGTAACATTGTGTACTATGCTCTGCACGCAAAAAGTGTACACCTGTTTTTTTTCAATGCACGAAATAGAGCATAATGTTTACAGTTATTAAAGACATTTTGTCTCACTAGAACAGTGGTTTCCAACCTTTATTAGGTTAAGGAACCATATACTGTAATTATATTGTAAAATTTTATGGAAACCCAACCCTCTCTAATAGCGTTGTCTGAAATCAGATGCATTGTAAGGTCTTCTGTATTTGGTACTATTTTTACATGACCTGAAAACTACATGGAACCCTTTAGGGATGCCCAAGTAGTCCTAGGAACCCCAGTTGAAAGTCACTGCACTAGAAGGTTATTGTGAATGTTTTGTGCATAGAACTAAAGAAACATTGGATAGAATTCAGGACAGTGCAATGCCTTTACAGTATTAATTGCCTGACCTACACGTGTCCAACATGTATTGCAATATTATAGTAAGGTTTAGATGCATTCTCATTGTGTAACCCTGAAGCAAAGCTTTGTCCTAGTCATACACAATTACTAGTCAATCATAAAAATGGCCAACATAGATTTTCAATGATGATGTCTGAGGGGGCTATGCATCAATGTTGTTTGTTCAAATTGCCGCAGATCCATTAGGAGTAGAGATTAACACTACAGACCTGACGGATTTATTAGAAGCAAAGAGAGAGGAAAATCACCCCAGTTACAGACGCACATTTTCAGTGGTTGACAAATCACCAAAAAATCTACTCGCCACACAAAAAAATCTACTCGCCACCTAGTACCAAACGTGTGCTGCTTGGGCCAATATTTACTCGCCCGGGGGTTAAATCCACTCGCCCGGGGCGAGCAAATGTATAGGTTTGTCGAACACTGCACATTTTTATACATCTCAATATACTATTGCACTTTTGTTGCCAGGTGTCCAGTATTGAACCAGATCCTGTATTTGGACACCCTGTCCAGTCAAAAATTAGAGGTAATACTGGACATGTATGTGTCCGGTATTACCTCTCCAGACATAGTGACCTGACCGGCTCGGGGGGCCGCGGGATTTCCCTGAGCAGGGAGAGAACAAAGCTGCTGTTGCTAGAGGACTGGGCAGCTTCCTCCATCCTGATTGGCTGCTCCTGGGTAATGCAGCCAATCAGGAGGAGGTGTCAGGAGCTTGAGGGTGGGACCATGGAGAGGCGGAAACAGCATAGAGAGGTGAGAGGGGGGGGTGTGTGCGTGTGTCGAGTGCGTTGCAGCTTTCACCATTGTGTCCAGTATTTTTGGAGAAGCCACCTGGCCACCCTAATTGCACTGACTATCTACTCCTCTAATTTCTCATGTCAAATATCTCCAAAATGCACAATGGTATAAATGGAGCAAAATTGCACCTTGATAAATTGACGCAAAGTAATCCTTGGTAAGCTCTTATTTAGGATATTCTTGTATCTTTCCCAGGGAGCTTTACATTCCATCAACATATTAGCCTTCGCTACCTCTTTGGCAGGCGATACTATGTATCCACTATTCTTTCAGTGAAGAAGTACTTCCAGGCATTTACCCTGAACCTCACCTCCTCTATTTTCATAGCATGACCTTTTGTTCTAACATTATTCTTTCTATAAAGAAGGTTTCACTCTTGTTGATCTTTTACCTCTGAAGTACCCATTAAAAACAGCATTTAATATCTATTTATATTAAAGGATAACAATAAACAACATATGCAGAAATGATGAGCAAGAGAAAGTGTATTATACAGATCTTTAGTATAAGATAGGTGTCACGGGAACTATGACTAAGGTATTCTTGATTCTCTTCTTGGTCTCCACAATACAATACGATGGTTGCAAAATATTTTAGAGTTCATTAGTCCACTGATCTGTCTTTAGAGTGAGATCCTGTTTGTAGAAACACTACTGCACACAGCACCGATCTCCTCTAATCTTCCTGCTGAAACCTGTTTATAGTCCCAAGGTTCATTGAAGAATCTGTTCGCTTTCCCTTCTCGTACTGCTGGAACAATTTACCTGAGTCCCGCAAATCTGCTTTCTTGTCTAAGTTCCTTCAAGACTTTCGGTTGTTTCCTACTTTAAACATGTTTGTAACTGTAAATGAAACTATTTTTAATATCTCATTATACCCACTCACTAGCTTCATGTTACATAGCCTGTAACCAATATGGCACTGATAAGACCCAAAAGGTCAAAACAGCTGCCAGTGGGTACTATAGGTTTATAGCCAGGGTGGGCAACCCTATCGCCATTCACCACTTGTGGCGAATTGGCAGTAAAACTGTAGCGAATAAGACCACTGGGACTCTCTGTGCGGACAGCGATGGCCCCCTAAACCCCCCCCTCTCTCCCCTTCCTTGGTAGGGAAGGAGCGCACTCCCTCCCACAACCCTGCCCGTTACAGCACGTGCTCCCTCCCCTCCAAGCCCTCTCAAGCTTGACGCGCTGACGCGTTGACGTGCAGCCCGCTCCAGCGTGACACGCACCCCCCCAGCCAACTCCAGCGTGATGCACTGCCCGCCTGCCAGCCACCCACCCGCCAGCCAAAAACACCCACCAGCCCACACACCACTGCCGCCCGCCAGCTGCCGCTTCCCATTGCCGCCACACCGCGATCTGGTAGGCATTGGGGGTGGGGGGGGGTGTGCGTGTGGTTGATGAAGGGGACTGCTGAAAGGGTGCTGGGGGGAGTTCAAGGGTGCTGGGGGGAGATTAAGGGTGCCGGGGGGGAGAGAGATCAAGGGTGCCGGGGGGGAGAGAGATCAAGGGTGCCGGGGGGGAGAGAGATCAAGGGTGCCGGGGGGATGGGAGAGAGATCAAGGGTGCCGGGGGGACGAGAGAGATCAAGGGTGCCGGGGGGGGGGGGAGAGATCAAGGGTGCCAGGTGGGGAGAGAGATCAAGGGTGCCAGGGGTGAGATCAAGGGTGCTGGGGGAGATGAGGGGGGTTAATTGAGATGGTGATGAGGGGAGGTTAAATGAGATGGTGGTGAGGGGTGGTGAGGAGATGATGATGATGAGGAGGAGGAGGCTAGTGGTGGTGGCATGGGAGGAGGATGAGGAGGGGGTGAGAGGATGAGGGGGGTTGCGGTCTGAGAGCCGTTCTATAGTGCGTGCGCTTGCTGCGCCGTGTGCGCGTGCGGCAGTTATAGTTGGCTGTGGTTAGTCAGCCTTTCTATAATGGTGCCGCGCGTGCACGGCAGTGAGCGTAGAACCGACCGACGAGGGGGGGGGGAAATGAGGAAAAGAAAGATTTCACGCCACTACCGCCGCTGAAATGTGTGTGTGTACGTACAATGTTAATAAATAATTTATTAAAGTATTTCTTTATTTATTTCAAACTTATTTATAAAACACACACAGTGCATCACTCGCTCACAGCATACACACAGAAAGCAAGCGTCACGTGCACGCGCGTTCGCACAGGCTCGGGCGCCCACTATAGAACGGCCCTGAGAATTTATAAACTTGTTCAAACAGTGTGTGTTTAAAATTTTCGCATGCGCAACATAATACCTCGATTTTTGCATGATGTGGCTATTTTCACTTCTAATTCGCCACACCTGTGGCTACTTTGAAAAATAGGTTGCCCACCTCTGTTTTATAGGATATGCACTTTTTAACCCAGGCTGTGTAGAAAAGCGGTGTCATATGGCAGACGTAAGCTTATATGGGTCCATATTAAAATAGATTAGAAGTAAAGAGTGACTCACTGTGAGTGCTCATTTATATGTCATTACCCAGAATCCCCCGCTGCAGTGGAAGCATTGTATGCTTAAAGATAATGGGGAAATACAGGGTTGCAGACCTGTCTGAGGCATGCAAATGCACCACATGTAGTATTTTTATTTACTGCACACTGTACGGTGGTGGGGTTTTGTCAATTTTTTTACCCACCATAACTTATATAACTCGTGGTTATAATTGAAAATTGTAATGTTGGCAAATTTACTTTGTGAGCTAATAAACTATAGAGAAACCCCCGCTACTGCTTGCAATAGTGAATTAATAATGATGGGTGTAGGTGCTGATGGGGCAATATAAGAATAATAAACAAAGGAGGAAAGAACCCCAGTAGAGCACTCATACACTGTGTTTAGATGATGGTGTAAATTTAAAACTAAACTTTAGAGCTAGAGGTCTTAACAATATGACCTAGAGCTATAGCTGTTGTGTATCCGTGGGGCAGTAATTTACACTTTTCATTTAACCCTAAGGCAACATAGGTGCATTATCTTATCAAGATTTAAATTGCACTCTATTGCTAACTACTGGCTGTGCAATCAACCCACCATTAGCAGTGTAATTTCAATACTATTGCACAAATGCACTACAAGTATATAATTGGCATTCCATATAAGAATAGTACTTATAATCCCTCAATCTAGCTTTCCCCCAGGCTTCCCTAATTAAGGTGGCTGGGGGCTAGTACTCAAGCAACACTTCAATAACGACTACCTACCTGGGGACTATCATATCCCTTAGGTAATTAAGCGTAGTGATACAGAGTTTAATCCTATTTTAATCCCCATTGTTTTACTATGTTTCTAATAAAGTTTCGTTTTACATTTACACCATCATCTCAACACAGTGTATGAGTGCTCTACTGGGGTTCTTTCCTCCTTTGTTTATCAACTTTACTTTGTGTCCAGGACATACTTGAAAATGAGAGGTAACACTCAATGGTAAAATATTTTATAAATAATAATAATACTAATAAATAACATATATGCTGTGTCTGCATATACAATAAGTTAATAAATCCCACAGTAATTTAATAATGTGCAGATAATATTTACATGTTCAGAAGTCTGCTATCGAAAAAAAAGATTCTGGGAAAACATTTGCAAAGCTCAATTAAAGCCACATTGGCTGACTCATATTTAATCATCTTTGTCTTTTGTATTAATAATAATTCTTCATTGACATTTGGCAGACTAGATAAAGACTTGCACAATCAAAACTCCTTTTGGCTCCTTTTTGTTTTTTTTCGGTAGTACTGACTTGTCCAGGAAGCCATTTGTTAATCTGCGATAAATTAAAATGAGAGAACGATGGAATACATTATTATTCCTTAATCCTTCAGGTTCCGCAAAAGTCATCGTTTTCAGGGAAAGAAAATACAGAAATGGCAGAAAGTAAAATATAATATAAAACATCTCAGAAACATAAAGTTACGTTTGGTGATGACTGTGAGAATGACTGTACGAAAAAGAACAGTTTAAAAATGTATTAACAACCAGCAATCTCTGTCCGAAACAGAAAATAAATGGTTTAATAATAATAGCATGTTCTTGTATAGCGCTGCTAGTTTTTACGTAGTGCTTTACATAGACTTTTGCAGGCACAGGTCCCTGCCCTGCAGAGCTTACAATCTATATTTTTGGTGCATGAGGCACAGGGACTTGCCTGAGGTCACAAGGAGCTGGGAATTGAACTAGGCTCCCCTGTTTCAAACTATCATTGCCAGTAAGTGTCTTTACTCACTGAGCCACTCACTGAGCCACTCACTGAGCCACTCACTGAGCCACTCACTGAGCCACTCACTGAGCCACTCACTGAGCCACTCACTGAGCCACTCACTGAGCCACTCACTGAGCCACTCACTGAGCCACTCCTTCTCCTTAACTGCATCAGTGCTGGTCATGCTGGTTTATGGAGATTTATGAAAGTGGTGGTTAAGCATTCATGGCTATCTCTTTCCTTTTTTCAAGGTACAACTCTTTCAACTGCAACAGATATCATGACAACAATTTATGGCAGGCCTGGGGCTCCTTGGAAAAAAAAGTTGGCTTGCATAAAGGGCTGAGGTAGTTCAAAATCCAGATTTGAAGTCAGGCTACAAGTTCTACATCTGTGTCTCAAAGGAGGTACAGCCTACCGTGTTGACATAATGTAAATATTCCCACAACCTCAAGTGCAAGGGCTGTAGTTCGCTTTTCTCTCTCCTTGTCACTATAATGTAGACATAACCATGATATGCATTTACAAAAACATTACATGCAATACACAGTTCTTGCTAGTAATAGAAACCATGCGGTGGAATAGACAGATTTCAGTCCCTTGTGCCGTCATGTCATGTTATGTTGTAGTAGCCTTGTCTCCCAATAAAAGGCAATATTAACCACTCCTCATCCCTGCCTTATCTGTCAAATTATGAATACAATTAAAAGGGGATTGCACCAGACTAGGTGGCTCTTTCCCAGTGGACATGAGTGACAGCTAAATACCTTCCAGGCATGGTGACCATTGCAGATATTGTCTAATACCGTATATTATCTGTTGTATTTTCTATAGGAGGCTTCAAGAGTTGTACTGTCCAAGATTCAGGATCACGGTGTATACAATACAACATGTTTTTGTTCCAGGAACTGTTAAAATATCCCCTCCTTCCATGTTCTTTTTATATTTCATTTCTTTTTTTTTTCTTTCATGGATGAAGACCTTATTTCACACTGTCATGTTTAATAGGCACAGCAAAGTGCACATACGCTGATGTTGGTACTTCACATTAGAGGCTATTTAACAAAGTCTTCCAGTTCAAAATGGGAATACTAGTGTTGTAAACAATTTCACCATAGTTATTATTGAAATAAATGTCATGTGATTACTTTTCACATTTCTGCAGGAACTTTTACCACTGGGACTTTCAGGATTATTGTCAGGAAAATGAAATACACTAATAATGCATAGTTTTACTATGGGAATGAAGTATCAAGGTAATTTTGGAGCAAAATTGTTGATGGTGATGATGATGATGATGATGATGATGATGATGATGATGATGATGATGATGATGATGATGATAATAATAATGATAACATGATTTCCGTCTGTCAATGTAACAAGGTACAATGTTGCTCTATACAGGTATGTTTAATGTGATTTGGCCTCAATATAAGTGGTTACAGAGGATTTACATGCAACATATAGACTTACTGTCTGGAGCAGCGGCTGAAAAAGCGGAATGCTGCAGCTCCGGAGAAAGTGCTGCCGTGATCATGCTGCGGAGGATCCATGCATCTGGATCCAACCCCCGCAGCAATAATCCTCTGGCACCGGGGCAACCACAGTCGCGGTTCAGCGGCTTGCCGCGGTGCCGGAGACAGTAAGATATTTGATATCAGCATTTTAAGAGATCTTTTATTTTTTCGTTTTAGAGAAAACAAATACGTTTTGCCAGGACTACCACTGTGAATTTGTGAAAGTATGACATTTCTTAGTTGTGAAATTTTAATATATATATATGTGTGTATTATATGTATATTTTTATTTATATAGCACCCATTGTTTGGGCTCTAAGTTTGAAAATCTATATCTAAAGTATATTAGATTTTTGAGTGCTTTGTTTCTTGTATGTAATAAATATGTATGTTGTTTATAGCGTTTGGACTGCTACAAGATATATGTTAAACAATCTAAATGACCTTTTATTCCAGTCTAATTGCATTAAATATGTAACATAATGTGCAGAACATGTGGAATATGTAGAACATTTTGGTTTTAAATTATCTGTAACTAAGTACAATGTGAGATAAACAGGCCAAAGCAGCTGCAGTGTGTATGGGTGTTTATATGTATGTGTAGAGAGTATATGTGTACGTATTTCACTAAATGTACGTATTTTCACCTATTCGTTTTGTGACATGGCACTGGTGAAAGAATCAACCAAGTGAAAGGGATAATGTCTGTTTATCATTAGAGGATCTACAGAATGTGGATCTACAGAATCATTAGAGGATCTACAGAATGTGGGCTCTGTGGCTAGAATTTGGAATGACAAATAGAATAAATTTAATATTTACATATTCTTTATACAAATGTATTGTATTTTAATGCGTATCATTTGCAATATTTTGCAAATATGACCAGGAGATCAAATGGCATTTTACATGGGTACCCTTACTGAGAAACAAATATATATATTTTGGGTAACTTGCGGAGGTATGTGGAGAAAACAAACAGCTATTATTAATCAAGCCATATACAGAACTGTCACTTTGAACATTTTGAGTTTCTAGGAATATCTGATAAAATCATACACAGTAAAAATGACCTAGCAAGATGAATTACATCAGTTTGTTCATTGTCATTCGTACCGAATTTCTACCAAAGATACACATAAAAAAAGATGTTGTTAAATGTGCCATGCTAATAACTAATACTGTCATTTGACAAAGTAGAAATGTAAAAAACAATCATCTCTTTATATATTTTGCAATATGCCACACGAATACATATAAATCTAGCCTGCACAATAAATTGGCAAGGGGAAATGGAAGTTTTTAGTCATACCTACTTCTACTATTTCACAGAGCATGTATGTTTGAAAGGTAAGACATCTATTTATTTATTAAAGCATTCTGACCAGAGCGAGCCAAATTAAGACACAAACGTTGTTTTCAACAGGGACTTTGGAAGTGGCAGGTTGCAAGTAACATGATTAGTAATAATAAACAGGGCTATTTTAACAGAGTATCCTAAGTACACTATTAGCTAGACAAAACATAGGAAGACAGACAAAATACAAGCTGTTACTAAATGCCTGTGGCATGGATTTGTCAGTCAAAATTCAGTTGTAAGTTCAAAGCAATCCCTTCCTTTTGCATGACCTGGGCACTCATCAGCTTGATGTGAATAACAGGGGAAATATAAACAAAATAGATTTGTTCCTTTCTAAGTAAACAACAGGAATATTTTGACCCAAATGAAGAATCTCAGTGCCTCTCCATAAAACATTTTGGAAGCTAATCTATACATTTTACCTTAACCAATTGAGTGCTGCTTCACTTTACTGTTACTGACGTAACAGTTATGCCATAGGATGGTGGTAAGGAGACCTCTTAGGCTGAGTCCCCAGTGTGCGCGCCACACAACACAGCGCAGCCATCTATGGGGCAGGCACCAGTGGCTGTGTGTGTGGATGCGCATAGCGCTGTGACGCGGACGCTGGCAGAGAAAACAAGAATTTTGTCTTCCTGTGCCGCGGTCACGTGACGCACGCAGCCAATGGCAGGGCAGATATGCCCTGGCATGGTCACATCCCCCATCATGGCCCCACCCCCACGCTACTCTACAGCTCCCCTACAGCGCCGATCGCAGCTGTAATCGCTGCACGCACCACCATGCCGCCAGGCACGCTTGGAGCTGGGAGACCGGGGTCGTAGCCTTATGCAGCATCTCCCAAAACATTGAAATGTTGAAGTGAAGAGGGATGCTTCCATTTGAAACTTAAAGGGGGGATATCCACATTTAAATATTGGGCAAGTGAATCTTCCAGAACTCATTGGTGTTTGATTGTTTTTTGGCTTATAAAGCTCAATTTACAGTGTCTCGGCAGATGTGAGAATGCAAACATTTTTAGTCCGTTTCTGAGGTCCTGGGTGGTGTGGAGAGTGTTAACCTCACCTGAAGTTGAAATAGGGAGTCTCTTCTTTTAATCATTTGAGAAGAGGTAAGAGGGATAAGTTTTTGTGAACTAATATGGTATAAAATGTAATAATGACTGTATAAAGTATGGGTGTACAATAACGTATATACATACATACCTCAATAATATTAATTAATCTTTCATTTTTATTAATGTATAATTAAATTAAATAATGGATGCCCTTCCGTCATTTAATTTAATTGTACATTAATACAAACGATATATTAATATTGTTGAAGTATGTATGCATTATTTTACACCCATACTTTATAAAGTCACTATTGCATTATATATCATATAATTAAGTGAAAAGGTTAATAAGTGTAAAAATGATACATTTCTCAATATTCTAACAAGATTTGCCTTAGCTTTTGGTAATGTAATTAAAGTTTGACCAATGCGCATGTGCAGTGAGACATGAAAATCCCAGCTAATAGCTCTAGCACTTTGACGAACAGACGCTATTTTTGCATCTCATTAGATTTGAGAATATCAGTTAATAATAAGAAAAATAACGTCCGTTCCCTGTGAATGTCACATTATTATGTAAAAATTAACGGCCTTCTGATGATCTAGCCTTTAGGCCGCGTCCATAGTCCACGTGACGGTGCAAACAAAAGGCTGTATCTCAATGAGAACGGCCATAGAGCGTGAGAGATGGAAGGCGACGGCGCCGCCAATTTTTGGCACGATAACATTTTTTATTTTGCCGCGCGACACCTGGGACACGTGCCCGGTTCAGCCAATGAGGGCGAACCGCTCACGTGACATCACGAGCACCCCCCCCCCCGGCATGCCACCCTGTCGCGTATCCTCCTCCACATCCGACAGGCCACGGATCGCCTCCATATCAGAAGCCTTAGCCTGGGGGTCGGCTTTGAGAGTCTCCGGTAGATTGTTGCTGACGTGAGGTGCACAGTAACAGAAGGAGCAGCGGACGGATTCCATGTTAAACTTTGGAACTGTGAGCAGTCTTTTGGAGTCAGATGAGAAATTCAGGAATATTTACATGACTGGCTTTTAAAACTAATACCTGGTCACCACATGCAACAACATATACACTACTTATTTGGATTGAGGTGTGATCAGTGAGTTGTTTTTAATATTTTGAAAAATGTTGTTACATTTTTTGCCACAATGTGTTTTAAATTGAGAACAATGTGAACCAGCCATTCCCAGTCTGATTGATTAATAATGAGATTTAGTTGTGGCAAATTGCACATAAGTATAGTCAAGCCATACCTTACTATGGGACTGGAGGTATTTTTACACATTTAAAACTTTTTATTTTGACTCCTAAACAGCAGTTATGTTGCCATCAACAAAGCAGTGTGCAGCCGGTAACTAAATATGTGGGATGGGGACAGGACACAACAGTGTCAAACATAGCTGAGGAGATTGTAACCTGATCTCACTTTTAATTTAAATGCTGTATGCAGTGACTTGAAAAGTAGTCAAAGGTTGTCTAATTACAGGATCTACGTTTACTACACATTGAGGCAGCGCTTTGCACAATATTTTAGGAAGATGTAGGCAATATTTATGCTATAAATGTAGGAAAGGGGAGAGGCTTGCTAAGACAAGTCTCTTTTTCTTGAAATAAAAACGTACAGCGCACATACACTCTGACCACGCTACAGTACATTTAATGAACAATAAGAGATTTGTTGCATTAAATGATCTGAAGTCGGTTAACAAGTCTCATGTTAATAAGATTGCTCAGAATGCTCTCTATATCATTACAAACAACTAAGAGCCTCATTCACTAAACCGTGCTAGTGCTATTAAAGTAAATGCTTCACATAGCTTCATGGTGCAGCACTGTTTTTAAAATGACTTATACAAACTTTTTAGAACAGTATGTTAAAGATCGTTTTGTGTGTGCATATTCTAAAGCATGAACAATAAAATAAAACCTCTGTTTACAATTACAATATACTCCAAATGCTCAAAAAAAAAAAAAAAGAAACCTCTTGCTGGGTTGCTTGGTTTTCAATGTTTATTAGTTTGACTTTTCCAAAGTCAAAATACACTTTGAAATGTAGCATGTCATTATGTAATTTGTAGTTACAAACCCCAGGCCCATTTGTAGGAATCTGAGACAGAGCAGAGCCCTTCCAGTTAACAGTGTACTTACCTAGACTGTGTTTTTTCTCTAAATCTTATTATCAGCCAGCATAAACACTAAGCCATCGAGAACATTGCCCAGCGCAAAGTCCGGAGAACTCAACATTAACTCAGAGAAAAGAACCAAAAATATATATTTTTTATAACTGTACAGTATATACCCCAAAGTGGAATACTTAGAACACAATGCTTAAACAGGAACATTGTACATTTTAAGTGAGCACTTTGTGTGTGAAAGAAAATCAAAATGCACTGTAAATAATTTTGATATAACATAAGTGTTTTGCAAACTAAACAACATTTTTTTACCTGTGTGATATGGTGAGAAATTAATCATAAAATAAGCAGGGTTTTTTTATTTGTATTTTTTGTTAAAATAAGACTACAGTTTATTATAAAAACTATTGGACTGAGTCTCTGTGTGTAATAGAATGTTGGTATGTTTGTGTTCAGAGAAAACAATAGGGGTGTATGGAGCACAGAACATTTTGAACTATGGACAATAGTTTTCTTTGTTCTCTTAAAATGTCATAATTTATCTGGCTAAAGACCACTAATAGCATAGTGGAAACTTCAATCCCCACAGGAACATCAAAAACTAAAGGGGATTTTTTTTTTAGCATTTGCACTGTAAAGTCTGAGAATCGTGCAGTCTTTTAAAATGAATATCACTAATAATTCTAATGCCATTTTTTGTGTGGTATCTATACTATTTTGCCCTGTATAATACACATTTGTATTTTCGTTTTCTAAAAATGACAAATTCAACAAAACAATAAAAAAAATATTACATTATGAATAACCGCAGGCAGACTGCCTTGATTTTGGTTTTAATAGCTATTGTAATACAATGATCCTACAGCATGTCTAGAAGCTTCTATATGGCTCTATACAATTTTCTTGTGAAAATAGGACAGCTTAAAGAAATGATCCCCTCTATCCACCAAACTTTTTTTTACAGGATGGTAACCAGGGGGTCCCTGGACCTTAACCGTGTTATTTTCAACTCCCCCCTGGTTACCAAGATACTTACAAATAAAGGTACTGGTATCACTTCCTGGTTCCACTCTGGGATCTCCTGCTTTCGCGGGCCAATAGGAAATCACAATGGATTATGTTGAAGCTTCCTATTGACCTTCATGATGCAGGAGATTTCAACTGCCATTTTGTTTCCCCTGGAGGGGTATTAAAAACTGGTACATTTACTTGTAAGTATTGCAGGAACTGGGGAGTCCATGAAGCTTAAAATACTGCATTTCAGCTCTGGGTATGCCCCGGATTCTATCGTGTAAAAAAAATGGGGGTTAAAAAAGTAATTGAGCAGCCGGAGGTTGCTGCTTTAATTGACTTGAAACACAAAACAGGTGTCCCAATGTATACTTATTCACAATAATAAACTATTTTTCACCTGGCTTACAAGATTCCTCTGTGTGTTGTTACTTGTCTTTCTGGCATCTAATACTAATTATGTCACCTAACAAGTCACCACGCCGCCAACTTTATAGATCTGTATGTTTTATCTGAGAGATGCTCCAAGATATCCCGAAGCTGGTTATAATTTAGCTTTCCAGGACTTGGAAAACCCATGAGGAACAGTTGTACTTATTGTGATTGACGTGGTGCCAATAAAACATGCAGATTACAGCAATTAAATGTATATCCCTGCTGGACCAAAACACAACTCATCCACACCCCAATCCTTAGAGCTGCCAAGTGAACATGTAACATTGTATAATGCTTATGAGGGTCTCTGCACACTGCTGGCCTCCTATTCCCAGGAACATTCAGCAGAGATGTTTGAATATCTAGCTGTTCACTTCGCAAAAATATTCGCAGATATTTCAAGAAATGTGCATATTCGCCAAAGTGCTCATGAAGATTTATATGCAAAAATGTTCCCCAGTTCTTTGTGAAAATTGTTTTTAGAATTGACACTAATATGAGCATATATTAGTGATTCTAGTTCAGCATCCATTCCTGTTTGCCATGCTGGAGAAATCAATGGTTCTACCACAGGTACAAGTGGTGGTGTTGGGTCCCGCCAGCTTGCCCAGTACCTTTTGGAGACTGAGGGATTGAGGACTGTTGTTCACCAGGCTCCTTCTCCTCTGTCACTGTATAAAGTCAGTCAGAAATCATTATCATCACCCCATGCTTACTGCGGAGGCAGAACGGTACAGTCATCATCTCTCATCACTTCTTGTGCTCCATACAGTGTACTTCTTTATCTTGATCTTACAGTATAGATATGATTACAGACAGTCACACTGGGATAATTGATGCCCAGCATGACATTATTACAAGCACCAGTTGCCTGCAAACAGCGGGCCTTTGGCAGCCCTGTAGACTCCAATTCCTATCCATAGACATCAAACAACAGCATCATTCACAATAGTGAACTCAATAGTATGAACTTAAACTCCAATATATCTGTGGATCTGTGCCCTATCTGTGGTAATTTCAGTAAAGAATATCAAGAAAATGTGCTGAACAGAGCACTTTCACACCAAAATAGTGCATAGTCAGTTGCTAAAGTTTGGCAAACTTTTATGAATAATTACAATTTCGCCAAATGTTTTGAGTGGAGAAAGTCCAAAATTTGCCAGTTTGACAAACAAGGGCAAACATTTTGCACATCTCTAATAAGCAGTTGTATAGTCATTCACCACAGGACAGTTTTTCCTATTGTTGTTCTGAGGGGATACAATGTGGGTAGTAGAGTCAGCAGTTATATTTATATGCAAGCTTTAAAGCAGCAGTAAAAACTTTTCCCCATTAATATGTGCATCAATACTATGATAAGTAATTAACTAAGTTGCTGATCGATCAGCGAAGATTTGGCTCAGGGTTTCACTAAATGGCAGCATCAGCAGAAGAGGACCAAAGATGCATAGTTCTGGGGAAGATCATGTGGCCATGTAATTACTAGAAACAATTGGTGCACTGCTAGAGAGAGGGCAGGACTCAAAAAGGGGTGTGCCAGAGCCTGTTTCAGAAGGGAATGTGACTTTGTAAATGGTTGCTATAGAAACAAAAATGCTTGTTTACATTATAATACATAAGAAATGTCATTCGAAATTGTTTAAAAAAATTGCTAAAAGTATTATCTCATTGTGCAGAACAGATTTATTAAGAAAAACACCCATGTAGGATATTGCTTGGTCTGCAGCGTTACGTGAGTTTTTGGTGGCTGGAAGCTCACGTTATGTTCATGCTTTTAGTTGCTTTGTCTTACATTTCAGAGTGTATCCTCATATAAGCTTTAACTTTATCATAGATTAATATTGGTGTTTCTTTATACATTTCATCATTCAACCAAACAGGAGAGAAAAGTGCGCACATAAAGTAATGGAAAATGGTACCGAAAGAGTTTAGACATGCATGTAAACAGTGCAAAAACACCCCCATTCATTTTAAAACAGAACAGTTATGCTAAGTATACCTTATTATTATTATTATCCTTTCTAATGATAGATTATATGCTTCAGCAAAAAAAAAAAAAATAATCAGTAAAAAATACATAAATAATGATATATTTATTTATTTGATTAGAAATGGGGTTTTTTCAGTCTGATTGTTACTGTAAATCTTTTTGATGCAAATTATTAACTGGAATTCTTGTTCAGTACATTTGGTGCACAGTGTACAACAGCAAGTTATTTGTGTATTCCTGCATGCAAAAGCCACTAATGCAAAACTGGTGTTTTCTAGCCAGTTTACCGTTTGTTCCTCGAGCAATTTGCAAAGGCTAGTTACCACATCCTGTACTGTTCTGAAGGGTGTCTTGGTCAATTAGTGATATGTCAGAGCACTATGAAGTTATTGTAACTCCAGCTGTGAGTTGTTAATAATAAACTTACCCACAGGACAATCCTGCCATATGGTTGCTGGCCAATCAATGCTACAATATGCATTGCAAAAAACATTCCTGTCAACAGTAAGTAGACATAGGTCATGGGATTTAATGCAGGGTTTGAGTAGCTAAGCTGTTCTTTTTCAGGCACAGTCTGCTTTGGAATATTTTCTTCATTTGTGAAGGCTCTTGATGAAAATGTCGCAGCTTTAATTAGAAGTTGTGGTAGAAAAAACATGATTTCATATGTTTATTGAAAGTTTGTTTAATCTAGAAAACAGCCAGGAAACCAATTAAAGTAGTGTTGGTAATTCTGTCAGAGTTACACATGCTTTCATTATTGCATTTTCATAATGCATCTTATTTTATTATATTGTTTGCAATATCTCAGTCTATACAATAATAGTAGTATTTCAATGTTAGCTATTGAAAGGTACTGTGGTGTGAGGGACTGAAGGAGTTAGCTCCCTCAGCAATGATAAGGAAACTACACAATGGTCAGGTTTCCTGCCTGAGCTGTGTGAAATTAACTCCTGATTGAGAAGCCTTTAATAACCAGGAAATAACTGTGTGCCAGAGTTCCTGTTGCCTGCTCTAGCAAGAGAGGAGGGTCACAGAGGATTGCCTGTGACCCTGCTAGGATTCACACCCAGCATCAACCAAGCTCCAGCCTGCAGGGACCTAGGCTTCTTGTTCCTAGAGGAATTTGCCTAGGAATAGCAGGGACCTCAAAGCGCCGCACCACAGAGACGCCTGCACAGAAACAGGCCAGGTGTGGCCTTGAGAAACTTCCTGGGAGCAGCAGGACTGCAATGCCTGCCTCTGATGTTTGTCTGGAGGAACCAGAGATACACACTCAGATAAGAACTTTTTATATTGTTCCCAGATATTGTTTTGTATCAGTTGGACTGCTAACTGGCCTAGCTAGCCAGGTAGCGAGGGCCTGTCTGGTCTAGTAAGTCTCCCGAGGTGAAGTAGGCTTTATTTTTATGCTTTGTGTTTTGCCTTAAAGGGACAGTGTGCCCAATGTGTTGTTGTGCTTGTGGAGAACTAAACCGCCCAACGGTTTGGTACAGCCTAAAATGCATTGTGTGGACTCATAACTGACCCCACCTAGAGGGCCGCTCCGTCGCATATGGTGTTCAAAGTGGGATGCAGCACCTCTAGAGGTTGGCAGAAGAAATGGCACCAAAATAAAGAGTCACAAATCCAGGCAGAAAGGCAAGGATCACTACGCTGGATGATGCAACAAAACCAGACTACACAACAAACATTGATCGACGAGTGGTACTGATTCTGGGAGCAGAGAATGAGAGAGAGATGACTACAGATGTGACTCATGAGAGGTACTGATTCTGGGAGTAGAGTCTGCCCCACCTGGTGTGTATAAAAACAAACAAATAAAACCCCCACGGGTTTCAAAATGGCTGTGCAGCAGGCGTGAAACGACTACAGACAGACTGCATATGATTACCAGCTGGGATTGTAGTATATGCAGAAAAAAGTGTGAACGTGTTGATATAAAACTATACAAAGCTATCAATTTTATACCGCCTCCTGTGGTCAGTGTAAAAAATACACGTGAAAATTCACCAGTAAAAACAAAATCTGTAAAAGTTTTAATTGGTGCTTTGCTGAAGTCTAGGTTGCACATCGACAGCGAGACGCAACAGTGAAATGCCCATATTATGTGGGTAGTGCGAGGAACCCGGGCACTCGGAAGAGTCCTGTTCTTACGTTCCTGAATATGAACAGTACCAGCAGTACGAGGAATATTCTCTCCAGCAACTGATACCGCAAGCAACACGTGGTGGTCAAGGAGAAAATGAAGATGTGTTGAGCAATGAATGTGAGCTCAGAACTGCTCATGTCTCCAAGTCTCCCAAAACAAAGAAGAAAAAGAAAAGAGGTTCGCAACTTACAGAAGAAGTTACAGAAACGTTTAATGAAACAAGCGCACCATGGATTAGTAAAATTAAATCAATATTTAATATCAGGTCACATGGACCACATAAATAAAAATCAAATATCAACTGGGGGCCAATTTACCCTTCAGTTATTAGCCCTTTTAAAAATAATCGATGGTCGTGGTGTCAAGATCTGTGACAATGTTGTATCTTGCAATAATATTGGCCAATGCTTGGAAAAAATATTCCTAATCCTGGGAGCCATTGCGTTATACTGCGTGACAAAGGAAACCTGCCTCCGGGCTCCTTTCTCATTCTTCCTCTCTTTATACTCCAAGAGTTCATTCCTGTCCATTCCTTGGACTAGGGATAAAGAATCTTCAAGTTCATCTATAGGATATTTCCGTTCTATGAATTTATTTTTGAGTTCGTCCGCCTGTTTTGAATAAGCCTCCAAATTGGAGCAATTTCGCCTCAGGCGGACGAACTGCCCCTTTGGAATATTACGGATCCATTGCGGATCATGATGGCTATCTGCCAATAAGTAATTATTAGCATGTACGGGCTTAAAGAATGTTTGTTTCTGAATCTGATTATTAACTGCACTTATATTCAAATCTAAGAAATTAATTTCTTTGGTATCGTAATGACATGTGAATCTCAAATTTTTATTGGTATTGTTAAGATACAGAATAAATGTGTCCAGCAGCTCCAAACTGCCATCCCAAACAAAAATAATATCATCGATGGAGCTCTGGCGGCGCTTCATCGATGATATTATTTTTGTTTGGGATGGCAGTTTGGAGCTGCTGGACACATTTATTCTGTATCTTAACAATACCAATTAAAATTTGAGATTCACATGTCATTACGATACCAAAGAAATTCATTTCTTAGATTTTAACATAAGTGCAGTCAGAATAGCTGTGCTTCATTTGCCTTTAAGATGACGTCACGAAGCCGGCGTCACATGGTATTTCAGCCAATCAGATCGTGGGAACCAATTCCACACTCTGATTGGCTGAAATACCATGTGAAGCCGGCCATCTTGGATTTAGTGAAGTCATCTTAAAGGCAAATGAAGCACAGCCATTCTGATTGGCTGGCATCAGTCCCATTAAGTGACGTAATTTAAAAAAAAATTAAAGTCGGAACATGGTTTGAACAGCCAATCAGGTGGCTGTTAACCATTTTGAGGCTAAATGTGACGTCACACGCCCTATTTAAGGCCGTGACGCCTCATTTGAGCCCAAGAAGACGACGAGACAACATCGGTTGGGATTTACTATGGGGTTTTTTGGATTGACAGATGAAGATAGAAGATAAAGAAGATCAAGAAATGGTGACAGATGAAGATAGAAGAATGTGATTAAAGAAAGAAAAAAGAAGATTTGGGTACCTGATCCGGATCTTCATGGCGGATGGCATCGGATGCTGTTGGAGGCCTTCAAGGTACGTGATCTTCCTGTTACCCAGGGAGTCGGAGGGCCACCGCTTCTAATGGTAAGTAATATATTGAATGTTTGTAAATGTCTCTTTTTACAGGTTTCTTCATTGGATGTGTTTTTTTATTTTTTGGGGGGAGGCACATTGACTGATAATATATTAATCTGTACCACTTTAGGGTACAGATGAATATATTATTATGACAATATTTGGGGGGCATTTGTGGCTTGGTATTGCTGTTGTTTTTTTTAATTTCAATTTCTTATGTGGATGTGATTGTTTGTTTTTTTCCTGCTTAATGGTAATAAAATGTTTGCGATTGGTGTTTGTTTGTAGTTAATGTTGTATTATGTTAGCTAATGCGTTTTATGGTTATTTCAGATATTGTTTGAATGTATTTCTTTGTCTTTTAATGTTTACATTCATTAATGTTGTAGTAATTCATTGTTTGGATTGGTTAGTGTTACTATTCATTTTGAGTTGGTTTAGGAATTAATTGGTTTCATTGGTTAATGGTTTAATTAATTCATTGTTGATGTTGTTACTGCTTGTATTCATTGGATTAGCTGGCTACTGTTTTTATTTACTTTATTTAGGTATGCTAATGCAGTGTTTAATAATGGGCAAATAATCTATTATCCATATCTGGATAATAGTTATTTTGCATATTATTGTACTGTATGTGTTAGGGGGGTGTATTTAGTTATAAATAATATTTAGTATTTTTGTAAGCACATCATTGGTACCGCAGGCCCGCGGATACCCCAGGACTCCCGCGGGGACCCTGGGACAGCCGCGGGGTCAGCCGGGGACATCCACGCTACCCCGGCACTCTCGGGGACCCCCACGGGGTCAGCTGGGGACACCCGCCGGCCAGTTGTGAGGGTGTTGCGCACGCAAAAATGTAAACGAAGAAATTTTTCAAAGTCCAGCTTTTTTATCACCTGCCTTGAGCTGGCGATCTTTTTTGAACGCAACCTTCGCATACGATAACTTTGCGTAGCTTAGTGAATCCCGGAGAAGGGCAGAATTGAACGCAAACAGGTTATCGTACGAACAAAGTTGGACTTTTAAAAATTTCCAGGAAAAAGTCAGTTTAAGAACGCAAAGTGCCTGTTTGCGTGGCTTAGTGAATCGTGTTCGGCGGAACATCACGTTCTAAGAGTACTTTGCGCTCTTCAAACGATAGAAGAGCTTAGTGCATAGCCCCCTAAGAGTGGCAATGTCGGTAATGTTAGCATCTAAGGCGTGTGGAGGCCTGGGAGTACCAGATATTATTAAATACTTTTACTCTGCCCACATAAAACAAGCGGTGGTTTGGTGTAACAATCAAGTGTCGTGTTGCTAGTTGGAGATTGAGTCCTCCTATGTCTCTCCCTTCACTCTCGCAGCGATACTATGGTCCCGAGGGGGGAGGGGGAGATAGTTCCAGGCAAGACAGGTCTGGGAGCAATGAGGTGTACGTGGAAGATATGGACCAAAAATAAAGAAAAACACAAATTGACATGTTGACTCTTATTTTTGGTATGCTAAATGCAGCTAGGTATGCTAATGCAGTGTTTAATAATGGGCAAATAATATATTATCCATATCTGGATAATAGTACATTTGGTAAATAGCAATGAAGCAAGAACTCAGATGTAGCACTCAAACTTTAAGGTATTAGTTACAATCTTAAAAAATCTTTAATGTTAAACTGATTAAAATAATGGATTTTAAAATTCAACAAGGACACACATATATTGACCCTATGTCGAGTGTATGTGACACTCCGGGTACTACAAAGGAGCGAACAAATGAGGTGGATTAAATCAAATGTCCGGTAAGGGAGCTGTTATTCAGTATTCCCTAAATACAGTTGCTTCGGTAGGTGAGGATGCGTAGTAGACCTGCCTATATGAAGCAGGTGATAACCAACCAAATAGGGATGCAGTACATGTATAGCTAGTAGTGAATAGAGCAGCTGACAGATACCAGGTAACGGTGTGGCTGAATGAGTATGCCTGTGCACATATTAATGAATGTGCTCAACTGTCTGGTACTGTACTAGCCATGATTAGATGTAAAAGTGAACATGCACGTCCCTAAATATAGGTGTCACCACTAAATGCTGCCTATAAAGGGAGAATCTCCGAATAAGTACAGGCTAATAGCAAATACTTCAGTGGATAAGTGACTGATAAATGCCCAGTGACGGTGTGGCTGTGTGTATGCCTATGCACATATTCATGAATGTGCTCCACCGTCCTGGGTAATACTGCCACTGGAGGAACCTTGGTTGGTATTAAACTAACAAACAATCACCTCTCCGACGATCTCGTGTGAACTGTCAATACTCTAGCCCAGTATCAGAGGGAATTCTTCAAATTTTCACCGAACATTCGTGGCTGGAAGCATTCGATAAGGCAAACATTAACTAATGATGATTGTTTTTTTCGCACAGCCTCTCCTCTGGGAGATACCTGTACAAGAGGATATTGGTCTGTGCTCCCAGCTTTTGCCTGTATGTTTGTTCATGGCGACTGCAAAAGAAGAAAAGTCAGGCTTCATCCATTTAAGATTCGTACAGTACCTTTATGTCATACTATCCGACCCTGCAGTGTACAGATTCCCAAACCGGCTTCCCAATACTATTGCAATAACGGGCCGACTGTGACTGAAAACCTGGTGAGCAGCAATCCTTGCTAACTGGCCCTGCCTGATTACCGACTTCAGCAGGCACCTGTCAAATATAATGCTGATGTAAACTTAACGTGATTTGTAACCGGCGCTAACTACACCCAATCTGTGATTAAATAGTGCACAGAAATAAAATAAAATTCAAAAATATTGTGTCAAGGTGATCTCTGATCAAATTCTCAACCTTCCAGGAATATGTACAGATTCCTTTCAATAGTAGCTTGTCCGGGATGGGAAGGGAGCGAAGATAGCAGGGATACACCATGAAAAATAAAAATAGAAAGCATACAATAGTGCAATAAAAAAAATTCAATCTGGATATAGCATATAAATCTTGGCTCTGTAGCAATGCCTACTTACAGCAGGTTAAAAAGTATATCGCATTGATCTACACAATTGGTAGAAAGGTGTCAGGATCTTCGAGAAAAACAGCCTTGGTTTACAGCATGGAATGTCAGCACATCAGCTCAGACGTCAGGAGATATTATGGGATCAAAGGCATGCAAAAGAAAGGCAGACCATGGTGTAGATCGCACATAAAATTTATATATAAAAACAACAAAAGAACTTAGGAATCGTACTCACAATGTGTACATGTTCAAAGTTCACATAAGATTTTACTTGAGGCAAAAGGAGTGCCGGCTCAGTGTGGAACAGCTCACCGGGGATCTTCTCCTTAACTCATAGCAGACCGGGTGGAAGATGGCGTCTGACGTCACATCCGCTGTGTGAGTGACGGTGTCCGGTCTTGGAGGGGAGCGGTGGGGGAACTCGGCAACTCGGGAGCCTTCAGTGAAAAGAGCAGCCGCAGCAATAGAAGTGGCTCTACGCGTTTCGTTGTGCTAGACAACTTCCTCAGGAGCAACGAATAACTTATTATTTTTTATAGCCATAACTTATTCTCTTCCAATAGCAATTTCTCTACATTTTTGAAAAGATCTTTAACGGATGACGATATCCGGATGACGATACAATTGATTCTGAGGAAACATTCACAACTTCCTCAGAAAAGAGGAGGCTGAAATGTTCCTCTCTTTTGGCTCTACAATTGGCCAAACTCCATACCATGATTGTAAGTGAAACAAAACCCCTGTTCTCAAACCTATACAATAAAGTGATTAAGGTGCAGCACAAAGTGGTGAGCAGTGGACAGTGAAATATAACAATAAGTGCGCAACCCAAAATACAACTAAATTGTGTAATAGACTATGTCTAGTGGTGTACCTTAGAAATGGTCCTAATGAACCAAACCAGTGAAAGTATAACGGCGCAGTACTACTGTGCAAGTGATTAAATGGTTAAATCATACAGAACCATTTGGTGTTGGCGTGTGCTGCTTAAATGAAAGAGTGGCTCGGCACTCCCACGGGCTAGAAGATAAAAAACAAAAAAGCGCAAAACGCAAATAGTGAAGTATATCAAAATTGATTATATTAATAAATAAGGGTGAGTAATGTGCGTACATCAAGTAAAAACAATCATCGCATTTACGTGTAAAAATACACGCGATTACCACACAACACTCTGCAAAGTTGGTATTTCAGGAGTGTTGCATCAAAGGATCTTCTCCTGCTATCGGTCTGATGTCATCAGAGTCTGTTGGGACGGTAATGGTCTGCGGTCAGCCTCCACTGCATCAGCTGCACCCGCTGTGTCCAAGGAGTCAGTAGTGCAAAGACGCTTACACAAAGTCCTTCCTGTGTGGTGCACCGTGTGCTTATCATGCACTGGGTGCTGGTAAACAGTCTCTGAGTTCCAAGGGCATGTCACGCTGGTGTTCGGAGATGTATAAACACCGCAGTCTGGCTGCCTGCCACACAACAAACAGAGTTCCGCTTTGGAAGTCGCGCACAGTGGTGACGTCACCCGTAAGGCGCGTGTATACCCTTAGATGCACTCGATCACATCCAAATGCAATCGGGTAGACAGTAATGGCATAAAATCAAAAATACTATTAAAACTGGTACCATAAACTTGTAAGTTAATTATCCAACGCGTTTCAAAGCATAAAAAGCTTCTTTTTCAGGGATAATTCAATGTCAAAAGCCCGACCACTAAATACACATACCACCTCCATGATTGGTTGTCTAATTAGCCTAGGGACCAATCGGGTGTGTGTACCATGTGTTGGGGGCATGACACTAGATCGTCATACTAGCATAATAAAACATACATCTTAAATTATATCATACACATCATACTGTCAGTACATACAATAATTACATAAAATATATTGAGGAAAATAAGGGTAAAATAACCTGCAATGAGAAAAGAGTATTAAAAACAGAATATGCACATAGACATGGAGATTGTTCTTTAAAATATTACCTAGAATACTGCTAATAGTAATTGATATTAATAATAACTCTCACAAAAGGACAGTATCAAAACTTGTCTACAAGGTTAGCATAGAGAGGAAAAAGATGCATGTTCAGTGGAAACCCAAAGCTAGCAATGATATTAAATACATATAGATCATAGGGCACTGAGACTCTAATAAAAAGCCCAAATGTCTAGCTCTTCATTTAGCCCTCTAGGGGCCATGCAGTCCAATTTATGTATCCAGAAGGATTCCTGTGTTGATAGTGCCTTTATTCTATCTCCCCCTCTCCTATCCCGTGGTACATGTTTTATGCCAAGGAAGGTCAGAGAGGAAGGGTCTTTCTGATGATGCGTCAAGAAATGTCTTGAGACGCTGTGCTTCTCATAACCATTTTTAATGTTGCGTATATGTTCTTGTATTCTTACTTTTAATTTACGCTTGGTTCTACCTACATAAAATAATCCACAGGAACATTCCAATAAATAGACAATAAAATCCGAATCACAAGTTATGAAGTCTTCAATAGTGAAGACTTCTTGTGTTATCTTAGAAGAGAAAGTCTTGCGATTCGAGTGCATATGTTTGCACACAGAGCATTTGGCACAGTTAAAATTCCCCAAGGGCTTATTACTTAACCAGCTATCAACCGGATAGGTACCTTTCGGATGCCCTATATCGCTGGGAGCTAAAATGTTTTTCAAATTAGACGCTTTTCTATAAATGAATCTCGGTCTCTCTACCAGATGATTCCCCAAAATCGGGTCATTAGTTAAAATAGCCCAATGTTTTGAGACCACCTTCTCAATCTTCTTATAAGCTGAGTTATAATTGGTCACAAAAGCCACATCCACTTTATTAGGTGTGTCGTTAGTAACAATAGTTTTGTCCCTGTGTATTAACAAATCCTTGCGGTCAATACATTCTACTTTTGACAATTCCCCGTTTAAATGGTCGCTGTTGTAGCCTCTTTCAATAAAGCGATTATATAGTAAATTTGCTTGTTTGATGAAAGTATTATTGTCACTGCAATTTCTTTTTAGTCTCCTGAAATGTCCCCCTGGAATATTCTTTATCCAGGTATCCTTGTGATTGCTTGTTGCCATGAAAGATTATTTGTGTCAACCTCTTTGAAAAAAGTCTCTGTTAACACTTCTCCCTCACATGTGGATGTCAATTTAAGGTCTAAATAGTTTATAGTGGTAACATCTGTTTGGTGTGTGAACTCTAGATTATAGTCATTAATGTTAAGGAATGACACGAAATGATTCACTGAATCCAAGTCCCCATCCCAAACGACTAGGATATCGTCTATGTAGTGTCGCCACATGACGATATTACTGGAAAAAGGATTATTGGCCCAAATGAAATTGTTCTCCCAGTGACCCACATACAGGTTTGCGAAACTGGGGGCAAAACGTGTGCCCATAGCAGTTCCGCAAACCTGCACGTAGAAATCACTAAGGAACAAGAAATAATTGTGTTTTAAAATAAAGTTGATACATTTCAGGATGAATTCCGTATTTAGGGGGTGTAGTAAGGGGTCCTGTTCCATACATAATCCTATGGTGTCAAGGCCTTTGGTGTGGGGGATATTGGTGTACAAGGCTTTTATATCACGTCAGCCATCTGTAGCTGTTCTTCCATTTAAAAGATTGGAATAGCTGAAGGACTGTAGTTGAATCTTTAATATAGGAGGGTAGTTGAACCACATAGGTCTGTAAAAAGAAATCAACATACTGTGATACATTTGCCGTCAGGGATTGTATCCCTGAGACAATGGGTCTACCTGGGGGATTAATAATACTTTTATGGATCTTGGGCAAGTGATAAAATATAGATAATCTTGGGGAGACAGGAAAAAGAAAAGAAAATTCCACATCCGAAATATCGGACTGGGTTTTTGCTTCTTCTAGGAGTGTTTTTAACCGCCTCTGGTACTCCAGGGTGGGGTCTTTACTCATTTTCGTATAAAAGGTGGTATCATTCAATAGCCTATGTGCTTCTTTTTCATAGTCCCTGCGGTTTTGCAGTACCACCCCCCTCCCTTATCAGCTTGTCTTATAATTAATTCCTTGTTGTCTCTGAGCATTTTTAGAGCAAGATTCTCTCTTGAATTGAGATTTTGTCTAATCTTACCTATATCAAAATCTTGTACTAACGTACTAATTTCATTGTTCAGATTGTGAAAAAGGCATCTATGTGGTGTCCTTTTGATTGGGCTGGATAAAATTTGGACTTATTTTTAAAAGACGTTTGCCTAATAGCTGGTAAATGATTTTGGCTTATTGGCGTACCTGGTATAACAGGATTGGACCGTATAGTGAGAGGTACAGACTCCATTTCACTCTTAAGAAAGTGTCTTTTTAAAGTTAAATTTCTTGTGAACTTGTGCAGGTCCTTGAACAATTGAAATCAATTGGGCCCACAAGTTGTAGAGAAAGTTAAACCCCTACTTAGCACTCTGACTTGGTCTTGCGTCAGAATGCTGGTAGAGAGATTAAAAATGCCATGTTTTACTGGGGAGACCCTTCTCGCTGACTCTCTTTTCTTTTTGGTGATGGCCCCCCTCTGGTCCCTCGTCTGACAGGGATCTTTTTCTTTGTCTGACTGGGGGAGGATCTAATATAGCTTCTTTTATTTTCATTTCCTTCCCTGATGGGGGTGCCAGTCTCGTTTTCACCATCTCTAAAAATGAGGGAGATGAATTACTGGGTGAACGTGAGTAAATATTGCGTTTCGGTATAACCTTAGGTGATTGTGTGTAGGATTCTGTCCTTTTTGGAATATACTCTCTATTATTATTTAGTTGTTGGTAATTATTGGACTTGTAGTTGGGTTTAAAATCATGAATATAGTTTTTACCCTTGTAATTAGGATTATGAACGTGACTGTCATATTAGTGGTGGGGAAAAATACTTTTTACGCCACTTCCACCCCTGTTACCATGAAAATTCCCACGTGATTGGTCATTAGATCTATAAACTTGATCATGAGGATCTCTCTGTCTTGAGCGAGAGGGGTTAGACTTGTCCCTATTATTGGGAACATATGTTTGGCCAATAACTCTCCCTCTCTCCTCTTTTTTGGCCCAATATCTTTGTCTATTATTAATATAATCACCTTTATCACGAAGGAATTTGTCATGTTTAGCTTTAAGAAGTTCCTCTTCTTCATTCTCATGTTTACTCTTGAGATCATGCTCCAACTCCGAACAGTCATTCTCGATGACTAATGGTTCTAGTGTCACTATGATCTCAAGAATATCCTTCTCCAATTCCTTTATGGCACGACTTCTTTCAAAAATGATCAGTCTCATTAGATCCATTGAACAGGCATCTAAAATGCGGTTCCACTCGCATGAAATGTGCATTATCTTTTCCAAAAGTGTTTTTTTTAGGACTCGCAAACCTCTCGGTATTCTTTTGCAGTTTATGTAACTTTGAATGGTCCTTTTTTATAGCCATAACTTATTCTCTTCCAATAGCAATTTCTCTAAATTTTTGAAAAGATCTTTAACGGATGACGATACAATTGATTCTGAGGAAACATTCACAACCTCCTCAGAAAAGAGGAGGCTGAAATGTTCCTCTCTTTTGGCTCTACAATTGGCCAAACTCCATACCATGATTGTAAGTGAAACAAAACCCCTGTTCTCAAACCTATACAATAAAGTGATTAAGGTACAGCACAAAGTGGTGAGCAGTGGACAGTGAAATATAACAATAAGTGTGCAACCCAAAATACAACTAAATTGTGTAATAGACTATGTCTAGTGGTGTACCTTAGAAATGGTCCTAATGAACCAAACCAGTGAAAGTATAACGGCGCAGTACTACTGTGCAAGTGATTAAATGGTTAAATCATACAGAACCATTTGGTGTTGGCGTGTGCTGCTTAAATGAAAGAGTGGCTCGGCACTCCCACGGGCTAGAAGATAAAAAACAAAAAAGCGCAAAACGCAAATAGTGAAGTATATCAAAATTGATTATATTAATAAATAAGGGTGAGTAATGTGCGTACATCAAGTAAAAACAATCATCGCATTTACGTGTAAAAATACACGAGATTACCACACAGCACTCTGCAAAGTTGGTATTTCAGGAGTGTTGCATCAAAGAATCTTCTCCTGCTATCGGTCTGATGTCATCAGAGTCTGTTGGGATGGTAATGGTCTGTGGTCAGCCTCCACTGCATCAGCTGCACCCACTGTGTCCAAGGAGTCAGTAGTGCAAAGACGCTTACACAAAGTCCTTCCTGTGTGGTGCACCGGGTGCTTAGCATGCACTGGGTGCTGGTAAACAGTCTCTGAGTTCCAAGGGCAGGTCACGCTGGTGTTCGGAGATGTATAAACACCGCAGTCTGGCTGCCTGCCACACAACAAACAGAGTTCCGCTTTGGAAGTCGCGCACAGTGGTGACATCACCCGTAAGGCACGTGTATACCCTTAGATGCACTCGATCACATCCAAATGCAATCGGGTAGACAGTAATGGCATAAAATCAAAAATACTATTAAAACTGGTACCATAAACTTGTAAGTTAATTATCCAACGCGTTTCAAAGCATAAAAAGCTTCTTCTTCAGGGATAATTCAATGTCAAATGCCCGACCACTAAATACACATACCACCTTGATTGGTTGTCCAATTAAGCCTAGGGACCAATCGGGTGTGCGTACTATGTGTCGGGGGCGTGACCATTTCTAAGGTACAACACTAGACATAGTCTATTACACAATTTAGTTGTATTTTGGGTTGCACACTTATTGTTATATTTCACTGTCCACTGCTTACCACTTTGTGCTGCACCTTAATCACTTTATTGTATAGGTTTGAGAACAGGGGTTTTGTTTCACTTACAATCATGGTATGGAGTTTGGCCAATTGTAGAGCCAAAAGAGAGGAACATTTCAGCCTCCTCTTTTCTGAGGAGGTTGTGAATGTTTCATCAGAATCAATTGTATCGTCATCCGTTAAAGATCTTTTCAAAAATTTAGAGAAATTGCTATTGGAAGAGAATAAGTTATGGCTAGAAAAAAGGACCATTCAAAGTTACATGGACTGCAAAAGAATACCGAGAGGTTTGCGAGTCCTAAAAAAAAACACTTTTGGAAAAGATAATGCACATTTCATGCAAGAGTGGAACCGCATTTTAGATGCCTGTTCAATGGATCTAATGAGACTGATCATTTTTGAAAGAAGTCGTGCCATAAAGGAATTGGAGAAGGATATTCTTGAGATCATAGTGATACTAGAACCATTAGTCATCGCGAATGACTGTTCGGAGTTGGAGCATGATCTCAAGAGTAAACTTGAGAATGAAGAAGAGGAACTTCTTAAAGTTAAACATGACAAATTCCTTTGTGATAAAGGTGATTATATTAATAATAGACAAAGAGATTGGGCCAAAAAAGAGGAGAGAGGGAGAGTTATAGGCCAAACATATGTTCCCAATAATAGGGACAAGTCTAACCCCTCTCGCTCAAGACAGAGAGATCCTCATGATCAAGTTTATAGATCCAATGAACAATCACATGGGAATTTTCATGGTAACAGGGGTGGAAGTGGCGTAAAAAGTGTTTATCCCCACCACCAATATGACAGTCACGTTCGTAATCCTAATTACAAGGGTAAAAACTATATTCATGATTTTAAACCCAACTACAAGTCCAATAATTACCAACAACAAAATAATAATAGAGAGTATATTCCAAAAAGGACAGAATCCTACACACAATCACCTACGGTTATACCGAAACGCAATATTTACTCACGTTCACCCAGTAATTCATCTCCCTCATTTTTAGAGATGGTGAAAACGAGACTGGCACCCCCATCAGGGAAGGAAATGAAAATAAAAGAAGCTATATTAGATCCTCCCCCAGTCAGACAAAGAAAAAGATCCCTGTCAGACGAGGGACCAGAGGGGGGCCATCACCAAAAAGAAAAGAGAGTCAGCGAGAAGGGTCTCCCCAGTAAAACATGGCATTTTTAATCTCTCTACCAGCATTCTGACACAAGACCAAGTCAGAGTGCTAAGTAGGTGTTTAACTTTCTCTACAACTTGTGGGCCCAATTCATTTCAATTGTTCAAGGACCTGCACAAGTTCACAAGAAATTTAACTTTAAAAAGAATGAAATGGAGTCTGTTCCTCTCACTATACGGTCCAATCCTGTTATACCAGTTACTCCAATAAGCCAAAATCATTTACCAGCTGTTAGGCAAACGTTTTTTTTTAAAAAGTCCAAATTTTATCCAGCCCAATCAAAAGGACACCACATAGATGCCTTTTTCACAATGGTGAACAATGAAATTAGTACGTTAGTACAAGATTTTGATATAGGTAAGATTAGACAAAATCTCAATTCAAGAGAGAATCTTGCTCTAAAAATGCTCAGAGACAACAAGGAATTAATTATAAGACAAGCTGATAAGGGAGGGGGGGTGGTACTGCAAATCCGCAGGGCTATGAAAAAGAAGCACATAGGCTATTGAATGATACCACCTTTTATAAGAAAATGAGTAAAGACCCCACCCTGGAGTACCAGAGGCTGTTAAAAACACTCCTAGAAGAAGCAAAAACCCAGTCCGTTATTTCGAATGTGGAATTTTCTTTTCTTTTTCCTGTCTCCCCAAGATTACCTATATTTTATCACTTGCCCAAGATCCATAAAAGTATTATTAATCCCCCAGGTAGACCCATTGTCTCAGGGATACAATCCCTGACGGCAAATGTATCACAGTATGTTGATTTCTTTTTACAGACCTATGTGGTTCAACTACCCTCCTATATTAAAGATTCAACTGCAGTCCTTCAGCTATTCCAATCTTTTAAATGGAAGAACAGCTACAGATGGCTGACTTGTGATATAAAAGCCTTGTACACCAATATCCCCCACACCAAAGGCCTTGACACTATAGGATTATGTATGGAACAGGACCCCTTACTACACCCCCTAAATAGGGAATTCATCCTGAAATTTATCAACTTTATATTAAAACACAATTATTTCTTGTTCCTCAGTGATTTCTACGTGCAGGTTTGCGGAACTGCTATGGGCACACGTTTTGCCCCCAGTTTCGCAAACCTGTATGTGGGTCACTGGGAGAACAATTTCATTTGGGCCAATAATCCTTTTTCCAGTAATATCGTCATGTGGCGATGCTACATAGATGATATCCTGGTCGTTTGGGATGGGGACTTGGATTCAGTGAATCATTTCGTGTCATTCCTTAACATTAATGACTATAATCTAGAGTTCACACACCAAACAGATGTTACCACTATAAACTATTTAGACCTTAAATTGACATCCACATGTGAGGGAGAAGTGTTAACAGAGACTTTTTTCAAAGAGGTTGACATGAATAATCTTTTAATGGCAACAAGCAATCACAAGGATACCTGGATAAAGAACATTCCCGGGGGGACAATTCAGGAGACTAAAAAGAAATTGCAGTGACAATAATACTTTCATCAAACAAGCAAATTTACTATATAATCGCTTTATTGAAAGAGGCTACAACAGCGACCATTTAAAAGGGGAATTGTCAAAAGTAGAATGTATGGACCGAAAGGATTTGTTAATACACAGGGACAAAACTATTGTTACTAACGACACACCTAATAAAGTGGATGTGGCTTTTGTGACCAATTATAACTCAGCTTATAAGAAGATTGAGAAGGTGGTCTCAAAACATTGGGCTATTTTAACTAATGACCCGATTTTGGGGAATCATCTGGTAGAGAGACCGAGATTTATTTATAGAAAAGCGTCTAATTTGAAAAACATTTTAACTCCCAGCGATATAGGGCATCCGAAAGGTACCTATCCGGTTGATAGCTGGTTATGTAATAAGCCCTTGGGCAATTTTAACTGTGCCAAATGCTCTGTGTGCAAACATATGCACTCGAATCACAAGACTTTCTCTTCTAAGATAACTATAACAGGTGTATCTGGAGAGGTACACAGAAAGAGTCCCTTTGTAGGCGCACCGCAGACCTTTATGAAATAAAAATGGTCAGAGGTGAAAAATGTGTATAGCAAAAAGTAATTGTATTTTATTTACCAACAAGTGAAAGTGTAATAAAACAGTATAGATATTCATATTACTAAATATACTGTGCTAAAATAGACACTAAACAGTTCTAAAGAGTTTACTGTAGGCCTCCTGTGGGCATAGGTGTCAAGTGTTACTTGCTATGTCTCAGCTATTATAGATCACTGTAGTAGCTATGAAAGATTCATGCATCTATGCTCATAAGAGGGTAGTGTAAAAAAAACACAAGGTAGGTACTCATCAGTGTGAATTGATATCTGGTGGTGTTTAATCTTATCCCAAAAACCTCTTTAACACTCTACATGGTTCAAAGGACCAGGTGTGGTGAACCTAGGGTGAATGGATACTGTAAGTCTAACAGTACAGTGGAGTGGGTAATGATGTAAGTGGATGCACTCGTGGTCATCCGCAGGTAGCTGAAGTTCACTGCGCATACATCTATAGCGTGTCCAGGAATTACTGGCTGCCCACTGCGTCTGGTAAGGTGAGTGTAGTAGTGGTTTCTAAGGTAGTGTCACGAACTAGAGCTTCACATAGAGGGAAAAAGGTGGGTATAGTAGATATCGAGATGTAATATAGTGAAAATGTAATTTAGTCACCGCGAAAAGAGAGAGTATATTTGTACCTTTTATATCAATTTTGTTTATGTCACAGAGTGGTTGCTTATATCCACAGATGCACCGTTCTAATGTAAGTGCAGTTCTCCTGCGCACAGATCTATGTTTAGCTAAAGATTCCAACTGAGCAGTGCCACGTCTATAAATGGTTGTTGGGCATCAGTGAGACGATTCCAGGGAGACCAGGCCAAAGACGGAAGAACACAAGGGGAAGACGCGCAGGCACCACGGGGAGTGCGTACAACACTAGTGATACTGATCACTCGGACAACCAAGATACTGCTTGCACGGATCCTTTTTTAGGACAAGGGGGTGTAATACATCAGAAACCCCCACCCCACGACCCAGACGCTGGCGAAAGACCCGCAGGGGCGGCGGCCGCAGCAACAAGATTTCTTCCAAGGCAATCAAAGGACAGAGGGGTCCAGAAGGCCAAGAAGTGAAGGACGTAGTGTATAACATCTCATCCTACATGTTAACACCATCGGAAAAGAGTGTCCTTGAAAAGGGCTTATCATTTGTGCCAACACATACACTGGACCCATTTGACTGGGAGGTAGATCTATACAGGCTCAATAGATGCCTTCGCTTGAAGGACTTCTTCTGCAGATATCAGCGAGACGACTCTACGCTTAATGAAGAAAATCGGACATCACAACCTTTCAAACAGGTGAGCTCTTTTGACCCCCAGGTTCATAATCCAAACATCACGACATTCATTAGTCTGGTGGAAGCGGATACCAGGGATGCTGTTAAAAATCAAAAAAGAAGCTTTTTTAACCTCACCAAAGAGGAGCACCTTGCAATCAAGTTACTTAAGGATAATACAGCAATCATTATCAAGTCAGCGGACAAAGGGGGGGGCATAGTTGTGATGGATTATGAACAATATAGAGCAGAAATAATGCGGCAACTTAATGTATGCTTGCATTACAAAGCACTGAAAGGTCATCCCACCCACATTTATAAAAAAGAGATTGATACCATTATACAACTTGGCATTAACAATAGGTGGATATCGGAGGAAACAGGGAAATTCTTAACACAGGAATTCCCGATCACTCCAGTGATATACATTTTACCCAAAGTGCATAAATCTTTGACCTCTCCACCAGGGAGACCCATCATTGCGGCGATGGGCTCCCTATGTCACCCCCTCTCTCAGTATATTGACTTTCATCTACAGTCGATTGTGGTCTGTACGCCAAGCTATATAAAAGACACCACTGACTTTATCAATAAATTGGATGCCTTGGATTTTGACTTTACTAACTGCCTCCTGGTCACATTAGACGTTTCGAGCCTTTATACGAATATTGGGCATGCTGAGGGTATGGAAGCAGTAAAGGATCATCTAGACAAATTCATTGGCTATACTGGTCCGCCAATAGAATTTTTACTTCTGCTTATAGACATTGTACTCAATATGAATTTTTTCAAATTCGAGAAAAAATTCTTTCTACAATGTATGGGCACAGCGATGGGGTCTAACATGGCCCCATCGTATGCCAATCTGTTTATGTCCCAATATGAACAAACCCATATCCTGTATGATTCCCCATATGCTAATAATATCAGGACATATATGAGATATATTGACGATCTGTTCCTGATATGGGATAGCTCTGAAGCAGACCTGTTGCAATTTTTGGAATACCTGAATTCTATTCCGTCAAACATAAGATTTACCCTCAACTACAGCAATGAGCAGATCGTCTTTCTTGACACTGTTGTTTACAAGGGACCTACCCGGCTGCTGACGAAGATTCATCATAAAGCAAAGGACAGAAATACCCTACTTCTGGCCAGTAGTCACCACCCTGATGCTCTGAAGAAGGGGTTGCCGTATTCTCAATTTCTTAGGGTCTTGAGGATCACCAGTAGGAGTGACGAGTGTGAGGAAGCACTACAGTGTATGACACACAGGTTCCTTGCAAGAGGTTATAACCACAAAGAAGTCAAAGAGGCCTTAGCCAAGGCAAGAAGGTTTTCCCGTGATTAACTCCTCAAACCAACCATCCAAACCAGCACTTCAGATTTTTTTGGGATTAATACCACTTTTAGTACTTCATCATGTACTATTCGTAGAAGTATCACGAAACACTGGCACATCTTGGAAAACGACAAAAGAATTGGGAAAACCTTCACCAAACCACCATTATTCTGTTACCGCAGGGGCTGAAACATAGGTGACCTATTGACACAGGCAGATCCAGTATCCAAGTATGCCAGCCCTACGAATTGGCTCTCCAAAACTCCCGGTGTACACAAATGTCATGGCTGTATAAACTGTCAACACATGATATTGGGGAAAAGCTTTGTCCATCCACACAGTGGAAAAGCCATTAAAATAAAGGATTACATGAACTGTGAGAGTAAATTCGTTGTATACATAATCCGGTGTCCATGTGACCTGTATTATATTGGTAAAACCACACGTATGTTGAAGGAGCGTATGAGCTTGCATCGCTCCTCCATCAGGAAGGCATTACTTGACAGTACGAATAATGAGGATCTCAAACTGCAACCGGTAGCGAGACATTTTAAAGATCACAAGCATAGCTTGGCAACGCTATGATGCATGCCCATCATGCAAGCACATGCTGGCCCCCGTGGAGGAGACAGGGGCAAATTGCTGTTACAACTTGAGACTCGCATGATTTTTGAACTGAACACAATGGCTCCGCGAGGACTAAATGAAGATTTCAAATTAGGATGTTTTTTGTGATTGCATTTTTTGAATTTTTGTTCTGTGTCCTTTTCTCTTCATTAATGCATAGATGCTCATAATTAGGTTTCCATTGCCGGGACTTTGCATTATTGTTCCCCAATGGTGCAGTACTGAATATTAATATTTAATCAGTATGCCATTTACAATTGCCTAATTTATATGCATGTTTTTGCTCTACCTCCTCCTTTCCCTTGTTATCCCTCCCTCCCCTTGCCCTCCCTCCCCTTGCCATCTAAACAGTCACCCTCAACTCTGGAAATTGTTTTTATTCCCCTTATGTGTTGATTCACTTGTTTCTTCACTGTCATTTTCTTTAGGGAGCTGCCACACTGAGGCAATTGACACTGAATGGGGTACCAGATCGGCGTGACACTCTGGTGCTGTCACAGAGCCTTGCACATGCGCAACTTTACTTTGAGCTGACTTCCCAGGACTTTATGACGCACACATGCGTTTCCTAGCAACATTGGACGCTAGGATTTTTTTGTCCACCGGGGGAGCCTGTACTCATCTGCCCATGTGAGATAGCATACATTGCTCTGTCTCCTGATTTCCAAGATGGCCGCCGTACTACCTCATACACTGATTGCACTCGTGGAGCTCCAGGATTGTACAATTAGCTGCCTCTAATTGTCCTCACATGGTGAACTATGGGGTATATATGTTCTCTGGGTGTCATTGTCTGGTAGCACCCCCCTGAGGAAGGTCCTGCCTAGGACCGAAACGTTGGGTTTATAGTGTGCTGTTTTGTAACTGCTAATACGTGTCTTTTTGCTTTATCTGAGTGTTGCTGCTTTTGTGCCTTCTCTTATGGGAAGACAGGGTTTCTATATTGATTTCTATGGAGCATGCACCTTGACTTTACATTTGTTGCTTGGAGTGCTGGCTGCTGCTTTTTGTTTTATATATATATATATATATATATATATATATATATATATATATATCTAATAAAGAATAGCACTTGTGAGCACATTCACATGTCTTAGACAGGTCTGCAACCCTGCCTTTCAACCATTAACCATTATCACCTAGCATACAGTGCTTCCACTGTAGCAAGGGATTCTGAGAAATTACATGCAAATGAGCACACAATGTGTCACCTTTTGACTGAAATCCATTTACATGGAACCCATATAAGCAAATGCTCTGCTGTTCACGCAGCTTTTAAACACAGCATGGGATTAAATGCAAAACCAGTCAAACCACTCACAGACATGTTTCAACCTTAATGGGTTGAATCCTTTGCTGCAGTGGATGTTAGGTGATAATGGTTGAAAGGCAGGGTTGCAGACCTGTCTAAGACATGTGAATGTGCTCACAAGTGATTCTTTATTGGCTATAGGCTACCGGTGAAGGTTTTTGTCACCTTTTTCACCCACCATAACTTAAAATGTGTAATATCTATCTATCTATCTATCTATCTATCTATCTATCTATCTATCTATCTATCTATCTATCTATCTATCTATCTATCTCAAACAATATAAATAAAGGGCGCAAAATATATATATCTCTTCACATACAACTAGTAGCACTAAACTTATATACCTATGACTAGCACTTATTTTTCATACTCTATCAATAAAGATAAAAACATTGGTTCTGTCTGTGTCTCTCCTTACCTCAGCTCATCTCTCACTCCTGTCAGACTGCCCGCTCACTACAACAACTGTCACTAACTTCTTCCATTTTCTCCCCTAAAACTTCCTGCTCTGCTTTTGTGTCTTCAAATGCAAACAGGTAAAGTAAACTAGCAGACAACAATTTTTTCTTAACAGCTATGTTTTTTTTTTAATCATTATTAATTTATTATGCATCTATACAAAAAGGGCTGCCTACTGTACATGGGAGAACAGATGGGACTACTGTTGCAGGGCCGCTGAGTCTGCAGTCCTCTGTAGGACCCTCTGCTTGCCGCCACCCCTCATACCTAGTTCCCCATAATCCGCAGGCTTTTAGGCCCCAGCCTTTCACCGGATGCTGCCCCTCATGCCTGGAGCCCCCTTCTGCAGCCCTCCGCAGTCTTTAGCAGGCCCTGCCATGGGGCTGTAGTTCCCTCTCCTCCACCGGGTGCTGCACCTCAGGCCTGACCCCCTTCGGAGAGCTCTTCTGTTGGATGTAGTTAAGTTCACGTGACATTCGGTGCCGATCTCCTTTACTCTAAGGTTTACCCATCTCATGCAGTTCTCCCTGCCTCTCTCCCAAACACACTTCTCCCCCCCACCCCCTCTAGGCCAAAGCCTCTTCTCCTCCCCACCAAACCCCCTTCTCTCCCCCTCTTAGGCCCAACCCTCCACCCCCCCCCCCCCCCCATGACCATACCTTCACTCTCCGCCCCAGGCCCATGCCTCCTTTTCCCTCCAGGACCCAACCATCCTCTCTCCCTCAACGGCCCAAACTGCCTTTCTTCTGGCCCAGTCACTCCCACACCCCTATGTCATTGTCCCCCAGATCCCTCCCCACCCCCCTCTATGCCCATACCCTTCCCCTCAGGCCCAGACCTCCTCCCTTCTCCCCAGCCCCATATCTTCCCCCCTCCAGGCCTATACATTTCTCCCTCCTCTGAGGCCGTTCCCGCCCCCATTCCCAGATGCATACACCCCCCGGCCTTCCCAGGCTCAAAAATTCTTCCTCCCTCCCCAGACCCATACCTCCCAAGGCCAATACCATCTCCCCCCATGCTCCCCAGTTTCCCGTGGGTGCGGAGGCTGCTCTTTACATTTCTACTTGGCACAAAGATTTCTCTTGGTGGCCCTGTATACAAATATTCATATATGGGTATGGAGATTGTCAGATCTTAATTTATCAGTAGTGAATTAGATATTACCTTACATTTCATGTGTACGTAATGCTGCCCTCTTTTGTGCAAATATTCACACCCAACCCCTGTCAACTCAAACCCAGACCCACTTCACTATATATATATATATATATATATATATATATATATATATATATATATATATATATATATATATACTGTATTTGTCAAAAAGGGGTGTGATTGGGTATGTGACAATGTATAAACAAAAGACAGAGAACCCCAATTCTACATCCAACATGACAAATCATATAGTTAAATACTTATCTTTCTTCTCTATCTTCTCTGTTGGATGTCGCATTGGGGTTCCCTTTATTTTGTTTATACATTGTCACGTACCCAATCACACACCTTTTTAACATAAATATATATGGTGAGGTGGGTCTGGGTTGGAGCTTCCAGGGGTTGTGTAAGTAGATTTAAATTGGTAGACAATTGTTTGGAGGTCTGCGACTCCCCCTCCCTGTTTCCAAGCTCACCCTGCCCACCATTAAATAGCAAGTCCTGAGATGCAGCTATGAATGACCAGTCTATTAAGACTTTTTCCTCATATCAGAGCGGTAAAGAGAACGTTAGCAGAAATAGTGTTAGGATTTGCAGAAAAACAGGGCACACCGTGACATGTTCTGCAGGCTTACAATGCTTTGGCCAAATAATTTAACCAAGTGATCCTCACTTATGAGGAGAACAGATAAGTATTTAACTATATGATTTGTCATGTTCGATGTAGCATTGGGCTTTCTGTCTTTTGTTTTGACTGTAATATTGTATGTTTGACAATTCTTTAAAACAAATGTGTTCAGACAGATTCCCTCAACCTTACTCCTAGGTATAGTAAAGTTAATCAAACATACATGCCAGCAAATGTATTACTCATGGAGAAATCCAAAATACTGTCGTTGAGTATGAGTAATTTGTAAACTGACTTGTGCATTATATGATTTCACCATTGCCTGGTTTGTGAGAAAGGAGCTATGGGAGCTACATTTGAACAATAAAGCTTGCTCCAATTTCAGGGCTGAGGCGGACATTTTTTGTGGCCCACCCATATGGTAATGTGTTGTTACTTCACTACTGAGCTTTGCATGAGGTCAGCTTGCAAATTGCTTTTTATTTTACCTAGTTACGAAACGCCAACTTCTTTAAAACATTTAAATAAAATGTTTCTTTAGCCCCTAATTATTTTGGTGTATGATGAAAGCCAGCGCCCATAAAATATGTTCACACAAAAGTAGATGTAAAAATAAAAGCTGAAGCCACTTCTACACAGATCCAACTCCTGATGTAATGCACAAAGATTTTGACAGAATGTTGGCATCAGTCAGAGCTGACTCTGTCCAAATGACAGGATGGCTGGCAATTCTTAACAGTGCTAGCAGGATGTACTAATATTTACAGGAAAAGACGGTCTCTGGCATTGCTGAAATAACACCACTTTCTTATTTTGACTGCTGTTGCATGGCAGACTTTTACAAACAGCTACCAGGGGAGGAGAAAAAACGACTGAGCATTCATGTTTTCAGTAAACACTAATTTTTACCTTTAATTTGCAAAAAGTCACAATTATAGTAAACAGGCTTCTAGAAGGCAAATAATAAATAATATCACTGTGATGGAATATTCTGAGGGAATGTTACATTCAAAAAAACATGAATTTGTTTAACTTTTTTTTTTTTTTACAGTTTTATAAAGTGAAACCTTGTTAAATACTTTGTTTAATACTAATATATTAGCCACTTTACAAGACTTAACAAGTAAAAACTTGTTAAAGTCTTGTTAAAACATTTTAGTTAAATATAGTCACATTATGGGGGAAAGCAAAGAAAATGAAAGGATTTTTACAATATACTATGTTCAGCTTCTTTTGTTTCTAATCCTTATTAGAAATCATCATAAAGTAAACATTAAAGTACATCCTGTTATTTTCTTGGGAGGAAAAAGTAGCAATTTTACAAGTGTCCAAAAAGATTTTAAACTAACACCCAGATACTGTGTGTCTCACCAAAGCTACCACATAAAAAGGAAAGGGAAAAACACACAGCATGATTTAGCCATGTAAAGTTTACATTTTGTGTGCTGTATGGCAACACATGTGCTGTAACTACAACACACATCACTGCGAAATGCTCAAAGAATTAGATTGGCTATCACTTGAGTCTAGGCGCAAAGTTCATCTTTCTTGACTTGCCTTTAAATACTATCTGTGCAAGGTACCGTCTATCTGAACAAGCTCCTCCCCCCTACCACATGCAGCACATATCTGAGATCTGACTCCAAGGGACTTTTCATGGACCCAAGGTTCAACAAAGTATCCGGCCGCTCCTCCTTCTCTTACCGTGCATCCCACAACTGGAACAATCTACCAGAGACTCTCACAACCGCCACCAGTCTAAGTTCTTTCAAAACTAAAGCTGTCTCACATTTTAATCTGGTCTGTTACTGTTTCATATGCCTTTAACATATTTTATCTTTTTACTGCTGATGCAATGTTTTTATATATAATGTATAACCCTGTTCACTTAATGTAACCATGTATTTGTCATCATAACTCTGTGCTCAGGACATACTTAAAAATGAAGGGTAACTCTCAATGTAGTTTACTGGTAAAACTGCAAAAGAGAGAAAGAGAACGACATGCTGGGGGGGAGAGGAGAGAGAAAGACATTATGGGGGGAGAAGAGTGTCACAGATGCTCACTACAACCTTGACTGGACCGCGGGGCTAAGGAGGGAAGATATATAACAACCGCCCTAAGCCACGGGGATAGGTCCGGATTGCAGATTCGAGAATGTGTAGCTGGGTCAGGGTAGGAGAGTGGAGAGAGTAGAGGGTACTTGCCGTGGTCCGGAGTAGGAGAGTGCAGAATGGTCAAAGACCGTAAGCCGAGATCGTGGAGTGGAGTGTAGAATAGTCGTAGTCCATAAGCCGAGGTCGTGGAGAGGGTAGAAGTCCATTAAACAAGCCGTGACCCAGGGGGAATAAGAAGAGACAGGTCAGGCACAAGCAGGGTCACAACAGAGATACGGAGAGGAACAGAGACAGATACTCAGGCTGCAAATGAGCACGGTAGATAGAAGGGTCTATGCTCAGCAAGTATCAGAGGGCTGAATGAGCATAAATACAGGAGGGAACCAATGAGGGAGAAGGAGTGGTTTAGATGTAGGTAGAGTGGTGATAGGCCGAGGCTGGATGTGGTCCAGGTGTAGCCCAGCTGAGGCTAGTGTAGGCATTGACCCGATTGGAATGTGCACGTGCGTGTGGCACATGTGTCTGGAGATGCTGTGCGCCACGCTGAGATGCGCATGCAGGTGGGACTCCCCGCGCGGTCCCGGAAGCAGGGGCGATGCGCCGAGGGAGCTTGAGTCAGCAGCGGACCTGGAAGTACGGCCACGTCGGCCGCTGTGGCGAGACGTGACCGCAGGTGAGCGGCGTGATGCGCCGAGCAGGGGTGCCCCTGGTGCAACCCTGACAGGTGAGGCCTTAGGACAACCCTGGGATGGCTTTGAGGGGTACCAGTGGTGGAACTCCGAGGTGCGTGTACCTGGTCTTGTGAAATCCATTCCCGTTCTTCTGGGCCAAAACCCTTCCAGTGTACTAAGTATTGTAGTTTCCCCATAGATATCCTTGAATTGATGATGGCCTGGACCTCAAACTGCTGTTGCCCCTCCACTAGGATGGGTTGGGGTAATATGTTCCTTCTGGTAGATAAATTGTCTGTCTTGTAGAAAAGGTTTCAGGAGTAATACGTGAAATGCTGAAGGAATTTTCATGGTTGGAGGTAACTTTAACCGGTAGGCGACCAGGTTGATTCTCTCCAGGATGGAGAATGGTTAGATGAATCTATGTGCTGGTTTCGGAGAGGGTGCCTTGAGCCGTATGTTCCTCGTAGAGAGTCAGACTTTTTGACCAGGAATGTAATTAGTGGTCTCTCGGTGGTGGTGATCGGCTTGTCTTCTATGGAGAAGGGCGGCCTGCAAAGCAGCGGATATATTGCTCGGGTGAATGGTTGGTCCGCTCAGTCTGCCCATTGGTCTATGGGTGATAGCCGGAGGATAATTGTAGCGTGATGCCTAATTTCTTACTGAAGGCTCTCCAAAATTTATAAACAAATTGTGACCCCCGATCTGATACTACAGTTTGAGGTGTCCCGTGAAGCCTGAAGATTTCCTTGGTGAATGTTTCAGATAATCTGGCGGTTCATACTAGTCCCCAGAGAGGGATAAAGTGTGCTTGCTTGGAGAAGCGATCTACCACTACTAAGATCGTATCCATGCCCTTGGAGTTGGGTAATTCTACGATAAAGTCAATTGAGAGATGGTTTCATGGACGATCGGGGATGGGAAGAGGTAGTAAGAAACCTGGAGGTTTACTGCGGGGCGTTTTGTTCCGGGCGCATGTAGCACAAGAAGACACAAAGCTCCTGATGTTCTTGTGCATGCCTGGCCACCAGAAGGTGCGCTCCAAGAGGTCGATAGTCCTCCTAGTACCTGGATGACCTGCTGTCTTGGAAGCGTGGCCCCACTCCATGACTTGTCTCTGAAAACTGGGAGGAGTGAACAGCCATCCTTCTGGAACCTGGAGACCCTCAGGGATGTTATTCTGTGCCCTTGTAATCTCTGAAAGAGTGCTGAAGACCTTTGCGGAGATAATGCATGCCGGAGGAATGATAGACTCTGGTTGGTCCTCAGATTTGTCCTCTGCTAAGAACTGCTGGGAGAGTGCCTTAATGTTCTTGAAGCCGGGGATGTAGGATCTTATGAAATTATAGCAGGTAAAAAACAAAGCCCAACGTGCCTGATGCGATCTCAAGCGGCACACTCCTTCAATATATAGTAAATTCTTATGATCAGTCAAGATGGGGATGGGGGTCGCTGTGCCTTGAAGTAGATGCCTCCATTCTTCCCAGGCCATCTTAATAGCGAGGAACTCGCGATTTCCCACGTCGTAATTCCTTTCTGCGGCTGAGAACTTTTTTGAAAAAAATGCGCATGGGTGGAGTCTCGTCTGGGGCTCTCTTCTCTGGGAGAGTATCGCTCCCGCTCTGATATCAGAGGCGTCTATTTCGAGGGTGAAGGGCAGTGCTGGATTCGGGTGTAACAATATATGTGCGGAGATAAAGGCTTTCTTTAGTTTCTCAAAGGCTTCGATGGCTTCAATAGACCAGTGGGCTGGATCGGCTCCCTTTTGGGTTAATGCTGTGATTGGTGCTACTACTGCAGGAAAAACCTGGATGAACCTCTGGTAGTAGTTTGAAAAAACAAGGAATCTCTGAACTGCTTTAAGAGAAAGTGGTCGTGGCCATTCTATGATCGCCTTGACCTTACCCAGATCCATAGCCAATCCTGTACTGTATACCAGGAAAGTAGTAAAGGACTGATGAAACTGGCATTTCTTCTGTTTGGCGAAGAGGTGATTTGTATGTAATCTTTGGAGGACTTGTTCACATGTTCCGAGTGCTCAGCAGTGTTCTTTAAGAAAAATCAGGATCTCATCCAAATATACGACTACATACTGATCGAGTAGATCCCTGAAGATTTCGTTCTCAAATTCTTGGAACACTGCGGGTACGTTGCAAAGACTGAAGGGCATAACCAAATATTCATAGTGTCCGTCGAGAATGTTAAAAGCCGTCTTCCACTCATCCCCCTGACGGATCCTTACCAGATTGTATTCTCCCCGCAAGTCCAGTTTAGTGAAGATAGTAGCTCCTTGGAGTCTGTCGAATAATTTTGAGATCAAGGGTAGAGGGTAACGGTTCTTGACCGTTATTTTGTTGAGCCCACAATAGTCTATACAGGGTCTAAGTGACCCATCCTTCTTTTTGACAAAAAAGAACCCGCACCGGCAGGTGAGGAGGATTTCTGGATGAAGCCACTGAGAAGGTTTTCTTGTATATATTGCCTCATGGCTTGAATCTCCGGAGCAGATAGGGGATAAGAGCAACCATGGGGGAGAGCGGCACCGGCCAAGAGATCTATAGGACAATCGAAGGGATGGTGGGGCGGTAGTTCTTCGGCCTGTCCTTTGTCGAAGATGTCCCGGAATTCGTAGTACATCTCCAGTAGAGAATTTCCAGACTCTGGCAGTACTAGTCCAGCGAGGGTTTTGGAGGTGCCCAGACATCTCCCTTGCACTGGGTACTCCAGCAGATAGAAAAGTACCAGTCCAATCGACTTGTGGGTTATGTTGCTGAAGCCACAGCAGTCCAAGAACGATATCCACCAAAGGTGTGTGAATAACATCGAGTTGTATAGTCTCGGAGTGACCACTGTGGGACTGTAATGAAAAAGTAATGGTTTGAAAAATAATAAAAGCAGGTTGAAGTGGGCGGCCATCGATATCTTCCAGGCCAACTGGGCGATCCACAGGGGGTTAGGGTATTTTGTGCCTCTCCGCAAATCCCTGGTCAATAAAGTTGCCCCCTTACCCGGTGTCCAGGAAGGCTCGTGTGGTCATCTTAAAGTGGTCCCCGTACAAGGTGATGGGATGTAGATCCTAGCTGGAGATTTGGGAGGAATTTGTGACGTGGTTTCCAGTGTAGTTCCCCAGACATTCACTGGGCGTTGGCTTTTCCCGGCTTTATAGGGAAAGGAGCAACCAGGTGCCCATTGTTACCACAATACATACAGAGTCCAGAGCGTCGTCTTCGCTGTCTCTTCTCAGTGGACAGGCGGGTAAGTCTGAGTTGCATGGGTTCCTCAACTGCTATGGCCAGGAAATTTCTGCTAGGGGTAGGTGAGGGAAGAAATGGAGGTGAACTTCGTAAGTGCTTACCTCTCTCCATCCTTCTCTCTTGGAGGCGTTGGTCAATCCGGATACAAAGGGCCACCAACGCTTATAATCCCATCGGACGTTCCAGTGCTGCCAGTTTGTCCTTAAGGTTCTCAGAAAGCCCTTGCCAGAATGCCGCTGACAATGCTTCGTTGTTCCATCCGGTCTCGGTGGTAATGGTACGGAACTCGAGAGCGTATCGAGCCACCTTGCGATTTCCCTGGGATATGTTCAACAAGGAAGAGGCTGCTGTTACCTTCCTTCCTGATGTGTCAAAGATGTCCAGTATGTTTTACAATTCATGTCCAGCTAGTCATAGCTGATTGGAGGTTGGCAACCTCCTACTTAATTTAAGCTCACCCCCTCCCACATTTAAATGGTTATGGGCTCACTCCATAGCATCTTCCACTCAGGGGAACTTGCCTGCTTGCAGTCTGGCTGTGACATCTCTAATACAGAGTGCTTTTCCTGGTAATGTACAGGTTAATAAAAGCTTCAGTCAGACAGAACTTTGGCTTGCAGTTTGGCTGAGACATCTCTAATACAGAGTGCTTTTCCTGGTAATGTACAGGTTAATAAAAGCTTCAGTCAGACAGAACTTTACAGCTAATATTGACAGATTTACTATAAATCATTCTTCCTGTTATTAAACAGGTTATTAAGAATTTATATTAGCGTTAGGGACCCCTGATATGTGGTCTGCCTTGGCGTTGGCTCAGGGGCTTACAACAATTTTGGCCAAAAATGTCAAACTAAAAGACCATTTACTTATTAGTTATTCCATATATATTTAGGCACTGTACCGTGTATGAGTCTCACTAGATGTGCTAAAAACTGAGCCCTGTCTGTGTTTTATGTTATGTCTCTGGTTTTAATGCAATTGCCAGCTCAGTAGCACTCTTCTGACACTCATATGCTTATATATATGTTGTGGGTATTTTGGGGGTTTAATTGGAGCTTGTTAGGTGTCCAGTATGTTTTACAATTCATGTCCAGCTAGTCATAGCTGATTGGAGGTTGGCAACCTCCTACTTAATTTAAGCTCACCCCCTCCCACATTTAAATGGTTATGGGCTCACTCCATAGCATCTTCCACTCAGGGGAACTTGCCTGCTTGCAGTCTGGCTGTGACATCTCTAATACAGAGTGCTTTTCCTGGTAATGTACAGGTTAATAAAAGCTTCAGTCAGACAGAACTTTGGCTTGCAGTTTGGCTGAGACATCTCTAATACAGAGTGCTTTTCCTGGTAATGTACAGGTTAATAAAAGCTTCAGTCAGACAGAACTTTACAGCTAATATTGACAGATTTACTATAAATCATTCTTCCTGTTATTAAACAGGTTATTAAGAATTTATATTAGCGTTAGGGACCCCTGATATGTGGTCTGCCTTGGCGTTGGCTCAGGGGCTTACAACAATTTTGGCCAAAAATGTCAAACTAAAAGACCATTTACTTATTAGTTATTCCATATATATTTAGGCACTGTACCGTGTATGAGTCTCACTAGATGTGCTAAAAACTGAGCCCTGTCTGTGTTTTATGTTATGTCTCTGGTTTTAATGCAATTGCCAGCTCAGTAGCACTCTTCTGACACTCATATGCTTATATATATGTTGTGGGTATTTTGGGGGTTTAATTGGAGCTTGTTAGGTGTCCAGTATGTTTTACAATTCATGTCCAGCTAGTCATAGCTGATTGGAGGTTGGCAATCTCCTACTTAATTTAAGCTCACCCCCTCCCACATTTAAATGGTTATGGGCTCACTCCATAGCATCTTCCACTCAGGGGAACTTGGCTGCTTGCAGTTTGGCTGTGAGTGTTTTTTCCTGGCTGGATCCTGCTTCTCCTTCCATTCAGAAGCGTATGTGCAGAGCTCCCAGGCATTTGGTAAGGAATCGGCTTTATTCTTTCTTTATTTGTTATATTTTGTTGTGGATCTGTGGGGGAGTATACTGTGAGTATACTGGGAGTTTTATAGAGGGTTTTGGGTGCTTTTTCAGGATTAAAACCCGTTTTTGGTTTTCACCCAGGGGCTGCAGTGTTTTAACCCAGCATAGCTGCAGTTTAGCTGGCTGGAAAACTGCAGTCTTACCCCCTCTCTCCTCCCTCACTACTGGAGGTTTTTACTGGTTGTTTAAACTTCCAATTTCACTCTTTTGTTTTCTTAAGCCTGATTCCTTTCTCACTTGCAATTGAGAGCTCTGTGTCTTTTCTATAAAGACTTGTAAAATTGTGGTGATTGCTTATTACAACAGAGAGAGAGTAACCAATAAGGGGAAAAAGATTTAAAACTGCAGCAGGTTTTTAAAAGCTGCTGTTTTTTTCCCCTTGCAGAGAGATCTCTTCTTAAAGAGACAGTTTCCTCTCTGTACCTCTCTCCCTAAGCAATACCCTCCCCTGACTTAGAGGCTTATTTGTTATCATGCCTGGAAAGGGGAATAGGACAAGTGCGGCAACGGGGGCGACGCCCGGATATAAAACACCAAAAACTGTGGCCCCTAGGAGCAACACTCTTAGTCACAGCCCTAGGCCTGGTCCTTCCAGTGCCCTGGCCACGCCTCCCCCAGCACCTGTTAGCAGCGTAACCCCTGCAGTCCCAGTTCCAACATGGGCGCATGTGGCAGTTGCAGGCAATGGCCCCAGCAACAACAATGTTGGGGCCACGCCCTGTCTGAGCAGGAAGCTTGGGGTGAGGTGCCCAATGTCTCCTGGCCTAAACATGGAGATATATGTGAGGGCTGTGGCTGATGTGGTGGGTCCCTCTGCTGTGGTGGCGGCCAGCAAAATGTATGGGAGGGGCATTTTCTTCCTCCGTACGCTGGCTGCCACTCACACCCTGGTGCAGAAAGGCATCAGTGTAGGGGGGAAATACATCCCTATAGAGCCAATGGAGGGGTTAGGCACAAAGGTCATTCTGTCAAATGTGCCCCCCTTCATCCCAGATAGCCTCATGAAGCCATACCTGCAAGCCCTGGGAGACATTAAGTCCCCCATAATAAAATTATCTTTGGGCTGTAGAGATAGGGCGCTGAGGCATGTGCTCTCATTTAGGCGGCAGGTACAACTGCTGCTGCCGGGGAGCACTGAATCTGTGGAGGGTTCTTTTGGGGTGCGCTACGAGGGCATAACATACACCGTGTACTATGGCACGGAGGGGGTAAGGTGCTATTTGTGCAAGGAGCTGGGGCATACTCGCAGGAGTTGCCTCAAAGGGAACAGAGTACCTATCCCAACTCCTACACCCACCCCTCCCTCTGCCAAGACACCCCGTACCGCTGTGCCCACCACAGCGGGGCCCTCAGGGGCCCAGGTCCGTCCTGGGACCACAAGAGATGTCGCTGTCCCATCTGGAACAGTGACGTCTGTACCTCTCCCCAAAGAACAGAGGGAGAAGGAAAAGCCCTTGAGAGCCCAGGTCCCCCCTGGGACCACAGAAGATGTCACTGCTCCATCTCAAACAGTGACATCTGAACCTCTCCCCCCAAAAAAGAGGGAGAAGAAAAGAGTCACCCCAGAACAGTCACCCTCTGTTGTCACTGTCCCCCCCCAAGAACACCTTACCCCCAATGTAAGCACCGTACAGGGTGCGGGGGAGCAGGAGGAAGCTCCGGCTGGAGAGACAGTGGCACCCTCTTCTGGGGAAGCACCCCCCAGGAAGAAGCCTTTTAAAAACAAAAACAAGAGGGTGATTGAGGAGGGCGAGGAGGGTGAACCGTATTACGTTCACCCTCAGAAGTCTCCGAAGCGGAATGTAACAGCAATTCCGCACAGGGTGGCCCTGTCCGGCCCACTGGTTAGGATTAGCCAGTGTGAGCCGGAATCCATAAATATGCAGCCCCCCCCCCTCGAAGATCTGGAGGGAATACAAGGGGAAGAGGAGGTACCCGGCGTCCCTGGGGTGGAAGGTCAAAGTGCTCAACAACATGAGGCTTTGCCCCTAGAAATGGACGTTGGGAAGCCTTCCAACACTCCTCCCAGTTGGAGAACATCCCCCGGGGACTTGTGCTTCGGTGAACCTATCACACCGAAAGTAGCTGTCTTCGGAGACTCGGGGGTCGACCAGAATCTCCCTCCGGCTGTACCACCTTTGGGTGAAGCGCCTGAGGCCGAGTCAGGTTTTATGTCACCGGAAGGAGGGGATTGGCTAGGGCTGACCCCCATGGTTGAGGATTTAGAGGATGGAGCGGGGAAGGCAGGTGTAGGAGAGGAGGCTTTAGCGAGCAATTCAGGATACACTTGGAGGGTGTCTGACGTGAGCCCTCTTCGCAGAGAGTTTTGGTCTTTGTCAGAGATGACTGCCAAGCTGGACTCTCTCCTTGGGGTGCATGCTGAGGAGTGCCCTCCCGCGGTTGGCGAGTGCCCTCCCGCGGTTGGCGAGTGCCCTCCCGCGGTTGGCGAGTGCCCTCCCGCGGTTGGCGAGTGCCCTCCAGCGGTTGGCGAGTGCCCTCCAGCGGTTGGCGAGTGCCCTCCCGCGGTTGGCGAGTGCCCTCCCGCGGTTGGCGAGTGCCCTCCCGCGGTTGGTGAGAACACCTGTGGCATCCCATTTATCCACACGGCGATAGAGGAGATTAGGAGGGCACTGGGTGCCTCTGTGGCCCCCGAGGACACTCGGGAGACCGCTGCCTCCATCATACCGCCTCCAGATACCCCTGAAGATTCTACCCAGGGGTTGGATGTGGAGGATATAGTGGACCCCCTCGTGGAAACACCGAAGAGGGGACCCACTCTAGGGCTGAGAAAGGCTCCCACAGAGAGGGGCGGGGGTCTTGAGTTTTTCAGCCAAGAGGAGCTTGGGGAGTTGGGGCTCGGTGAGGCATCCTCTGGCACCGCAGAGTCGGTGGGCTCCTTGAGCCCCGTTATCCCTGCCCAGGAGATAGATGAGTTCCTAGGAGATACCCTTCACAAGCAAGGAAAAAAGAAGGTGAAGTTGGCCCTCAAGAAGTGGAAGGATGCTTCGTTCATTCTCCACTCTCTTTTTGTATACACCAGGGCCAACCGCAAGGCCAGAATCTCAGGGTCTAATGAACATGTTCGTGCCCTAAAGTTCTACAAATTGATGCGAGAGCACGTAAAGGCTTCTCGGGGTATAGCACCCTGAGCGCCTGTGGGACGGAAAAACTCTTTGACTACCAATGGCTTTGAGCATCGGTACGCTTAACGTAAACAGCTGTAAGGACGGGTTGCGCAGGTTCCAGGTACTCTCCTTTTTACAGAAGGGAAAGTATTCTGTGAGTTTCCTGCAGGAAACCCATACCACTCCAGAGGCTGAAGCCAGCTGGCATCTGGAGTGGCGAGGCAAGGTCTTTTTCAGCCACCTCACTTCGACATCTTGTGGGGTGGTGACCCTGTTCTCTGAATCCTTTCAACCTGAGCTGCTGCTTGCCAAAACGGTTGTTCCAGGTCGCCTGTTGCATATCAGGGTCCGACACGAGGACTACACGTTTAATTTCCTGAACGTGTATGCTCCTGCCACCGGACCCCTGAGAAGGCAGTTCTTCGTCAGAATGTCTGAATATCTGGAGACAGTCGACACGAACGAATACGTGGTGCTCGGGGGTGATTTTAACTGTACCCTCGAGGCTCGGAAAGACCGGAATGGTCCGGAGCCACACCCGTGTTCTGCGTCGGCCTTGCGGGAGGTCATCACCCGCTACTCCTTGGTAGACGTCTGGCGAGAACAACATCCTGAGGCATCCACTGAGTTCACACATGTTAGGGTGTTTAGGGGTGAACGGATGTCCTGGTCCCGGATAGACAGGCTGTATATTTCCAGCCACAGCCTGTCGCGAGCCCAGTCCAGTGCCATTAGGCTGGCGCCGTTTTCGGACCACAATTGTGCGTCCGTGACGGTGACGCTGCTACCTGCAGCACCTTCAGCCGCATATTGGCACTTCAACAATACTTTGTTGGAGGACAAGGGGTTTGAGACGTCGGTCCGAGACTTTTGGATGGCCTGGAGAGGTTGCAGGTCAGACTTTGCCACGTTAGAGCAGTGGTGGGACGTGGGCAAGGTTCATCTGCGCCTCGTGTGTCAGGAGTATACCAGAGGTGCCAGCAGGCAGCGCGATGCTGAGATCAAGGCCCTCAGGGAGGAGGTGCTCGATCTCGAGAGGAGGCTGTCTGTGGAAGGAGACCAATACCTGCAGAGTATGTACGTGGAGAGGAAGTACGCTCTCCGGGACTTGGAAGATCGGAGAGCTCGGGGGGCGTATGTGCGATCCCGCATCCACTTCCTTCGCGAGATGGATCGCGGGTCGCGACTCTTCTACGCGCTGGAGAAAAAGAGGGGAAACCGTAGACATATCACCTGCTTGTTGGCAGAGGACGGTACTCCTTTGACTGACCCGGAGAGCATCCGGGACAGAACCCGGAGATTCTATGTAGATCTTTTCTCTCCGGAGTCAATCCAGCCAGATAAATGCAGGGTCTTATGGGAGGGGCTTCCCACGGTCAGTGAGGATGGAAGGGAGCGGCTTGAGTTACCTTTGACCATGGCCGAGCTCTCTGAAGCCCTCAATCTCATGTCCCGCGGAAAAACGCTGGGTCTGGACGGGCTGACTGTGGAGTTCTTCCGGTTTTTCTGGGAGATGCTGGGACCTGATTTCACCGAGGTCCTAGCCGAAGCCCTGGAGACCGGTGAGATGCCCCTTTCGTGTCGGCGGGCAATACTGTCTCTGCTGCCGAAGAAGGGGGATCTCCGCCAGATTTCCAACTGGCGACCGGTATCACTGCTCAGCACGGACTATAAGATCGTAGCCAAAGCGCTTTCGCTGAGGCTCAAGTCCGTGCTGGCAGAGGTGATTCACCCCGACCAGTCCTATACTGTCCCGGGCCGGAGTATTCATGACAACATCTTTCTGGTCCGGGACCTGATGCATTACGCACAAAGGACTGGTCTATCACTCGCCTTCCTGTCCCTAGATCAAGAGAAGGCGTTTGACAGAGTGGATCACCGTTACCTTATGCAGACCCTGCAGGCGTTTGGCTTCGGCCCACAATTTGTGGGCTTTCTCCAGATGCTGTACGCCTCTGCAGAGTGTCTGGTGAAGATCAACTGGTCCCTGACGGCACCTTTTGTGTTTGGTCGGGGAGTACGTCAAGGGTGCCCCCTGTCTGGGCAACTGTACGCGCTGGCCATTGAGCCCTTCCTCTGCCTACTGAGGAGGAGGCTCACCGGGCTGGTGCTGCGGGAACCTGACATGCGGGTAGTCCTGTCGGCTTATGCCGATGACGTGCTCCTCGTGGCCCAGGACCTAGATGATCTAGAGCGGGCACAAGCGTGCCAAGAGGTCTATACCGCGGCCTCTTCTGCTCGGATCAACTGGTCCAAGTGCTCTGGCATTCTGGTGGGTCCCTTACAGGTGGACTCCTTGCCCCCCGCGTTTCGGAATGTCTCGTGGGAGGGCGATACTCTCAAGTATCTGGGAGTCTACCTGTCTGCTGCGGAGGTCCCGGCCCCGGAAAACTTCAGTGATCTTGAAGAACGGGTCGTTGCTCGTCTGGGGTCATGGGTGTATCTGTCGAGAATGCTTTCCCTCAGGGGAAGAACCCTGGTGATTAATCAGCTGGTGGCCAGTCAGCTTTGGCACCGGCTGATAGCCATGGGTCCGACCCCCGAATTTATCAACAAGATCCAGAGGAAGTTGATGGATTTTCTTTGGATAGGGAAGCATTGGGTCTCTGCGGGAGTTGCGTGTCTCCCTTTGGAGGAGGGTGGACAGGGAGTGGTGTGTGTTCGCTCCCAGTTACACACTTTCCGCCTCCAATACCTGCAGAGATACCTATTCGCAGATCCGTCTCCGCAGTGGTGCCAGCTGGCAACCAGTTTCTTTCGCCAGCTGCGCAATATGAGGTATGATCGGCAACTGTTTATCATCAGGCCCGAGGGTTTAGGTAGAGACCTCTCGGTGCTGCCGGTATACTATCGGGACTTACTTAAGGCCTGGAAACTGGTCTCCGCGACCAGGAAGGAACAGGCGGTGGGGGTTGGTTTCCTCGCCGAGCCCCTGCTGTATAATCCGGCAGTGGGGGCTCGGATGTTGGATTCACCCTCTATTTGCCGCCGGCTAATCCTGGCGCAGGTGACCAGAGTCGGGGATCTCCTGGACTATGGGCGGCGATACTGGGTAAGAGCAGAGGTGCTCGCGCCCCGTATGGGTCTGCGTACTGCCCGCGTCCCTCGTCGCTTGATCCAGGAGATTACGGATGCCATCCACCCCGACTCACGCACCTTCATTGAGGGGTTATTGCAGACCGGAGAGCCTTGTCAGCCTATCAACTTCAGCTCTCCGGATTTTTGCGTGGAACCGAAGCCACGGCAACCCCCTCGGGCTCTTCTTTCCCCCAACCTCAGCAAGTTGGGGGATATGTCCCCGGCGTGTTTCCGCGGCATGCCGAGGAAAGTCCTGTATTCTCTTGTGCTCCATATAGTGCATTACCTCGCCCTTGTCACCCGCCCAGACACCATCTGGAGGCGGGTATTCCCTGCGAACGAGGGCGAGAGACCCCGGTGGAGGGAACTCTATTCATCTTTGGTTCCCGGTCCCGCCGGGGATTTGGGTTGGAGGGTCCTCCACGGTGCACTGAGCACAGGAGAGTATTTGGCACACTTCACGGACTCCCCCGCCGCCTGTCCCTTCTGTGGCGAGCGGGAGTCCGTATATCACATTTATTCGAGTTGCGCTAGACTGCAGCCCCTCATGTCCTTCTTGAGGAGCCTTCTCCTGCAGTTCTGGCTGGGTTTTTCCCCTCAACTTTTTATTTTTGGGTGCCCAGTGTCCCGGAACGATAAGCCTAGGGATCTCCTGGTCAACCTGCTCCTGGCATTGGCTAAGGTAGCCATTTGTAAAACCAGGAAGCAGTGTTTGGAGGGGAGGGTCCCAACAAACATCGTGGCCATGTTCCGGGCGCTGGTGCACTCCCGTATTCGGGCAGAGTACTCGTACGCCGAGTCCACTGGGACGGTTTCAGAGTTTGCCTCCCAGTGGGCGTTAGGCGGGGTGCTTTGCTCGGTACCCCCCATCAAGGGTTCTTCAGAATTAACCCTTCTGTTTTAAGTGCACTTTAGCAGTGTACTTGTTGGATTCATTTACTTTTTTGTTTGACTGGTTTTTTCTTTGTTATACTTGGTAACAAGTAGAATTGTTGTTTAACTGAATTGGCCGGCTTCGCCGGCCAATCAGTTTCAAACCAGATCAAAATAGGTCCACTCAGGGGAACTTGCCTGCTTGCAGTCTGGCTGTGACATCTCTAATACAGAGTGCTTTTCCTGGTAATGTACAGGTTAATAAAAGCTTCAGTCAGACAGAACTTTGGCTTGCAGTTTGGCTGAGACATCTCTAATACAGAGTGCTTTTCCTGGTAATGTACAGGTTAATAAAAGCTTCAGTCAGACAGAACTTTACAGCTAATATTGACAGATTTACTATAAATCATTCTTCCTGTTATTAAACAGGTTATTAAGAATTTATATTAGCGTTAGGGACCCCTGATATGTGGTCTGCCTTGGCGTTGGCTCAGGGGCTTACAACAATTTTGGCCAAAAATGTCAAACTAAAAGACCATTTACTTATTAGTTATTCCATATATATTTAGGCACTGTACCGTGTATGAGTCTCACTAGATGTGCTAAAAACTGAGCCCTGTCTGTGTTTTATGTTATGTCTCTGGTTTTAATGCAATTGCCAGCTCAGTAGCACTCTTCTGACACTCATATGCTTATATATATGTTGTGGGTATTTTGGGGGTTTAATTGGAGCTTGTTAGGTGTCCAGTATGTTTTACAATTCATGTCCAGCTAGTCATAGCTGATTGGAGGTTGGCAACCTCCTACTTAATTTAAGCTCACCCCCTCCCACATTTAAATGGTTATGGGCTCACTCCATAGCATCTTCCACTCAGGGGAACTTGCCTGCTTGCAGTCTGGCTGTGACATCTCTAATACAGAGTGCTTTTCCTGGTAATGTACAGGTTAATAAAAGCTTCAGTCAGACAGAACTTTGGCTTGCAGTTTGGCTGAGACATCTCTAATACAGAGTGCTTTTCCTGGTAATGTACAGGTTAATAAAAGCTTCAGTCAGACAGAACTTTACAGCTAATATTGACAGATTTACTATAAATCATTCTTCCTGTTATTAAACAGGTTATTAAGAATTTATATTAGCGTTAGGGACCCCTGATATGTGGTCTGCCTTGGCGTTGGCTCAGGGGCTTACAACAATTTTGGCCAAAAATGTCAAACTAAAAGACCATTTACTTATTAGTTATTCCATATATATTTAGGCACTGTACCGTGTATGAGTCTCACTAGATGTGCTAAAAACTGAGCCCTGTCTGTGTTTTATGTTATGTCTCTGGTTTTAATGCAATTGCCAGCTCAGTAGCACTCTTCTGACACTCATATGCTTATATATATGTTGTGGGTATTTTGGGGGTTTAATTGGAGCTTGTTAGGTGTCCAGTATGTTTTACAATTCATGTCCAGCTAGTCATAGCTGATTGGAGGTTGGCAACCTCCTACTTAATTTAAGCTCACCCCCTCCCACATTTAAATGGTTATGGGCTCACTCCATAGCATCTTCCACTCAGGGGAACTTGCCTGCTTGCAGTCTGGCTGTGACATCTCTAATACAGAGTGCTTTTCCTGGTAATGTACAGGTTAATAAAAGCTTCAGTCAGACAGAACTTTGGCTTGCAGTTTGGCTGAGACATCTCTAATACAGAGTGCTTTTCCTGGTAATGTACAGGTTAATAAAAGCTTCAGTCAGACAGAACTTTACAGCTAATATTGACAGATTTACTATAAATCATTCTTCCTGTTATTAAACAGGTTATTAAGAATTTATATTAGCGTTAGGGACCCCTGATATGTGGTCTGCCTTGGCGTTGGCTCAGGGGCTTACAACAATTTTGGCCAAAAATGTCAAACTAAAAGACCATTTACTTATTAGTTATTCCATATATATTTAGGCACTGTACCGTGTATGAGTCTCACTAGATGTGCTAAAAACTGAGCCCTGTCTGTGTTTTATGTTATGTCTCTGGTTTTAATGCAATTGCCAGCTCAGTAGCACTCTTCTGACACTCATATGCTTATATATATGTTGTGGGTATTTTGGGGGTTTAATTGGAGCTTGTTAGGTGTCCAGTATGTTTTACAATTCATGTCCAGCTAGTCATAGCTGATTGGAGGTTGGCAACCTCCTACTTAATTTAAGCTCACCCCCTCCCACATTTAAATGGTTATGGGCTCACTCCATAGCATCTTCCACTCAGGGGAACTTGCCTGCTTGCAGTCTGGCTGTGACATCTCTAATACAGAGTGCTTTTCCTGGTAATGTACAGGTTAATAAAAGCTTCAGTCAGACAGAACTTTGGCTTGCAGTTTGGCTGAGACATCTCTAATACAGAGTGCTTTTCCTGGTAATGTACAGGTTAATAAAAGCTTCAGTCAGACAGAACTTTACAGCTAATATTGACAGATTTACTATAAATCATTCTTCCTGTTATTAAACAGGTTATTAAGAATTTATATTAGCGTTAGGGACCCCTGATATGTGGTCTGCCTTGGCGTTGGCTCAGGGGCTTACAACAATTTTGGCCAAAAATGTCAAACTAAAAGACCATTTACTTATTAGTTATTCCATATATATTTAGGCACTGTACCGTGTATGAGTCTCACTAGATGTGCTAAAAACTGAGCCCTGTCTGTGTTTTATGTTATGTCTCTGGTTTTAATGCAATTGCCAGCTCAGTAGCACTCTTCTGACACTCATATGCTTATATATATGTTGTGGGTATTTTGGGGGTTTAATTGGAGCTTGTTAGGTGTCCAGTATGTTTTACAATTCATGTCCAGCTAGTCATAGCTGATTGGAGGTTGGCAACCTCCTACTTAATTTAAGCTCACCCCCTCCCACATTTAAATGGTTATGGGCTCACTCCATAGCATCTTCCACTCAGGGGAACTTGCCTGCTTGCAGTCTGGCTGTGACATCTCTAATACAGAGTGCTTTTCCTGGTAATGTACAGGTTAATAAAAGCTTCAGTCAGACAGAACTTTGGCTTGCAGTTTGGCTGAGACATCTCTAATACAGAGTGCTTTTCCTGGTAATGTACAGGTTAATAAAAGCTTCAGTCAGACAGAACTTTACAGCTAATATTGACAGATTTACTATAAATCATTCTTCCTGTTATTAAACAGGTTATTAAGAATTTATATTAGCGTTAGGGACCCCTGATATGTGGTCTGCCTTGGCGTTGGCTCAGGGGCTTACAACAATTTTGGCCAAAAATGTCAAACTAAAAGACCATTTACTTATTAGTTATTCCATATATATTTAGGCACTGTACCGTGTATGAGTCTCACTAGATGTGCTAAAAACTGAGCCCTGTCTGTGTTTTATGTTATGTCTCTGGTTTTAATGCAATTGCCAGCTCAGTAGCACTCTTCTGACACTCATATGCTTATATATATGTTGTGGGTATTTTGGGGGTTTAATTGGAGCTTGTTAGGTGTCCAGTATGTTTTACAATTCATGTCCAGCTAGTCATAGCTGATTGGAGGTTGGCAACCTCCTACTTAATTTAAGCTCACCCCCTCCCACATTTAAATGGTTATGGGCTCACTCCATAGCATCTTCCACTCAGGGGAACTTGCCTGCTTGCAGTCTGGCTGTGACATCTCTAATACAGAGTGCTTTTCCTGGTAATGTACAGGTTAATAAAAGCTTCAGTCAGACAGAACTTTGGCTTGCAGTTTGGCTGAGACATCTCTAATACAGAGTGCTTTTCCTGGTAATGTACAGGTTAATAAAAGCTTCAGTCAGACAGAACTTTACAGCTAATATTGACAGATTTACTATAAATCATTCTTCCTGTTATTAAACAGGTTATTAAGAATTTATATTAGCGTTAGGGACCCCTGATATGTGGTCTGCCTTGGCGTTGGCTCAGGGGCTTACAACAATTTTGGCCAAAAATGTCAAACTAAAAGACCATTTACTTATTAGTTATTCCATATATATTTAGGCACTGTACCGTGTATGAGTCTCACTAGATGTGCTAAAAACTGAGCCCTGTCTGTGTTTTATGTTATGTCTCTGGTTTTAATGCAATTGCCAGCTCAGTAGCACTCTTCTGACACTCATATGCTTATATATATGTTGTGGGTATTTTGGGGGTTTAATTGGAGCTTGTTAGGTGTCCAGTATGTTTTACAATTCATGTCCAGCTAGTCATAGCTGATTGGAGGTTGGCAACCTCCTACTTAATTTAAGCTCACCCCCTCCCACATTTAAATGGTTATGGGCTCACTCCATAGCATCTTCCACTCAGGGGAACTTGCCTGCTTGCAGTCTGGCTGTGACATCTCTAATACAGAGTGCTTTTCCTGGTAATGTACAGGTTAATAAAAGCTTCAGTCAGACAGAACTTTGGCTTGCAGTTTGGCTGAGACATCTCTAATACAGAGTGCTTTTCCTGGTAATGTACAGGTTAATAAAAGCTTCAGTCAGACAGAACTTTACAGCTAATATTGACAGATTTACTATAAATCATTCTTCCTGTTATTAAACAGGTTATTAAGAATTTATATTAGCGTTAGGGACCCCTGATATGTGGTCTGCCTTGGCGTTGGCTCAGGGGCTTACAACAATTTTGGCCAAAAATGTCAAACTAAAAGACCATTTACTTATTAGTTATTCCATATATATTTAGGCACTGTACCGTGTATGAGTCTCACTAGATGTGCTAAAAACTGAGCCCTGTCTGTGTTTTATGTTATGTCTCTGGTTTTAATGCAATTGCCAGCTCAGTAGCACTCTTCTGACACTCATATGCTTATATATATGTTGTGGGTATTTTGGGGGTTTAATTGGAGCTTGTTAGGTGTCCAGTATGTTTTACAATTCATGTCCAGCTAGTCATAGCTGATTGGAGGTTGGCAACCTCCTACTTAATTTAAGCTCACCCCCTCCCACATTTAAATGGTTATGGGCTCACTCCATAGCATCTTCCACTCAGGGGAACTTGCCTGCTTGCAGTCTGGCTGTGACATCTCTAATACAGAGTGCTTTTCCTGGTAATGTACAGGTTAATAAAAGCTTCAGTCAGACAGAACTTTGGCTTGCAGTTTGGCTGAGACATCTCTAATACAGAGTGCTTTTCCTGGTAATGTACAGGTTAATAAAAGCTTCAGTCAGACAGAACTTTACAGCTAATATTGACAGATTTACTATAAATCATTCTTCCTGTTATTAAACAGGTTATTAAGAATTTATATTAGCGTTAGGGACCCCTGATATGTGGTCTGCCTTGGCGTTGGCTCAGGGGCTTACAACAATTTTGGCCAAAAATGTCAAACTAAAAGACCATTTACTTATTAGTTATTCCATATATATTTAGGCACTGTACCGTGTATGAGTCTCACTAGATGTGCTAAAAACTGAGCCCTGTCTGTGTTTTATGTTATGTCTCTGGTTTTAATGCAATTGCCAGCTCAGTAGCACTCTTCTGACACTCATATGCTTATATATATGTTGTGGGTATTTTGGGGGTTTAATTGGAGCTTGTTAGGTGTCCAGTATGTTTTACAATTCATGTCCAGCTAGTCATAGCTGATTGGAGGTTGGCAACCTCCTACTTAATTTAAGCTCACCCCCTCCCACATTTAAATGGTTATGGGCTCACTCCATAGCATCTTCCACTCAGGGGAACTTGCCTGCTTGCAGTCTGGCTGTGACATCTCTAATACAGAGTGCTTTTCCTGGTAATGTACAGGTTAATAAAAGCTTCAGTCAGACAGAACTTTGGCTTGCAGTTTGGCTGAGACATCTCTAATACAGAGTGCTTTTCCTGGTAATGTACAGGTTAATAAAAGCTTCAGTCAGACAGAACTTTACAGCTAATATTGACAGATTTACTATAAATCATTCTTCCTGTTATTAAACAGGTTATTAAGAATTTATATTAGCGTTAGGGACCCCTGATATGTGGTCTGCCTTGGCGTTGGCTCAGGGGCTTACAACAATTTTGGCCAAAAATGTCAAACTAAAAGACCATTTACTTATTAGTTATTCCATATATATTTAGGCACTGTACCGTGTATGAGTCTCACTAGATGTGCTAAAAACTGAGCCCTGTCTGTGTTTTATGTTATGTCTCTGGTTTTAATGATGTGTCAAAGACCCTTCGAAATTCCACTGTGAATTGGTCAACGTCGGATGTGACATCGGGTCTTTGCTCCAAAATTGGTGAGGCCCATGCCAGAGCGTCATCCATCAGGAGAGAAATGATGTACGCCATCTTAGAACGTAGAGAGGGGAAGTGTGCTGGTAACAGTTCAAAATGTATGGAGCACTGATTAAGAAAACCTCGGCATCCTACAGGGTCGCCCCCATAGCGGTTGGGGGTCGGAAGACGTGATTCCGAACTTGGGATGGGATGAGATGGGGTAGATACCTGTATTGCTGGCGTAGGGATGGCTGGTTGAAGGTCAGTAACCCGGGTGTCTAGATCCCCTAGAGAACGTTGGAACCCCTCCATCCGTTGATTACTCCGACTGTACGGATGCTCACTACAACCTGGACTGGACCGCGGGCCCGAGGTGGGGAAGATATATAACCACCGCCCTAAGCCACGGGGATAGGTCCGGATTGCAGACTCGAGGATGTGTAGCCGGGTCAGGGTAGGAGAGTGGAGAGAGTAGAGGGTACTTGCCATGGTCCGGGGTAGGAGAGGAATGGAGGAATGGTCAAAGTCCGTAAGCCAAGGTCGTGGAGTGGAGAGTGTAGATGTCCGTTAAACAAGTCATGGTCTAGGGGGAATAAGAAGAGACAGGTCAGGCACAAGCAGGGTCACAACAAAAATATGGATAGGAACAGAGACAGGTACTCAGGCTGCAAGTGAGCACAGTGCATAGAAAGGTATGCTCAGCAACAACTAGAGGGCTGAATGAGCATAAATTCAGGCGAGAACCAATGAGGGAGAAGGAGGGAGGAGTGGTTTAGATGTAGGTAGAGCGGTGATAAGCCAAGGCTGGATGTGGTCCAGGTGTAGCCCAGCTGAAGCTAGTGTAGGCATTGACCCGATTGGAATGTGCACGCGCGTGCGGCTGGAGGTACCGTGTGATACGCTGAGATGCACATGCAGGTGGGATCCCCCTGCCCTCCTGGAAGGCAGGGGCGATGCACCAATGGAGTGCCCAGGCAGCAGCAGACCTGGAAGTATGCTGCGTTGGCCGCTGCGGCGGGACGCGACCACAGGTGAGTGGCGTGATGCAGCAAGCGGGGGTGCCCCTGGTGCGAGAGAGAGAGAGACATATGCTGGGGTGGGGATGAGGGGGGGAGAGGAGAGAGGACATGTTGGGGGAAGAGGAGAGACATGCTGGGGGGAGAGAAAGACATGCTGCTGGGCGGAGCAGACAGACATGCTGGTGGAAGAGGAGAGATAGACATGCTGGGGGTGGAATCGGACATTTGTCTCCACCAGTGTTTGGCAACGCGGGACCCTTCGCCGCTGGACACTGAGCTGCCGGTTTTTCACCAATAAGGTAAGTTAATTTAAGTTGTTTTAGCGTTAGGTAGTGGGGGTTAAGGATAGGGTTTTCGGGTAAGGGCTTTGGTTTTTATGGTAGGAGATTAGGGCAAGAGGTTAAAGTTTTTAGGATATGATATTAGGGTACGGGGTGTAGGATAAGGCGCTCGGGTAAGGGTTTTTTATGGTAAGGTATTACGGTTTTTAGCATAGGAGGTAGCATTAGTATTAGGGGTTTTAGGGTAAGTGGTGGCGAAGCGGCCAGGGGAGAGATGTCCCGAGGGCGAGGTGAGTGGCTGATAAACGCCACTGGCAATTTGGCTGCAGCAAAACTGCTGCAACCAAATGTCCTAGACCGTGCTGTGGGGAGGGCAACTGGGGGCAAATCTGGTGCCATTGCAGTTCCGCAAACCTGTAAAAAGAACTCTGTCAAAAACAAAAAATAGTTATGGGTCAGTATGAAATCAATGGATTTCAAAATGAACTCTATGTTGAGATGATGTAAAGTGTTATCTGCCTCCAGAAAAAATTTCACCGCCTGCAGTCCTTTATCGTGTGGTATATGTGTGTAAAGTGCTTGGACTTCACACGTGATCCATTTATATGTACTTTTCCACTCAAAATCTTGAAATTCAAGGAGAACTGAGGATGTGTCTTTTAAATAAGAGGGTAATTGAGTGACATATATTTGGAGAAAGAAATCTACGTATTGCAAAAGATTCGCAGTCAGGGAATCTATTCCCGAAATAATGGGACGGCCGGGTGGGTTGGAAATACATTTATGTTCCAGAGACTTAATGCGTTTAATTATTTTTGAACGCA